>NC_133931.1:39676021-40016378 GCF_031877795.1 Strix aluco
AATTAATCAAATTTCTCCCTCCCCAGTAATAAAATATGCTGTAACCAGCTTTCTGAAGATGTATTTCACAGTTCTACACATACAAGTTACTGTAATGCCATTTGCTGTTATGCTACACAGAATAACTTACTTTGACAAAAAAGATACTGTCAAAGAGGATAGCAATAAAGTGTTCTGTACTTTTACAATGTTTTACAGCCCGGAAGAGCCTGCACCATTTCCCCAGTGAAGATGAGGAAGCAAAAGAATTGATTTATAATTATACTCCAATTTATACAGGAACATTTTCTTCATTTCAGCAAATCTATTTTTTTGATTGAGTATCGTGTCAAAGGTGCAGTGTTGCTATTTATAAATGGAATTATTTACCAGCATTGCATAATTAAGCTGATATAGTACACTGCATGTGACAAAGTCAGAACAGTTCTCTTTCTTTACAATGATTTATCCTGTGTTTCTTCTGCACTGTTGGACCATTAATACAAAAATTTACATTCAGTAACATAATAATTGTCTTGGATGACACTTTAAGGCAAGCTGCAAAAAAAATGCTTTTTTCTTTCAGGGAGGAGGTCTTGATTATGCTTATAAACTTGGAAGTAATCATGTTTAGTACAAGGAAAAACACTGTATTCATATATTTTTAACATATGAGTTATCTTTGTAAAATGTGGACTGTGATAGCACTGAAGGCTTAGGTATATTGCTTAGTAAAATCCTGTCCTTTTCAAATGATTTAACACATCTTAGGTTTGTCGTAAATATGTGTATATAACCAAGTTGTTGACAGGGACTATTTTGTCATTTGAAAAATTGACCAAAATAGTAAGGAGGCATGATAGCAAAGAGACATTTTTGCCTAGAAAGCACATGTTATATCCCATTTGTGAAACTGTTTCTCTTGTACATTCAGCACTGTTTGGAGTGCTTATACCTTGTGAAGTTTACATGATACGAGGATGCAGTGTAAACTAGGCATTGCAAATACCAGGTAAAGTAAGTAAGTTTGGAGGGCACAGTTAAGTGCTGATTCAACTTTCTGTTCTTCTAAAATTCAGTTTTATATATCCTCCAAGAATTTGTCTGAGAGTAACTGGAGTCAGCAGACACATGCAGACATCCATTTCTTTGTATTTAAAAGAATGTAAACCTAATTTTTTCTTTACATAGTCTGACTTCTGTAGCTACTGGGTAGAATTCTCACTTTGAGTCAAGACGTAGTTTGCTATTAACTTAGCAAAGACAGTAGTTTCTTTCTGACTTGTTGGATAGTTTAATGCAGCTAGAATTCAAACAGCAGATGAATGTATATGAGAAACCTATTGATGTTGACATAATGTGATCGTAGCAGTTGCATTCAATACACTGCGATACCTTTTTTCTTTGCTTCGCTGCACACCTCGTTAAAACTTTGTTCAGTGGGTTTGTGTGGTGTCCAAAAAGGAACTAAGATGAGACAATCAGATGTAACTCTTCTGTATTGCACAGCTTCCAAACTCTGTTAACATTAATAGGGATTTGGAGTTCACGAAAAATTCAGGTTTATACCTCAGCTCTGTTTTGTAGTACTTTATACTCAAGTACCATATCTGAATAAAGCTAGTACGTTTCTCAGGTTTTTCAAGTAAAAGACTAACTTGTTCTTTATCATGAAACAACTGTGTAAGAGAATGTGAAATGCATTAGTTAAAAAACTATAAGGAAACATTATCTGTGACTACCAGGAAGACTACCGGGCAATTACAAGCTTAAACATGTGATATAGCAGATTATTCTTATATTTGTCAGATCAGCCAAATTCAGTAAATGGAACTTGTTTTTAATATAGGTGACTTTATTATATTAACTATATTAGCTTGACTTCTGAGTAGAACCAAGTGTAAAAAAGAGGATTATACTTTACAGTTGCATATAAATGTAGCAGCTAAGATACTTACAAACCAAGTCCAGTGTTCTTTCTTGTTCAGGCTGAGCTCTTTGGAATAGCTCTAAGAATTTTTCTAAGGAAGGGGGGCAGGATTTAGCCTTAAAAACAGGGATCAATCTTCAAGTGAAATGTCTGCTAACTGCAATGGTAGTAATTAGTTCCTAAGTGTGTAACCTTAAGGAATATTTTGTGTAATATGATGAGAAAGCAGTGTATTTATTATGAATTTGTATGTGTCTTTATATCCTTTATCTTGTAAAGCCTTATTTGATGGAATTCATGATTTTTCTATGATACATGAAATAAACTTTTATTCAAGCAGATGTGTATTTTTGTTCTCATTTTAGATACCATGGATAAAGCATTAACAGTCTTATCTTTTTATTTCCATCTGTGACAGTCACAAATCATGAGGCTGCTGAAACCTGTGTCCACTTGGTATGGTCATGTCAGCAAGTCAGGGTCAGGGTAAGTGAGATCCATGGCCCAGCACAGATGTACCTACAGCACAGGCAAGGACTGATGCCCAGGGCCTTGTCTTAAACGCACTTAAATGTGGCTGCCAAGCCAAGGGGCAGAAGCTTTCAACAGGGCTGCCCACAGCTCTTTCTCATGCAGCCTTTTTGCACCAGGCTCATCCCAGGTGCAGAGTGTCGGAGCTCGCTTGCCCGACCCCTACAATGCTGGGAAGGGGTTGCCGGTGGGTGCTCTCAGGGCTCTTGGAGCTGTAAGCAAAGCAACTGCTGTCTGCAGTGTTCAGTGAAATGACAACTTCTGTGTTCGTTACGCTACCTGACATCTTCCATCAAGTTCTCCAGACAGAAGCAAACTACAGGAACCCAGAAGTGTCTTGCACTCACCCAATAGAGGGTTTAAAAATTCATTTTAAAGAAATTTCAGTAGACATCCTCTCTGCTCTAAGTGATTTACAGTATGTTTTTTCATTGTTCAGACAGGACTAACACAGTTTTTAGGATTAATGCTGGAGAGAGGCAAAAAGGAGCCTGTAGATTTTTTAGTAGAATGGTTTAGATATTAAGTGATCATGGATGAGTATATTTTTGCCAGCTGAGAGTATCTCAGCTTATTCAGAGCATGGATTATGAGCTTAATCATCTTGCTTGCTGCTGTGTGGGAAGAACATCCATTGATCAGCAAGATAACCCTGTGTGTCTTGCAGATTATATTAAATCATCTTTAAGAAGGAAAAGTTTGAAATGGTTTTCTCTTCGTACTATTCTGCTTTTGCCACTAGATGGCCTACAAGAACCAGTATTTCTTACAATTTTGTAATTGGGTGTGGTGATACCTCAAAAGTTTCAAGTGACATGTTGAGTAAGATATTTACTGTACTGTGGTATTTACTTATGTACTAGGGTATTTGGGATGTGGGGGAAGAAGAAGGGAGGAGACAGAATAAGACTGGAATCTTACTGGTGTAACTGGCCAGATTGGCATGATTGCAGGAGAGAAACAGAGTACATGAGCATAGAATTAGTTCAGATGGGATTAAATCTTGTTTTCAGTGAATATTTAACACATTGGGGCATTAGCTGGAGGTGACTGGAACAACATACCTATTTTCAGGTGGTTGTTCCTCCCCCATAGCTACAGAATCTGTCTTGGTTCATTTTTCTATAAATATGAAACTTGCTCATGCAAAACAGGACATCTTAGATGGAAGAACTGAGAACCTGAGCTTAGAAAACCTTTACCTGGGAGGTAGGAAAAATCAGTTTGAATTCCTTCAGGTAAAAAAGGAATTATAAGGAATAAACATCCTGAGTAAGTGCTCTTAAGTACTGAGTTAAAGAGTAAGAGCAAGAGCCTAAACAACAAGCTCCCTTGTGGGGTTTTGGGTGGGTTGTTTTGATTTTTTTTTTTTTTTCCCCACCACTTCTAGGCTGACCAGCTATGCAAAATTCCCTAGCAAGGTAGTGAATCCAAAGTAGAGATCAGTGTTCAAGCAGGCTGTGACCCTATTCCCACCTCAATGCTGACTAGCTTATTTCTGGGCTAATTTTCAACCTTTTTCCCCTCATCATTGGTGCCACCTTATTTATTGCTGTGGATGCCACTCAGCAAAATGATATTGAAAGCTAGGCTGTACTGCACTTCTGGGCAGATTTCCATAAAAATTAGCAGCCTATTAGGGAGTGGTGGTTCTTTTCGTGGAACATCGAGGAAAGTACAGGCACAGTTTGAGCAACCAGGAAGAACAATAATAAATAGTTTCCCAGTTGTGTGTTCTCCCTGCATTGCCCTTATGAGGCAGGAGTCCTGAAGGGAGAGAAGTAGCTGTGTGTGTGATCAGGCAGCAGGCTGCATGCCAATGCATACTCAAGAATGTTTGGGTTTGAGGTGGGAGGGTGTACACAAGATTTCACAGTCACTTTTATCACAGTAATTAGCTTCATTTTTTATTTTATCTGTTGGGTTTTTTTTCTTATCTGGAGTTCACTTGTATGTACCTGGTGGTGGTGTTATCAGAAAAGCTATGGCAGTTGGCTAGCATTCAAGTCCCATTAAGGTTTCTAAATGCCTGTTTAAATTATTTTGGTTTGAGTACTTACATGGAAGACAGATTGACAGATACTGTGAAGTGATTGATTACCTGCCCTTGAGAGCCTTGTGTCTTTCCCCAGGGCAGGCCCTTTTCCTAATCCAGTGCTTATTTGTAGGGCAAATAGCAAGGAATATCTTGCCCAGGGCCACCTGTTGATCCGGCTACTATTCCAGCTTTCATCACTTCCTCATAATGTTTATATCTGTTTTATAATGTAAGCAGTATGTTTTAAGAGCCAGCTTTCTCTGTAAGTTCGTATATAACCAAAAATTTCCAAGACCCTTTCATCCATAAAGTCCAGACCGTCTAAAAATAGCTGTCACCATTTGAAAGAGCTCTCAAACAATGCATTTGTTCCAAACTTAAGCAAAAAACCTCAAGTTCCCTTCTTTATGATACTCAGAAATGTCGTGAACAAACATCCCTTGCAACCAAGCTTTCTGTAAATGAAAAGCAAAATGCAAACAAAACAAAAGGCTGAAAAGAGTAAATTCTAGCAATTGTTGCTTCTAGTCATTAATGCAGGTGGGTTGAGTACTATTAGCCTGGGACTATGTAACTTCCAAGTTACTTTTGATGATCTAGACTGGAAGGTATTTCACTGTGTTTCTGCACTTACACAAGTCTGAAAGATGATTTTATGTGTGTGTTAATTTCTTCCTATTTTCCTGAAGAGTAGATCAGCAGCAACAGAAAGTCTAAAATGTCAATTTTCTAGCTAGAACATTAGGAAATTAGTTTTTCCCTGCGACTTTTTTGAGGCACCAATATAAAAGGGTTGTAATCACCTTCCTCAGCCCCAGAATTCAACTTCAGGCTGGGAAGTTTAAACTTCACGTACCTGTACTTCACTGGGATTTACTCAGCATCTCTCACACTAGGCTAACTCCTTAAGGACCTGCTTTTTCAGAAGACAGAGACATATTATTGTGATTACTTATTATATTAACTATTTGTTAATATTATTACATTGTATTAGTAATAATGTTAGTATTGGTGTTACAGAGGAGACAGAATGTACAATGAATATTTTACAGACAATCTCTGAGATTTTTCTGAAGAGTCCCTGTCAGAATGAAAGTACTTCAGAGGCTGTGCAGACCCATTCTGACCTTGGATGGAGTTAGTCCTTGCTGTCCTTCTAGGGTTCCAAATTCATCACTAGCATTTTATACCATTGTACCACTGATGGAGTTTGGAACCATTTGCAGACCCACAAAGTGGATCTAACCATAAAATCATAGAATGGTTTGGATTGGAAGGGACCTTAAAGACCATCTAGTTCCAACCCCCCTGCCATAGGCAGCGACACCTTCCACTAGACGAGGTTGCTCAAAGCCCCATCCAACCTGGCCTTGATGTCTTATACTTCCAGAGGAAAAGATAGAAACTTTGAATAACCTTATTACCTGCTTTGCTTTAATTTGAGGAATTTGTACTGATTATTGTCATTAAGATTTGCAAGAATCATCTCAGTCCACCCATTCAGCCAAGAGTGCCAGTAAAACTGTTGTCTCTGGAGTTATACCCACAACAGTTTTGTTTGTTCTTTATGCCACTAAACTGAAAACAACAACATTTACTAGAAACAGAGGCTGGTTCACATTTCATCCCTGGGCTCTTAAGCTTTACTTCAGGTTTGTCATCCGTCCCAAGGATGAGTTTGAACACATCCTTGTAGTTTTCCCACTTTGGTTCTTGCAGCCTATGCTACTTTGGAGCTCCTTAGGGAGCTTAGATACAGTACCATAACTTCTAGCCAGCAAAAGCGCTTTCTTCCAGCAACAGCTGCCATAGTGTTCCCAAATTACTGTCACTTAGAGAAGCCCAGTAGCTCCCTGGCCCTGAAGCACCAGTGGACACGCTAGCTGGAGCCCAGCCTGCTGCACCATGCTGGGGAGAGATACTGGAAAGGAAGCAGCAAGGAGCAGCCTGTGCCATCTGAAGCAGCAACTCAAGCTGTCCTAGCCTGAGCTATGATTAGGCAGACAGTACTTTAACATAAATGTCTTTCATGTCTTTTTATTCTTCACTATCAATGCTCTTGCCCTCCCTTAGATGCATTTGTAAGGCTTCCCTAAGAAAACCATTCAGCATCAATCAGCAGTTTCCTCATTTATTTTCCATGCCCAAGGGGTCTGAGACATGCAAAATGAATGAATCTGGACTAATTTCCAACTGTTTTAACCCAAAGAGAAATGAAACTTGTACTGTGGATATGCTGTGGCTTTTAGCCACTCCTTAGTGCAGCAAGGAGGGGGGAAATTATAGTACAGATGAAGGTGTATCTTTATCTATAAATTTTATTTGAAGGGATCCTACCACATCAGCTCAGGGAATGTCAACCTAGACAAAAATACCTGTTTGACAAGCGGGGCTTGCTGGGCATCTTTTGTTTTCCCAGATTTCTCATTTGAGCACTTTGATAGTAGAGTCCAGGCTATTTTATAATAAACTACCCTTTTGGCAACCGTAGATAGTGATGGTCACACCAGGGCTTTGGTGCTAAACCCAGCGATGCCTCCTTCTGTGGCTTGGCTGGCTGTGGCAGTCAGGCCACAGAACTGTGTGAGGGAAGTCATATGGCAGATGAGGTTTGACAAATCACACCAAATCTGTCACGTCTCACTCACACTTAAACAATTTTGCTTTCCTAAAAACAGAGCAACTCTGAGGCTCGTACTCTACCACACCAGTGAGTGCAGACGTGCACAAAGCACGCCATGTATTTGGGCTGTTCGCAAAGGACTTAAAGTGATATTCAGAAAGGTCATAAAGTGCCAAATAACGTTCCATCTTCATTCTTCATAAGAGATAAAATTGATACCTATGTAGCATAATGAAATGATTTCTATTTAGAAATTATATCTTGTTGCCTGAATAAATAGGATTCTTTTTTTCTTCTGCTGCTTGGAACCTTGATAGGGTAGCAGTGTTTCCTCTCCTGCTCACCTTTTCAGTTTGCTGTCCATATCCATATGATCTATAAAGAAGTGAAGGCTGGCAGTTGTAATGTCAGCACCCATCCTCTGCTCCATGGATATCCCTCCCAGCAGCAGACATGCTTCCTTACTGCTGCCCTGTGGCTGTGTGGTCCAAGAAGGGTGGTGGTGACCATGATAAACCTCCCATGCACTCACTGGAGTTGAATGTTCATCCATGCAGTGTCATTGCTAACAAAGCCGGTGTATATTTTGAATTCCCAGACAGCTTATTTGGTGTGGTAGATGACACAAAACAGATCTCTCCTGGGATCTGTTGTCCCCAAGTTGAGGAGTGGGAGCATGTTTATACAGTGCCATTAGGGCTAGGGTTTAATGTGGGAAGAAAAAAAATCCTGTGAAAAAAAGCTGGTTTTAGAACAGAGCTTGATTGTCCTGCTCAGTGCTTAATTACAAGACAGATGACCCCATATGGTAAATAAAGGGGTAAACTGACATTTTTCTTATGGACTTTGCTGCAGCCTCTAGATCACTACCACACATCATTTTTATTCCTTTAGCACAGCTTATCTCCTGCTAAGATTGTCATGAATTCATTGCATGTTTTTTAACTCATAACTATAATAATGAAGAATATAATCCAGACAGATGGATGATTAATTATATGAGAAGTAATTAAAAAGAAACATAATCTCATACTTTCATGAGTAGCAGGATTTTTGGTAGCTGTATTGTTCTCTGTGTCCTGTAGAATTTACTGATAAATTATAATCTAGATACCAAGGCTTCAAACCAGACAAGAAAAATTAAAGAGCTTCATTTATGCAATTTGAAATTAGACTGGAGCACTGAAAAATAGAGGCAATTAAAATTTGGGATGTCTCATCTGCCTGATTAAACATCCAACAAGATGCGTGACTGACACTCCTCTCCAATCTTCATTTATTTGTTTAATATTAAAAAACTCCTCAGATGTATATAAGCCATCTGCTGTTCTCAGATTCACTGAGCCTTGATCTATTATGCATCTGCAAAGCATTTTCATTAACTATGGAAATTTGCTCATGAAAATTTCTAGCAGAAAAAGCTAATACTTTCTAGACATTTCTGATTATGGCCCAATCTTCTTTCTTCTTTTGTCTGCAACAGCTCTATTTTGATCATTACAGCTAAGATGCAGACTGCTTTGGTGTCATAAATAACACTGGCCGGGTGACAGCAGCCAGGCTGGGTCCTTCTCAATATGTTCAGGCCACTTAACCTTGTTATTTTCTCAGTGCAGTGCAGAAATCTCCACCTGGAGACAGGGCCCTTGCTCGGCCAGTGGACAATAGAGCAGCCTGCATCATGGTGTGGTGAACCTCATGGTCTAAGTGCCAGGGTGAGAGGGAAAGCGTGGCAGCGTGTGAGGCGTTTCAGACAGAGGAGGAAGCCGTGTCCACTGACGTGGATGTCAGGCAGCCCAGGAAGGGACTTGCGTGGGTGAGCATCCCAGCTGGCTACCTTGGCTCCGTGCTTCACAGAATCACAGAATCACAGAATCACAGAATCAACTAGGTTGGAAAGGACCTTGAAGATCATCTAGTCCAACCATTAACCTAGAACTGACAGTTCCCATCTACACCATATCACCCAGCGCTATATCGACCCTATTCTTGAACACCTCCAGGGATGGGGATTCCACCACCTCCCTGGGCAATCCATTCCACTGCCTAATAACCCGTTCTGTAAAGAAATACTTCCTGACATCTAGTCTAAACCTTCCCCGGCGCAACTTGAGGCCATTCCCTCTTGTCCTATCACTTGTTACTTGGTTAAAGAGACTCATCCCCAGCTCTCTGCAACCTCCTTTCAGGTAGTTGTAGAGGGCGATGAGGTCTCCCCTCAGCCTCCTCTTCTCCAGACTAAACACCCCCAGTTCCCTCAGCCGCTCCTCGTATGACATGTGCTCCAGACCCTTCACCAGCTTCGTTGCCCTTCTCTGGACACGCTCGAGTAATTCAATGTCCTTTTTGTAGTGAGGGGCCCAAAACTGAACACAGTAATCGAGGTGCGGCCTCACCAGTGCTGAGTACAGGGGTAAGATCCCTTCCCTGTCCCTGCTGGCCACGCTATTTCTGATACAAGCCAGGATGCCATTGGCCTTCTTGGCCACCTGGGCACACTGCTGGCTCATGTTCAGCCGGCTGTCAATCAACACCCCCAGGTCCCTCTCTGACTGGCAGCTCTCCAGCCACTCCTCCCCAAGCCTGTAGCGCTGCTGGGGGTTGTTGTGACCCAAGTGCAGCACCCGGCATTTGGCCTTATTGAACTTCATACAGTTGGCCTGGGCCCATCGCTCCAGCCTGTCCAGATCTCTCTGCAGAGCCTCCCTACCCTCAAGCAGATCAACACTCCCACCCAGCTTGGTGTCGTCTGCAAACTTACTGAGGGTGCATTCGATCCCCTCGTCTAGGTCATCAATAAAGATGTTGAACAGGAGTGGCCCCAAAACCGAGCCCTGGGGGACACCACTCGTGACCGGCCTCCAACCGGATTTAACTCCGTTCACCACAACTCTCTGGGCCTGGCCATCCAGCCAGTTTCTTACCCAGCAAAGTGTGCGATCATCTAAGCCTCGAGCAGCCAGTTTCACCAGAAGAATGTTGTGGGAAACGGTGTCAAAGGCCTTGCTAAAGTCAAGGTAAACTACATCCACAGCCTTTCCCTCATCCAATAAGGAGGTTACTTTGTCATAGAAGGAGATCAGGTTTGTCAAGCAGGACCTGCCTTTCATAAACCCATGCTGACTGGGCCTGATCCCCTGGTTATCCCGCATGTGTTGTAAGATGGTACTCTGGATGAGCTGCTCCATCAGCTTCCTGGGTATCGAAGTCAAGCTGACAGGCCTGTAATTTCCCGGATCATCCTTCCGACCCTTCTTATAGATGGGCGTCACATTGGCCAGTTTCCAATCTGTCGGGACCTCCCCGGTCAGCCAGGACTGCTGGTAAATGATGGAAAGCGGCTTGGCGAGCACCACAGCCAGCTCCTTCAGCACCCTTGGGTGTATCCCATCTGGTCCCATAGACTTGTGTGTGTCTATGTGGTGTAGCACGTCACTGACTCTCTCCTGGATTGCGGGGGGGTCGCTCTCCCAGTCTCTATCATCTGGCTGAGGGGGCTGGATTCCCTCAACACAACTAGTCTTGTTATTAAAGACTGAGGCAAAGAAGGCATTAAGGACCTCAGCCTTCCCCTCATCACTTGTTACCAAGTTTCCTTCAGCATCTAGCAGGGGATGGAGACTCTCCCTGGTCTTTCTTTTGCTATTGACATACTTATAGAAACATTTCTTGTTATCTTTGATTGCTGACGCTAGATTAATTTCCAGCTGGGCTTTGGACCTCCTGATTTCCGCCCTGCATAGCCTCACAGCATCTTTGTAATCACTGTGAGTGGCTAGCCCCTTCCTCCAAAGGCTGTAAACTCTCCTTTTCTCCTTGAGTTGCAGCCAAAGCTCCCTGTTCAGCCAGGGTGGTCTTCTCTGCCGCCTGCTCCTCTTAGAGCACCTGGGGACTGCCTGCTCCTGAGCCATTAACACTTCCTTCTTAAGGAGCGCCCAGCCTTCCTGGACCCCTATACCCTTCAGAACCATCTCCCAAGGGATCCTGTCAAGCAGGTGCCCAAACAAGACAAAGTCAGCTCTTTGGAAGTCCAGGATGTCAGTCCTGCTTAGCCCTTTCCTGGCCTCCCTAAGAATAGAGAACTCTATTATTTCATGATCGCTGTGCCCTAGTTGTCCTCCAACTGCCACATCATCCACCAGTCCATCTCTGTTCACAAGGAGGAGATCTAGCAGGGCACCTTCTCTGGTTGGTTCTCTTACCAGTTGTGTTAGGAAGTTGTCCCCTACACATTCCAGGAATCTTCGGGACTGGTCCCGCTCTGCTGTGTTGTATTTCCAGCAGATGTCTGGGAAGTTGAAGTCCCCCACAAGAACAAGGGCAATCGACCGTGAGATTACACCCAAGTGCCTATAGAATATTTCATCCACCTCTCTGTCCTGCGTGGGTGGCCTATAGTAGACTCCTACTACAACATCTGCCCTGTTGGCCTTCCCCCTGATTCTAACACAAAGACATTCCATCTTGTCTTCACTGCATTTGTATTCGAGGCAATCATAACAGTCCCTAACATACATTGCTACCCCGCCGCCTTTCCTACCTTGTCTATCCCTTCTAAAGAGCTTGTAGCCATCAACTGGCACGCTCCAGTCATGGGAGGCATCCCACCATGTTTCTGTGATAGCCACAACATCATAATTTTCCTGTTTCATCACGGCTTCAAGCTCCTCCTGCTTGTTACCCATGCTGTGTGCATTGGTATACATGCACTTCAGATGGGCTGGTGTTTTCCCCCCTTCCCCCTTCCAATCTAGTTTAAAGCTCTGTCAATGAGCCCAGCTAACTCCTGCCCCAAGATCCTCTTCCCCTTCTGGGACAAGTGTATCCCATCTAAGGCCCAGAGGTCTGGTGCCCTGTATACCAACCCATGATCGTAAAAACCAAAGCCCTGACGGTGACACCAGTCTTGAAGCCACGAGTTCATCTGTTGTGTTCTTCGGTGTTCATCCTCATCCATCCCCCCAACTGTTTCACACTAAAGTAGGTTGAACCATGCCTTAGCACTGCCCCTTCCCCTCCTGGAAAGGCAGGGAGAGCCTGCAGCCCTTCCTGGGCAGAAGCAGGGTTTCAAGGAGATGTGGGAGGACACTCAGCCTGGGTCAGCTTCATCCAGACCTGCCATGTAGCTGGTGTTGAGCTGCTGTCCTCTCTCTGCCTCCGTTTGCCTTCCTACCTACTGTGCCTTCTGTCTGCTGGAAGCTGTTATACATTTGTACAGTAACAAGCGTGCTGGGATTTGCTGGGACAGCTGCTGTAATACAGAAAACATATGGAAATGAGAAGGAATACATCAGTGCCATAAAAGAAACTAGCCCTTAGGTCCTGGATGCAAGCTGAAGCAAGACATGGCAGTTGCAGTCGGTTAACACTGAGTTACTTCAGGCATTGGACTTCCTGGTTGACTCTTGTTTTTCTTGATTTGAACAAGTACCTGTGGCTTTCAGTCATCTGCCTGCCCGCCAGCTGCAGCATCTGAAAGATGTAAATCCTTAGAGGTGATTTCTTCTCAGCCTTATGGATCAGGACAGGGATGAAATAGCAGTGTTCAGTGGGTAGCTACCATTTGACCTTCAGTGCTGGTAATCTGCTTCCACCAGCAAAATGCCAGGAGAAGGCCATGCACGAGGGGAATAGTCCCTAACCGTCTGCTGCAGGGAGCCTGTTATGTAGCACCAATTCTATGAGCCCCTTCAAGCACCCTAAGGGAAAAAGTGGTGGTGGTGAGGTACTATTCTGACAGGTGAGGCATGATTTCACTGTATGAGGCCCCATCACACCACAGAAATATCTTTCTCTGAGGAAAGGTGGTAGCTGACCCTCTGCCTGTGCACATGGCACTGCTCAGCTATCCCCCCCTGCTCCATCAGTCAACCCACTTAGCTGCACGGAAAGGAAGTCATTGGTGCCACACAGCAAAGACCTAATCTCTCTCAGGAAAAAGGCAAGATTGAAGCGTGCAACTTCTGATTTGTGAAGCATGCAACCAATGTTCAGGTCAATCGCTATATGACTGGCGCTTGTCTTTACCTACATCTAAACCAGCACTTCACATTGCAGGAGTAGCCAGGACTCGATGCAGCTATGTGGAGAGAGTGAACTAGACACATCTGAAGAGGCAGATGAGTAGTTACAGAAGCTGATAGATGCAAAAGAACGACTATGGGGACTATCTAAATGTCTTGCTGGGTCCAGGTATATTTTATGCACTCCTGCTGTCCTCATGCTCTTCCCTTTTGCCTTCTGTGTTTGTACAACCCTTCCTCCTCCTCATTCCTTGCAAAGACACAGCAGAAGAGTGCAGTAAGTCAGCAAGCTGTGTATGTTATTGGTCACACAGCAGCCTCTCTACGTTGAATTCCAGTGTTTGGCTGCACAGTGCAGCATGTGCACTGCATACAGTATCATAACCCCACTGCAAACTAAGAGAAGTCAGCATGAGAAAGTAAACTCAATGTATTTTATTTTATTTTATTTTATTTTATTTTATTTTATTTTATTTTATTTTATTTTATTTTATTTTATTTTATTTATTTTGTCTCTCTGCTCCTAGTGATTGTTTAGTCCACTATGCAGCAGAGCATGAAAGGGGGGAGTGGATAAAATGACAAATAATTACGGTCACACCTTATCCACTTAATGTACAGAATGCAGGTATTAAACCCAGAGGACTGCAAATGCTGAGCACCTGTCACATGCACAAAGAAGCACTCCAGTTAATGATGGTCTCTTCCTGGACTGGACAGAGATTTAATCCAGTATCTGGAGCTCACCAAGTATGCTTGAGGGATAGTCTGCCTGTGACTCCAGCAGGCACTAACTCAGCTCTTGCTGTTGCTACAATCATTGGCAATGATCTTTATTACTGTCACTGGGGCCTGTTTCAAAGAAAAGAGACCTTCTTATAGCTGTGTGCAGGGTCACCCAAATAAGCACATGCTATATAGCATTAAACATGCCATGTCCGAGGTGTACGTGCCCTAGGGACACTGGATTTAAGGTTTACTGTACTAATAGTTTGTATATTCATACTGAACAAATCAAGAGTTGTTTGTTTACAGCCAGATCAAAGCTAACACTCAGTAAAAATCACCCCACCCCCACCCCCCCCCGCCCCCCTCAAAGATTATGAGGTTACTAGAAATTTGGGAAATATCCCAAGTCTTCGGATGGTGATCCCAAATGATGCCAAGCAGGTGTAATTTCTGGATGGGCAGAAAGGACACATCCAGGAGCAATGGCCATGCAGTAGCCCTACGCAAAGTATCCCCCTTATTTAAATGCTGTTGCACTATATCAGGCTTTGTACTGTATTTTTATAGTACACCTCTTTATCGCAGTGTAGTTTTCGGCAAAGTCTTTTTGTCTGCTTTGGAAAACCATTTAATAAACTCTTCTGGGTTTTGTCTGATTTTGCAAAAATAACAACAGCAAACCAACATAGCACTGAGTTTTGGTGAGGGCAATTGTGTGGTGTTAAACAGCAGCAGGTACACCGAGTACTATTGTTCAGTTACTTTTTGACTGAGCCCAAAGCAAAGTCTGGACATTGTGTCAGATTTCCTGACTGTTTTTAAACCGTTTTAAGTGTTCAGTAGCCGAATACAATGAAGAATAATACATTTCTACTTGAGTCTTTTAACCTATTCCACAGAAGTTTTTGTGGTTTGTGGTTTTTTGTGGGTTTTTTTGTTTTGTTTTGTTTTGGTTTTGTTTTTGTTTTTTTTAAATGTCTCTCACTTTTCCCCTGAGGGGAAAAGGGACATAACTAAAAACCAGTCCTGTAAATGACAACATGTTATTTTTAGTTCCTGAACTCAACTATGCTTAATTAGTTTATCCAGCTGAAAAAGAAAAAGAAAACCCCATGCCCTACAGCCATATGCATTCATGTACAGCTCCTAATAACTTAAATCCTTTAATTTGTCTGTAAAGAACACCCATTAAAGTTGTGTGTGAAGAAAGTGGCACAATCCTTTATATATAATCCTCATACTTGAGAAAGTACACTTTCCTCTTTTCTATAGAAGTGGGCAACTTCACCATCAACCTGCACACACCCATAACATGCCTTGAAAAAAGCCATCAGAAACCTAAATGTAATGAAAAAATCCCACCCTCTCTGTTGTTTTCCTGCACAGCTCTTTCTATTCTGTTGTGTTTGCTCCTCGCACAGCCCATGCAGTTAATCTCTTTATGACTGGCATATTTTTCTAAATTACCTCTTGTCTCCAAATATGGAATAGTCCCTTTCTTCTTTGATACACCTTTCAAAATTCTCATCTTTAGCACTATTTTTAGTGATTTGTGTCACATGTCATATCATTCCTTCCTTTTTGTCCTTACCTTGGTTTTTCCTTAAAAGAGGTGAAGCTTTTATAGCTTTTCAGTTAAATGGCATGATTCACTGGATGGCTTTGGTGTATACTTCTCTATTCCTTTTGTCTGCAGATGTACTCATCCTCAGAGCTTTCTTCATGCCCCACCTCATTTTATCACCCCCATGTCTGTATCCATAAAGTGAAGAAAACAAAGTGCTCAAGGGAGACTTTATGGCCTGTGAGGTTTCCACCCAAGTGGAAAGAGATCAAGCGCAGCCAAAATTCAAGCCCCACCCCATTCAGAGATCTTCTCCCTATGTCCTGTCTATCCAGGCTGAAGGAAGAGGAGCCCTGGGGGTGTTGTGAGCCTCCTGCTCCTGTCCTGGGATCTAGTGTTGAGGACAGTGTGGCATGAAGCTTTGCAAAGAGGTTGGTGGTACCACAGCTATGGCAGCTCCTATATATACATATGTGACATACAGCATATTCAACAAGTTGGGGAGAGCTGTGGTTACACCAGTACATAAAATAAAGTGGGCCAGGGCCTCTGCTCTAACTTTTTGCTCAAGGGGTGCCGTGCAGCTTGTTCACATGCTGCTAAAACCCGAAGCAGGGTGTACCCATCCATACTGACTACTGGGGACAGTCTCCGGCCCAAGCTTTATCCCAGTCTGGACCAGCCTTGCTGGGACTTTGAGGTAGCCTTACTCAAATCCATGCCAAGGGGTTTGTGACAATGCCAAAGCAATGGTGGTCAAGGGTTGGTGCCTGAGGCCTCGTCCTACATCAGCGTACTAGGTGATACAGAGCCTGAGCAGCTGCAATGCCCTAATCTTTACCAGCTACAGCTGTGGGCAGACCCAGGAACCCCCTTGTCAGATCAGACTTGTCGGGACGGAGTGGAAGGGAGAAGTTTGGCACCAGCACAAGTTTGCTTTCTGAAGGAGGTACGGCCTTGATCCTTTGTCTTTGCAACTACATGATAATGGAGTCAATGGAAATTGAATCTTAGAAAGTGACGTGGGAACTACTAGTATGGCTGCCATACAAACATCGTACTTCGTAGTCAGCAGCTCCACTAAATAAGTCAAATCTGAGTACAATGTTTCTGTGGGCAAGTGCTACATAGCTATTACTATTCTCATTTCACAGAGGAGTGTGATACCAAGAGATTAAATACTGCAGTCCAAGTCCCACGGTGGGACTCCATGTCACAGCCACAATACAATTTGGGCCATTAGGTTGAGGTCTCACTAGCAGGCAGTGTTGCTTGTTCAGAGAAACCCCAGAGTGTCCTCTGTTTCCTTAAAGTTTCTGTGGCAGATACAGCTAGCAGAACGCCTTGCAATTTCCTAGTACAAAGGGAAAAGGCCTGCATTTTCTTCTCAGTTTTCCAGTAAGGCTTGGACCTCAGAGTAACAGCTGTGTTAAAGTAGCCACATCTACTGAGGAAACTGAGTCTTCATTCTTCTCCAGGAGGACAAAGACCTATCTACATACCATTAATTACTAATGCGTTGGCCCAACCTGGTTTTCATCAGTCATTTTAAATGTCATTATAGAGGACATCAAATGTTTTCTGAAGATAGCTATTGGAGTGTATATTCCAGCCAGCTCCAGGAATCTGTATGTAATTTGGAAGCAGAAACTCTATTAAGGAGCCCTCACTTCCAACATACTGACTAATGTTATGCAAAATTATATGTCACACAGAGCAGACTGAGAGTCATAATAGTTACATTGGATGAACAGAATGAATCTCCAAAGGTAGGAAACTGGTCTTGTAATACATTATTCACAGCTGGCCAAATTAACCCCAGAAACTGGAAGTAGGGGAAGAATGCACAATTTATAGCTTTTTTTTACTCTTCAAAGATTCTGACTCCAATGTCGCATTTGCTTCACACATGATGTCCTTGTTTAAGCAATCTCTGAAAAGAGATTTCAGAATGATTACATATTTCTGCATTGTAAGTTTAAAAACTGGCACAGTTACCAAAAAATGTGTTTTTTTCTGCTGTAATAAACAATTGCTTCTGAAGAGGGAATAACTAGCATTTTTTCTGATGAGGCTAGAATTTTAATTTATTTGCACAGTAAGCCATCCTTTGGGAATATGAACTTTCTAGCAAGTCAGAGAAATGAGGATGATCCCTAAATGCGTCAGTAATTCTGTATTGCAAATTACTGCTCCAACAAGTGCATTCCCTGGTTAAGAGGGAGAGAACCCATCCATAACCTTCCTAGACATACAAAACAAAAGTATTTCATTATCTCTGAATTAGATTGCATCAAAACCAAGGCACAGCCCTTTTTCAAACAACTACATTAATAAGAGAATGTGAATGTTCAAAATGCAAATGATGCCTGACTTTCATATTCACTTTTACAAAGTTAAACAAGTCTCTTCCTGAGAGTTAGAGCATGTAAACTTTCTCTATCCTCTGTCATGATGAAAGACTGTAATACCTTTTAGAAGGGGACTTTTATACTATGCGTAGTCATTTCCCATGTGTCCTGAATGGATTATCTGGTTTGTGAGTTAACCAGGTCATAGAAAAAACCCCAAAGACCTAAATTTTTGATGCCTCATTTCCACTTCTCAAGATGGCATCCGTGTGCCTAGTTACTAAATGTTTTTGCTTTAAATATGTTTTCCCTTTATCTAGATTTCCTCAGATACTCAGGAGCTGACCATACGCTGAACTGTCTGAAGCTGAGTATGCTTCATTGAAAGGTCAGGAATATAAAACCACAAGATTTGGAAGTTTCACATTCCTCTGCCTTGACTCTGGGTTGGACTGAGATGCCCAGATTAAGAGCTTGATTACTACAAACCCCATACTGGGGCAAGAGAGACACAGTTGCCTTCCTTCTGCTCCGTTGATAATATCAGGTGACTGGACTCCTAAATTTAGATATTTCATATAAAAATGCCTAAACTTAATTGAGATTAATCTATTTCTACGCATTGATTTTAACAAACATTTTCTCCAAAGTGACTTTAGCATATCTGAGACTCTACTTATCACCTAACTGGCTGTACATTCCAAGTCTCATTTATTCATCCAGCTTCCATTTCTACTTCATTGTATAATTTGTTCTAATGCAAAAATGTAACCCAGTCTTCGCTAGTATATATTATGAACTCCTGACTCAAGTGAAAATCATATTTTCCTGAGGTTCTGGATTTTTTTTACCTTAGCGCTTTTAGGTCATGGTAAAATCCAAGTCTGATAATTAGGTGTATATTATACACATCCATGACTGGAATTCCATGTTAGTTTTCTAACTGTAAGTAAATATTTCTTGTTACTGAAGTAAAAGAGGCAAAGAGATGATACTTCCTGGAGTGGATAACACTGTGTGCTTCCAGATAATGGCAGCCTACTGAAACAAGTTAAACATGGGAATGTAGTTCCACAGGAGGAGTTATTCATGGGATAGTACCAAATCAGATTTGGATTACATGTTACGTTAGAAATATATTTGCAGTAAAACAGCAAATTCAGCTGTTAAAAGAAGATGTGTTTTGCAGTACTTTGTCCTTATATATAATTCACAGATTTGATCTTAGCACTCTGCTATGATCCCCCTGGGGCTTGTGACATTTCAGCAATATGTGCCAATAAATGAGATGTGCTACTCTTTTTCCTCTGCTATATTTTTGAGACAGCACTCTTAAGAGTGTGGTGGTATTTCTGCCACTAACCATGAGGTGGCATAACATGCACAGCAGAACAGCAGTCAGACCTTCCTTTTAATATTCCTTTGTACATCACATTTCTTGGCATATTAGATTTTAATGGTGAAAGACAGGCTGTAAAACTGGTTGAGCTTTTAGAAACCCTACACTATTAGAAAAGCAATGACAAAGATACATATTTGTGTGCATGTGTGTTGTGGTTCTTTTCATTCTAGTAAATAATAATTTTGAGCATACTACTACATGATGATATTAAAAATAAAATCACAATTATTTCCCCCTTTTTTTTTTAGTTTGATTTCCACTATCTAGTTTTGTTTTTAGCGTGCTGCTTTGGTAAATCTGATTTATTTCTTTTCCCAAATCTCTCGTCCTTCACAGGGCCAGCCTCTCCAGGCTTGAGTTCCTTTAAGATTATTGCAAGGTGAAATAGATTTGGTGAGTTAAGAATAGCCACAAGTCTAATTTACTAACTGAACAGATTAATAGCAGTGTCTTTAAAATCAGATACATATTACACATCTGTTAACTACATAACAGAGTTTAATACTTCTCCAAACACACAGCTTACCTTAACAAGGTGGAGTCTTAATTTGGATAAGAACATCTTTATCAGAGTGCATGAATTTAATATTTCATCATCAAAAGTACATCAGAAACTCATTCCTTGAGCACAGCTTTTTGTATTTGCTTGCTTGAAGAAAAAAGGCCAAAGATCCTGTGACCCTAAATAGAATCCAGCACAAAAAAGACTTCTTGCAGATTTGGAAAACTCCCTGCAAGCCGTAAATCAGCAAATGGACTATATGCCATGGGTCTTGCTTCTCTAGTAAACACAGTGTCTATTAGAGCTGTCTCACTTTCATTGCTGGAGCACCTTATGATAAAGGCATGCAAAAGGGATGTCATTTTAAGCTGTCAGTGGAGGATACTTTATACAGGAAAAATCCCAATCCTCCCCTTCCCAGCCCACAGAGAGAGATGGAAGACACTGGACCAGGACAAATGTGTTATGTGAGCCTTTGCTGGGGAAAACAGGAGGGGGATGCTTGGCCAGGGGAGGCAAGCCAGGAGCTGCAGGTGACGGCCAGACTGGCAGGACCCTGCCTGTACCGATGGGGCCCTCTCACCCTGTGCCCAACAAGAAGAGTGGCCGCCATCCAGAGATCACCAGCAAAGGTGGTGGTGATGAGGCGGGTCTGAGGTGGAGCCAAGAAGCGGCATTGGTGAGCTGGGGTCAGGGAGGTCCCTGGCCAGGCCCAGTCATGGCCACGGCACAGCTCAGGTGAGCACCACAGCCCAAGGCCTGGGTTTAAATGCAGTTAAATGCAGCTGCTGAGCAAAGCAGGGGAGGTTCCTGATGAGGTCTCCTAGGGCTGTTTCCCAGCAGTCTAGATACAGCCTCCTCTCAACTTCATGTAAAACAGACTTACTTGAATTATAAGGCCTTTAGAAACCAAAACATGACTATGAATATATATATGTAAGAGTGGCATAGAAGGTTACTTGTTATCACATACCTGAGAATCTGGCTGCAACCTATAAGCCACGCAGCTTTATTTGTTAAGAAAAACAACACATTGCAGTGTGGATTAATAGCAGCAGACCAAGGTTGATTAAACAAGTTGTTGGCTTGCATTTGCCTCAGCACTTGGGACTCTACCTGCTTGCCACTCTGGTTCTGGCTACACAGATCAAGCAGGATAAGTACACCCTAGTGACATTTTATTGAATAGTATGTGCCAACGTGAGGAGCTGATTTGCTTGCTCATGTGTAACACAGCTCTCATTCCAAATCTGTCATGTGCTAGGAAATGCTGTAACCCTTCCTGGTATATGATACTCTACTAATTGGCCAGGTATGCAGTGTACTTCAGCGAATCTGCTTGGCACTGACTTACAGGAATGTTTTGAAAGGATGGTTTCATATGGCTGGTGTGAAATAAATAGGAAACTGGGACAAAAAGCTAGAAGAAGTGATATTGGGTCCTAGGGGGATAAGCAAAACAAGGAGAATCTTTTTTGTCTTCCTGGTATTGTTTATGCATGGCTGCTGTTTAGTAAGACTATCTTCAGAGTCTGTGGCTGGTTTTGAGACGCAACAGACCATGCAAGGACAATTAATTCCACAAAGCTGACACATCCAGGACCGTGACTGACCAGCAGGTACTCATGTGGAGGCAGGAATTAAATCCAGATGTCTAATTTGTTTAAAATCAAAGAGAAACATCCAAACTACGACTTGTATGAAGGAAATGGAAATTATGGCAAGAAACCATCATCTATCAGCAGTTCCCTATCAACCGTGTGAAAATGGCATGTTATATGTAGTTGTCAGATAGCAAGCAGTACAGGCTAGATCTGTGTCCTTTGCTGCTAAATAATTATTTAGGGTCCTGAAGAGCCTAGTGCCCCCTTACAGTGAAGCAGAGTGCTGCTGGTACTCTCGGGTGATCAGGGCTGCTCTGGCATGCTGTGAACACACCACCAGCATGCAATGCAGGCATAGCGCTAAGGGACAAACCTTGCAGCAGTAATCTTGATATGAAATATCTTCTTTATGTGCCCATTTTCAGAGATCTGAATTCCCTGATTGTCCATAATGCATATATTAGTTCGCTCATTAACCCTCTGTAAATTAATCTTTCAGCCTGATGTCCAGTTGTAGTTGCAGGGATAGTCAGCTCCCTGGACAGAGATGAAAGACACAGCACCTCTTTAAGGCTGCAGTGATGAGGGCACCCTCCAGCTTATGCAGCCCTAACCCATCACATCTCTGACATGAGGGTGCAACCCGGCCACCCTGCTGTAAAAGCACTATTCTGGCAGGCACCATCACAGCCCCATCACTGTGTTGGGCACTAAAGAACAGGTTTCTGTCAAAAAGTGTAGCAGGTAAGAACTGAATTCATTTGTGAAAAATGTCCTGCCGATGGAGCTTGCATGGAAGGAGCATTTTCCCAACTTGAAAAGAAACTTCTTCAGTGTATAAAGGAGCTCTCAGGTTGTAATTTGTTATAATTAAACTAGTTAAGACTGATACTGGAAGGAGGCAAGCCAATTAGTTTGGGACGTCAATTTTTGTTTGCCACTGTCAAAGTCTGTTAAAGGAACTTGATAGATTGCTGGGTTGGCTTTTTCAACCAGATAATCCCCACGTGAAAGACAGGCAGCTGGATTCAGAGAAGCACATTGCAATTGCCATTGAAAAAAGGCTGCTCATGCCAGTGTGGTGCTTGGAAGTGACAAAGGTGTTGCAACGCCTGAGTTGTGGACAACTGGATGGAGAGGTGAAACTCAAGATCCAAACACGGAGAAGAGGCCTGCACAGCAGCTGTGAACAAAGAAAGCCTGCACTCAAAGCTGTTTGAAAGAGACAAGCCACCAGTTGTCTGGGCTAAAATCTGTCATTTTGGGGACAGGACTACAGGCTTTTGAATAGCCCAATTATGTGTTCTCAGGTTTTAAACAAGAAAAGTTAGTCTTGTCGCATGCTAACCAGCAACCATACCCCTAGATTCAAACTCTAATATCCTTATTGATATATGGTAAGTACCATCTTCTGCTCTACTGAAAGAAAGCAGGTCTTAAATAAAACCAGGAATAATTCCTATGGTTTAATTGGTAGAACTCTATTGAAAATTATTTATAGTAGTTAATGTCATATCTTAGCACTAAAAAAACCTTTCAGCAAATCCAGGCTATGACCTGTTTCATTTTGTAGAGTTCTTTCAGATCATAACTGAACTTCAAAAAATTTGTTTCAAATTTTTGTGTAAAAAAATCTTTACGAATAGGAAAGAGCTAGAGACATCAGCCCAAACAGTAGTTCCTCCAGCAACACCAGAAATTGTAATATATAATCACTCTATGTCACTGTACCAGGCAAAAATCTGTTAATTTCTTGATATAGTTCCTGTTTTCAGGTCCTGAAGACATCAGCCTCTCTTTTATGAAACTGATGGTACCTGGTCAGTCCTTAGTGACTATATAGTGCCATATTTCTGCAGTCACATCTCCAGTTTTGCTGTCAATTAAAGTACCATTGCAAATCTGATTCTCTGTAAAATTTGAATTAAGCAGAAACTTGGGAAAGGAAAAAAAAGTCTAAAAGTTTGAAGGACAGATCTTCAGCTGTTCTAAGTATGACTTATTAATGCTACCAGAACACTTTATACCAACTGATAATCCGCTCTGAGGTTTTAAGATTGTCAGCAAATTCTGTTTTGCAGTACAAACCTAGTCATTTCCTGAAATTGCATGTTACAGTTAAGCTTAAGAAAACTATCCAAGTTTATTTAGAAAGTCAACACTTATTTCCTATGTAGCTGACTGATCTGGGACTCTCCTATCACCTTACTGAAAGTATGTGTTGCAAAAATAAAGGAATTATTGCTTAAGGCTTCCTACAAAAATGTTAGCCAAAGTGTTCTACTGTATTGGAGGACACAGCAATTAACATTCAAATCCATTTATTATTCTCAAGATTTTTTTCCCCAACATGTACAGATTGATTGGTACTATCTTTTGTGTCTCAATTTAGAAAAGAATGACAGTTTCCCTCAGCATCACAGTATACATTTTGGCTTGTTCTAATGAAGACAAATTCCACTCAATCAGGATCATTCTGTTCATTAAGTGAGACAGATGGTAGACTCACGGCATTGGTAATGATTCCGAGATTTTAAGTGTATTTGGAATATACTGGTGTGTTCCCCAGCTAAAAAGTGATCAATATTTCAGATGAAAGAGAAGTCAGGTTCTGTCTTTGCAAAATTTTTGTGGTGTGTACACAGCTCTTCATTAGAAAGCTGAAAACCTGAAGGACCCACAGAAAGGCAGGGTTTAGACACATTCAGACAAATTTGTAAAACATGGTCCAGCAGATGTGTCTGTCTTGGCAGAAAATTAAACACATGATTCCAAAGCTCTGCCAGAACAGAGTGTGAATCTACGCAACCAACGGGGATGTAGTGCTGCTTCGCTTCCTCCCGCCTGGTCCTGAGGGTAGCACAGGGGTCAACTGGAGGCCTTTAGTCTGTCAGCCCATAATAATTAATGCAGGGAAATTAATGCTGAAATGAATCATTGTGCTAGATGCCCATGTCCTGGGCCCTCTCTGTACTTGAGAAAGTTGAAGCAAGGCAGCTTCTGGAAACTGTCAGACACTGAATGGTGCTCAGATACCTCCACCTCTGAAGTTCTGGAGCCATCACAAACACAGAAGGCTGCATGCACTGTCTAGGTAGACATCATCACTGTTTAAGGCATCATGTAAAGAAATTAAATAATCCGTTGTGCTAAGCAGAAGTAAATTATTACTGAAATAGATAAAAATGTGTCCACCTTATTAAAATATTACAGCTATAGAGCAAGTCAAGCTGTATCTTTTTCATAATGCCTGAAAAATGATATTATTCATATTAGTTTTGTGACAAACTACCTGCTTTTTAGTGCTACAATGAGGTTTTCAAGTTAGGGCAAACCTGGTACTTTGTAGTATTCTAGAATATAAGGGAAAAGAGTGTATGAGGGAATGCACAAATACAGGAGGGCAAATGACATTATTTTCATACAAAGCATCCCTCTTTTTGGCACAGTCTGACTTCACACACAAAGACATACCTTTTAAGGTATATCCAGTCCTCGGAATACTAAGAAAGGGTTTTATTCATTTGTGATTTCTGTTGACTTTGTCTTAAGACTTACTTCATACTCTGTTTCAGGGAAGGTTAACATATGTTCAGGTTGTGTTTTTTCCAAAGACAGTGAGGGCTTTGATTTAATTAGCTGGGAAACAGGTGGATGCACCACAAGAGCCTTGTCACCTAAGAATGATAGACTCTACCTCCATTGTATTTATTATCATCTCCATTAGGTTCATATTGATAAATAACACAAATAGACTTTAGAAGGGAAAGAATCAAGACAAGCCTTCTTCTAGCTCTCATATGCTCAGACTTGAAAAAACATGATTCAAGAGAAGACTGCAAATTTAGGATCTAGATGTATTTGGACCAGAAATTACCAGCTGAAGACTGTTTAGCATATTTATGAAGGAACTTAGTGGACCTCTGTTCAGCCTCTGGTAGAATTCAGCATTGGAACGGGCTGCCCAGGGAGGTGGTGGTGTCCCCATCCCTGGAGGTGTTTAAGAGTAGGGTCGACATAGCACTGAGAGATATGGTGTAGTTGGGAACTGTCAGTGTTAGGTTAACGGTTGGACTAGGTGATCTTCAAGGTCCTTTCCAACCTAGATGATTCTGTGATTCTGTGATTCTGTGAAATGTAGAGATACACATATCAGAATGAATGTCCTTTCTGACAGTCCCATCAAAAAACCATAAAATGAGAAAGCGCAAAACCAGAAACAGCCCCAAAACCCTAATGAAGTTTCTGCTGAATTCTGAGTCACATAGTCTCTGTGGAGACATGCAACTCTCTGGGGCGTACAACTGTGCACAGCACTTTAAATAGTAATTAAGAAGAAAAACAAAGTGTTCTGTTAAAGACTGCCAGTACCCCGGAGAAAACAGCTTTGTGTATCACTTAATGCTAGTGGTGACAGAATAGAAAACAAAATACCACAGAGTTACATACATGTTCTTTGTCTAGAAGTATTTACAAATAACTTTACAAATTTTTACACACATTTTCAGGTTTGCTTGTTTACTTTTAAATTAAGAGCAAAATTAGTCCCCAGAAGCTTCTAAGGCTTCAACTGGTGCCTTGTACTGTACATTCATGCTTGGCTTCTTCCTGGGAGAAGGGAGGAAAAGAGTTTAAAAATGTGCAAATCACAGACATCTAAAGAGCCCTAAAGTGTAAGGGTTCCTAGAGACTGATACCCACAGAGCGGTCGTCCTACTTCTCTTCAAATCGAGACAGCTAGTGGTGGTGGGCTCAGGGCAAAAGAGACTGGGAAAGGAGAAGGAGCCATATACGAATTGCAATAATTAGATGAGTACATTAGTGCTGGAATGTTGGGGTAAGAAGAGTCATAGATCAATTCCTACTGCACACAGAAGTTCAAACAATGCAAGGAGTGGACATTGTGAATTCTAAATACAGCATTGAAATGATCTCTTGTACACTGTTAGGATTTGACTCCTGCTGCATATTTTGGAGTCAAAATTACTGTTTACTGACACAATCTTGACCAGGCACAGTATGATTCTATCAGTCAAAAAATACTGACTTTTGTGAAAGATGCACCCTTCTAGTTTTCACAGGTTGTTTTGTTTTCATGCCTTAACACTAAATGTTGTAAAAATATTGAAATTAAAAAAGAAAAAATTTACAATTTACAAGTGTCCATATAAGTAAATTATTCAAAAATTCAAGATAATCTACAAGGATCTACGAAATAACAATGCTGATAATGACACTGGGCCTGTGGGAAGAACAATCCACATGCAGTGAGAAACGGATAGTGGATTTCTTCCAGAACGATGAGTCACAAGGTTGGTCTTTTCTTCTAAAATCTGTTTCTTCAGCTACAGCAGCAGAAGTCTTGAGTCCATGTTCATCACTTACTTCGACCTAAAAAGCAGAATATATGAATTACTTACAATGAAAACCTATTCTGTTTATCTTCTAATTTGTAAGATGTATATTCACATCAGCTGACAGGTTAGTAACTAATGAATAAGTGGATAAAACACCTCTGGTCACTTATCTCCTCAGCTGTAAGACCTACATATAAGGTCAAGAATGAATGACTGGGTACAAAGCAGTAGCTTTGTATCATGCATACCACAAAGGCAAAAAACATTTGGGAAAAAATCCTGCAGGTGATGAAAGATGTCTGAAGCTCATCTAATAATAGATTCTTTTTAGCATAATGTATTTAAACAGTGTAAGATGTATTTTCACCAGGTTATAAAATTCTGACATGATGTGATTACAAATGTGTATTTGAGCTGGACTCACACTATTTATAGTCCTCACCACAACCACATGCCTACTGGATCTATGTATTTTCACATGACTCCTTGTAAACCATGTTAACTTGTGTGATCTTGGAAAATCTATGATGGTCTTTTGCAGCAATTTTACAGTGGGTAGGGTCTCAGGAGAAGATACAAACAGGATAGGACCACATAGACACATCACAGAGCAGTGACCTCTCCACTGGTAGAATTTCTCAGATGCTGAATCAGTCCCAGAAGTTAGCAATGTCCCTAGAAATGCTAGAGATATCCCTAATTGGAATTAGGGATTCAGTGTCTGTCCAGACAGGGTTGCCCAAAGCTGTAGTAGCACTGGATCAGATGTACTCATCCAAACAGGAATAAGGCACATGTAAGCTTTAACTTCTGCAAACCATTAATAATAATGATATAAAACCCTAATGCAAGCCAAAATGCAACTTTTTTTTTTTTCTTCTAATCCCTATGGTCCTCTCTTTTCCATGTAGCAGTACATGAAGTAATTCTAAACACTACTGAGTGACCTGGATGTTGATATTGTGCTTGAAACAGATGAAAACACAACAGTCGTCTTCTTTATAGTCCATGTGCTTTGGTCCTAAAGAGAACAGGACGATTTTTTTTCCACTTCCCTGTTGTCTCCTGCTTTACACACATCTTAGCTGAAACTGCATGGTTCAGGGCAAAGATCCTGTTTCTCCTTGTCCAGTAGCCTAATGGAGTTATAGGCAGAACGAAGAGCAAACAGACAAGCTATGATCATTCATATTTGCATTAGAAGATGTTCCCCATGAGAACAAGTTTGAATTTAACCTCTTCTCAGGGGTGAAAAGAAAAACTAATCTTAGACCTGATAATCCTTAATAATTATGGCAGCACCAAGTAGACGTTGTACTGAATATGAGTACTTGATAAAAGCAGACTGTCTTCTACACACTTTAGATGAGGCCACAGAACCTTGTCTTTTCAATGGGTTATGTTTAATTAATTTATGAATGAAATAAGGGAAATAAAAGGGGTGAGAAAAAGGGAAATATAGCCACGCTTTCATCTGTAAAAAGCATCATGCTAATTTTTCCCATGAGTAAAGTGGTAAAGATGGAAAAAGATCTGTAACCTTTATTAAGGCTTTTAATGTATTTAACAAGCATTATTCATGTTCAATTCTAAGAGAACAGAAATGGAGTTTTTCACAGCCTGGATACCAGAAGTCACATTTCTTAGAGATACTATGGATTCTCAGACTATATATAACTGATAGAGATAGCGATTAATGTATCAAAAAAAAGTAAAGGCGGCTGATGTGCTACAGAGAGATAAGCATCTGCAAATTTCTGGTACAATCCAGTGACCATTCAAATTTTTTCCAGCAATTTGGCTTTTAATTCAGACTTTGATCATTGATAGTATTTTTCCTCCTGCTTAGGTAAACATCCTCTCTGTATCTTTCAGAGCATAAACCAAAACATAAATAAAGAAGAAAACACAGTATAATTTGTCTTTCAGTTTTATACTTCTAGCAGCAATAAAGAGGCCAGAGAGGGTCCTCCCAGCTGTACAAGAATACCCATACATAAGAAATGGGAAGATGCCATTTATTTTCCAGTATTGCAAGCTCACCAGCGACCCCCAAATCCTTTGAGCTACTTAACCAAAATCTGCTATCAAAGAACAAGTTCTCAGATTCTGTGACTTTTCTACTGCAAAACAAACGAACATATTTTGCAGGAACATATTTATAAGTCTTTTGTGAAAATATCTTTTTTTCCTCTCCTGTAATTATATAGTTTGCTAAGAAAGTACTAAACATTTATTCACCTAATATTTTAAAAATTAACTTGAATGCAGGTTTAGGGATTAAAATCTTTTATGGATAAGTGTAAATGTTGTAGCTGTGGCCTTCTTCCTCCTGGATACAAATTTCACTTTTTCAGTCTATCAGCTTATTCAGAATGGTCAAAACCCCATTTTGCTGTCATCTTTCCCACAGAAAATGCAGCAAAATTGCCATTTAATGAAATATTACTGAAAATGCAGATTCCAGTGCAGAGGGTGTACTTAATGCCATATCAAACTGTTCATTGTTTCGTTTTGTTGTCTTAATGTGCTATTCCTTCCTGTTCTATTATACACTGTCATACTGAGAAAGGGCTTTTCTCCTTTTTGGGCCTTTATAATCCTACAATATTTACTCACTAAATTTGAGTAAATTTTTGTCCGTATTTATTTCTACAAACTGAAATTCAGCATTGATAGAACATATTTAAAAACATGCAAAAATTAATAAAGTCACAAGCAAAGTTCACGTGTCAAGTGCCAACTCAAAACATTTACTTAGCAATTGTCCACTTTAATTTAAAATTCCCAGCACATACATACATGCATACACCTGGAAAAACCTTCAAACCCATTTTAATCCTGTTAACTAGTAAGTAAAATACAGTAAATCATTAAATCAGTTTCAGTCAATTAGCTGCACATGGGCTTCATGTTGCATTTAAGATGCATGAAAGACCCAAAGGTAAATTTAAAGACAGAAAGCATCCAGGCAACAATTTACAAGCATCTAAGAAGAATTTCCAAATGAACATCTTCTGTTTTACCAATAATATTTTGAAATATCATCTATTTGAAGTTATCTGAACTTCTGCCAAAATATATGTACTAGTAATGTCTTCCCATATCTTAATTTATTCCAGATAAAAAGAATAGATATGCATCCAAACTTACACATTAGGTAGCAAAGTAAGAAGAGCCTATGAAAACATGATTTTCATGGTGGGAGCAAATAAGTGGTGACAAAGAGATAATGAACTTCCAGTGAAACTCTACAGATAGATTTTAAGCTGACTAGCAGTTTTTCAGCAAACATATTTCTTTTAGTAGCAAGACAAATGTAAAAGCTTCTGCTTTTCCATAAATGGGTTAATCTCATTAAGGTTTATGCAGCAGCAGCAGCCATAAACCAGCTCTTTTCTTGCTAGAAAGTCAGCAGGAAAGCAATTCCATCCTTCACTGAGAGCCTCTCCTTGTGTTAAGCCGAGGCACAACATGGCAGACGTGGTGATATCTACTAATCCTTTCTTTAGCGGGTATTTCATCAATGACAAAGTGTCCTTACTCGCATGTTTTATGTGGATTCATTTTTAATTAAGTGCTAATTAAAATATAATTAAATTATTAGTAACCTGATGCCAAAATTATTTCAGGAGAAGGTTAGCTTTCAGTCCAGTTAGAAGGATTAATGTGGTCCATAGGACCAGAACCTTACCTACAGGCTTTACAGGCTTTAACTCAACATGTTCCTGGGGGGGCTGTCGGTAGGAGTATGTGTCAAGTCCGCCTATGAAATCAACTGAAAATACAACAGTTCCAGAAATGAACAAATGGAAATGAAAATATGTCAACTGAAAAGAAATATGGACAAATTATGTTAAAAAAAATAGTAAGCACATGCACAGGTTTGTATACAAGAAATAAACCAAGTAGGTAAAGATGCTGTGGAAACTGCTTACAGAAGGCTCTGTGCTCTGTCTTCCTTGGAGTCCATTTACCCCTGTGCCTGGCAAGGCAGGCTAGCGGCTGGTTGACCAGACATGCCCGCTCCTGCCCAAGTGCCTGCAAAAGGAGCATTTACGGATCTGCAGAGTGTGTCAACAGAAACCACTGTGGGGTAATGTAGCTGCTTCTCTTTAGGGCAATCTCAGCATAAATTTTGTAATTCACTTTCAACTCTTTTTTAAGTGTTCAGAAATTTAGGCAGTGGAAACAGTTTAGCTTGTGAACCTAATTTCACCTGAACTTTTATGACTCAGTGGACTTGCAGGAATGTAATGCACCACCAAAAACCAAAGGTGTGTCCACTGAGTTAAGAATAAACAGGTGAGAACTGAATGTGAAAAAGCAGCAGCATCTTCTCCGGATGAACTTGTGGGGACAGGAAACCTTTTCAGAATCCTCCCACTTTCTCTCAAGATTTCTGTGTCAGAAATAATGTGGGGATTTCTGCTCTTGAGAAATTTTTAGTTTCTTATATGGTGATAATGATTTTAAAATAAGACATTTTAGTCTGAGTCTTGTATCTTGTTATTTTTGGTAAGATTTTAAGCAGGTTCAAGAAGCCACATGTCCAAGCTATCATAGAATTCTTAAAAGCAGGTTCATGGAGAGGTTGTTTTTCTGTTGATTTAGAAGGGCTTATTGCAGACCTGTGCAGAGCTGACGAATCCACGGCACGTTAGGATTCTTTGGCCACATGGAAAGCAACTGCCTTCATTTGTTTCTATATGGGCATATATGTAAAAGTCCTAAGCAGAATTTAGATCCTCATTGTGTTAATTGCTGTATGAGCACCTAATAAGAAACAGCCCCTTCCCAGGCAATGTATGCACTAGGTAAACAAAGAAAGAAAGAGTGCTCATCCAGGATGAGGGGATGGGGAGATAAGGCTTAGAGATTGAAGGGATGGTGAAATACCCACTGAAATCTGTGGAAATGCTCCTGTTGATTTTAGTTGCCTCTCCTCTTGAGTCCAGGGAAGGGGTAGCTTGGCTGAAAACGGAACTTCATGTACTTCAATCATATAACATTACCTTAGCCGCAAGACTTTTAGCTGCAAAACTGTCTGAGCAGGACATAAAGCTAAAGACCCAGCCCAGCCTGAGTGCCAGCCCTAGCCTATCTGCACCTCCTCTTTATACTGTATTTCCTTCATGTTGCAGCTCTCCTTCAGAATGCTGTCACTAAATAAAATATCAAAATTGACTTAAGCACTAATGGGACCGAACCTTTACATATATTTTTGTAAAAGTTGATTTTTAACATATCTAGATCTCTAATTTAAGTCATAGTTACTTATTCATTTTTAAAAATAAATTGTGTCCATAGTGATTTTTTTGTGTGTGTGTGTGTGGTTATATACTTCAGTTTTCCCTGCTCTCTGAAGGGGTTTATTTTTTTTTACCGAGAAGATGTGATAGAAGGAGTTAGAAAGTATGTTTTTGAGATAATTCCCCCCTTGAGAACGACACATCATTCCTCTCAGCAATCACAAGCATCATCTCCAACTGTAAGCAGGGAGAGAATACAAAGCAACTAGATCTTCTATCAACAAATATGGTTGGAGAAAGAAATGAAGTCAATACGTAGTAATGATTGACAACATAGACATGTCTTTGTCTGACAAAGAAAATATATTTAATAGCACCATCCAACAAGTTTTGAGATGAGCTGCTCAAACCTGTTTAGCTGAGGCTTTCTCTTTTGCAGTCCAAGATGTGTTATATAGTATTAAAGTTGAATTCACCTTAAAAGTCATGTGAAGATAATACTCAAAGCAAGAAGCTGCTCTATCACACAAGACAATAGAACGTGCCATTTATCATTATGTACTCTATTTTATAGCTGATAGCTCTTTAATATGAAGATTCATCATCAGTTATTTGAATTATAAGTTACTTTTAGTTTTAAAAATGCAGTCTGATTTTACTTGATATTTTCACCACTTATATCTTGTAGACTTCCAGGACTAAGACCACAAATAGCCATTAAATATAGAAATCTGAATTTTTATTTTCATTTGATACAAAGACATTAGATGTATGTTTCAGTTCAAACAGACATCTTAGACATCCAACTTTGATCAAATACTTTAAAGCTTTACATTGACTGAACTTTTCAGATGCATACATCCTTCTGTTTAATTGGCCAAAAGTAAACAGCAATATTTGTATAGGTTTCCCAAGGGGAAAACATTAGTTCAAGGATGATATAAAATAATTGGTTTTGTTTATTTCTGACTGGTTAATGGATTATGGGTAATTTCTGCCACAGATTCAGAGGACTACAATAATTAACTTCAGAAAGTTGCATATGCCTGGAAGAAAGTTAAACCAAAAAAAAAATTTCTATGTAGTTCTATAATTCTATGCATTAAATTAAAAAAAAAAAAGCACAAAAACCAACCCACAACTTGTTAGCAATAGGGATATTCAGTCACTAAACAAGGAACACACCATGGAGTCAAGTCATTAACTACAGTCATGCAGAGAGAAACTTAAAATCCTAGGGAGAGGATTTTTTAGCACCCCACAGATAATAGCAGGTTACAGCAGAAGCTAGTTATTTTATCTGCAGCTGGCTGCAAAACATGATCCATATTCCCAGGGAATTGCTCTCTCTTTGTGTCACCTCAGTTTTGTGGTCATGCTGGATGCTTAATGGCCAGTATGAAATGTTCCTTTAGAGTTCACTACCTGCTGGGCTTGGAAGTGCAAATCTGTGCTGGCTGTCCACCACGGGTAGTCCATTAAAATGATGTTCATTCACTCACAGGCCATATCAGAGGAACAGTTGTCATAATCTGCCTGAGTGAGAAAAGTGCGATACGCCGCTGGCTGAAGAAAGTGTATCCACTGTCATTAGTAATTTTGAGGGTTATTCTTCTCTAGACAGATGACATTTAGGTTTGCCTTACTACTATTAATCCAGCGCATTCACCCATATGCCAGTTAAAATTTGCTTTCGTTTGAAGTTAGCGCAGAAGAATCAGAGCTGTGGAAAAAATCCTTTCTCCTTTCCCACCCTCTCATCTGGAATTCAGCTTCTCTGGCAATATCCTACTGACCTGCTGGCAGGCTCTGTGCAAGCAGCTGCCAGAGCTTGTCAGCCTATTGGTATATTACTAATTTCTCCTTTCAAAGTTGGCAAATTCTAAGCATGTCTGGAAGTGCAGGGTACGAACAGAGCAGCAGTATGCAGATAGCACAATTCTTAGTAAATCCTGCAGCCTCTTGGTCTGGAATACCTTAGATCCTATTGATGCTTGCCTCTCTTTTCTATAAATGAGGGCTTTTTATAAATGATGGCTTGAATGGCTGGTACCTTCAGCTGTCCCCTTTCCAAGAGAGGGGCAGGCTAGCAGCTGCCTGAATGTCTGCTTTTACATAAAGAAGACTTTCTTAATTTAGTGGGTTCCAAATACTATTTTGCATTGCATTATTTTCCTTGTGCTGTGATTTTTTGAATGGCAATGTATTAATGCAATTGTATTCATTAAGAAAAGGTATGTAACTGGGGAGGGTGTAACCAGGTCACGTAAGTGACAGGCAGTAAAAAAAGGAGTCAAAGTCAACAAAAAGAGAAAACAAAAATGGGGGATTGATGATAAGTCAGTGCTAGATGCATAAAGTCCAAACTTTGGACTTCCCAATGTTTGCACATGTAGCTTATATAAACTCTCCAGATAAGCATCGTTTTTTTCTAGGGTTTACTTTTTCAGTTGCCTTCCATTCTCAAGAGACACACTGTTCTTACACCCTTCACTGAACCAGGCAGACTGACCCAGCTATCTGGAGTCAATACCATCCATTTTCATTCTAAGTCTGAGCACTGAAGCCTCAAGTCATGAAGCAGAAGAATGACACATTCCTTTGCAGTATTCCAGGAATAGCTTCCCATTTCTGTAGAGGACTAAACCAGGGAAAATGTGGGCAAGACAATTAAGAAAAGGAGAATAAGAGACATCAGTAATCATATGTGGCACTGTGATTGCTACTCTGTCTCTATAAAGTACTAGCAGACAGTAATCAGGTTAAAACAGGATAAAGTGGTAGAAAATTACTAAGAGACAACCTTTTACATAAACTTTTATTACTAGAAGCTAGAAAGGGAATATTTCAGGGTTCCACAGTAATTATTAAGATTTTGCACTAGATTTTCCTCTTAGTCTTCACCTAGTGAGATAGACCATCATTTTAAAAAATGCCCTATGCTGTAACGTGTAAGTACCATGCTTCTCCGAAGGACTGCGCTGAAAGAAGCATCCTCTCACAAGCTGCCTTAGAAAGGGCACTGGTATGGAAATTTTAACTATGATCTTTGCTACTGAACTCTCTCCTGATTTTATTGGTGTTGTGACATCCAAGATATCAGTATTGCATATCTAGACATTTTTTATTCTCCAAGGATATGACTGCTTAGTATGAGGAAGACAAAAGATACCAGGAACTAAAAATGGCTCAAACCTTCTTAACCCAGACCCCCAGTCATTCCAAATCTGAAAGTACCTTTCCAAAATGTTCTGTGTCATGCCTTTGAAAGCTATTTACAGCCATACCATCCCATTACTGAAGTTAAATGACAGGCTGCTTGATTATGGTTTTTTTCTTAAAGTAAGTATTTCCCAACCACTTTCAAGTCATTAAGGACTCCTGGCCCGTACATGGTAAAAGTCCCTAGAAGAGTACAGTCATCACACATAAAGTCTACAGGAAAAATACTTATCCCAACTTTATTATCACTAATTTAGTATCAGAAAAGAATATACTTCAAGCTGCAAATATGTAGTAATTCTTTCCTTTACACTTCAGCAAACATCCATTTTTCGTGACGTGTTATCTGCAAATCCATATGCAAACTTTAAGTTGATGAGAAACGGTTTTCCATTTTGGTTTAAAATGTTACATTGTACTCTCTCTAAATACTTATCAGAGACTTATCTTTTTGGCAAAGCAAATCATCCTGGGCATCAAATATCCCATACTTCTCAGCATAGGTGACTATGACTTACACTATTCATCAGCAATGCCATCCAAAGTATTTCTGATCATAAGCTTTCTTCCTATATAGGTCACTATTTCTGTTCCTCATTTTAATGAAAATGCTAACATGTTAATAAGAATACTAAGATTTTTTTCTTAATTTTTTGTTTTGATGACTGAAGTACTTTTCTAATGACTAATAACTAAATGGCTTGTTATTTATTTATGGGGAAAAACATATGGAAGTTGTATGTAAGAACACTTCCAATAAAGAAAGCTTTTTTCTGAGGCTTGTATTTAAAGGTGCTATTGCTAGTTCTAGAATAAGATTTGAAATATAGTGAAGGATAGCCTTCTCTCTGCATATACCAAAGTAAATTGCAAACAATACAAGTTACAAATTCCTACATAATTTTTATATAGTAAGAAAATGAGAAATGTGAAAAATCTTAGCTCACTTGTTTTCACGAATTACTGATTTTCCCCTGTCTGGCACCCTTTCAGATCTAATCCCTTTTGGTGCAGAATGCTCTGGGATTCCCTCATTTTCTTGCCATTAAAGTTACTATACTGCCTGTGTACAAATTAAGCTAACAAAGGAAAAATAAGCCATGCATAAATGGTATTAAATGCCTAGAAACTACATCTATCAATTACATTCACACAATACCAAGAAAGAAACAATGCCATTGAGTTTGCACACACATACCCAGACAATCCACTAAAATGGCAGCTCAAGTAGTCAAGAGTAAAGACTGTTGTACAGAAGGCTGCTACAGCTTCAGTCACACCTCCAAACACATGAGCTTCATGATAAATGTGTCCAAGTTGGCTTCAGAAGAGAAAGAACTCTGAATTTGCTTTTTGAAGTTATGCTTTGATCTTTTTTGGTATTCTGATTAAGAGATATATGTTATATATTAGTGTGACTTTATATTTCTGCTGAGTTTGGTGCTATAAACTACAGACTTCCTTTAAAAATGTTTAGTGCGGATGCTAAGACCAAGTGGGATTGATCTATTTCACTTACAGTTCATTGCTAAGTCATGAGTTAGGTGTTTTGTTCCTTCAAGTTGTTTCTTTTTTCCTATCAGTTGAGTCCCACGGGGCTCTATTTCTGCCCTGCTGTGCTTTGTATCCATACCAATTTCTTTTTCCTTCAGTTATTTGTCAGTATGATCCAATTATTTATTTTTGAGACAACACATAAGTATTTATATCTGCCTGGTTATTATATGTCTAAGAATATCACAACTGCTTTTTCCAACCTGAACTCCAAGTCACAGATGCTTTAGTATGTGAAATTAATGTTCCCTTTATATAATGCAGACTGTGTTCAACTGTACAGAATAATTAAAGATGAACTTCCTAGAACAAAGTATTTACAAGATCAAATACATGACATAAAGCCATGCCTTTAAGAGCATTTGTGACATTTGGAGGAAAAGATTTCTATGCATAGAAGAAAGTTCACATCATCCATTCACGACAGAATATTAACTTTATTTTAAAGAGTAAGTTACAGGACTGGAGGGATTCTTTTTATCATTGAGTGATTCTGGATTTTTGTTCCCACCTTCCAAGGGATGGAACACTGTTCCTGAACTTTGCTGCTATCATCCTCTGTGACATACTGGTTTGATGTGTTTGCATCCTTGCTTGTCTTATGAAGAGTAAACAGGAGTGAGCCAAGGATATTCAGGAGAGCATGTCTATGGTCATGGCACAGCACAGGACACAAGCCAAAACCAAGGAGCTGCCAACTTGCTCTTCAGGCAGAGGCTGCAATGGGGAGCAGCAAACCAGGTGCGCCTTAGAGACAATGGAGAGAATGCACTGCTAAGGACTTGGGAGGCCAAGCAGAGTCTGCTGCAATTCAAGAAACCAGAGACTTGTCTGAGATTCAGATGGGAAGTATGATTCTCCAAGTGTATGGACACAGACAGCAAGGGAGGAATTTGTTATAGCCTCTCATTTCTATTCTGTATGATCCAGTAACTGAGTTTTCCAAGAAGTGTGCTAGTTATAATCCAATTCATTCTGCCTTTTTTGAGTTTTGTGTTGTGGTTTTCTTTGGGTGTTTTGTATAAAGGGGAGTGTGCATATCCACTTCAAAGATCTGGCTGACTAAAACTCTGTCACATTCAGCCCATGTTGCAATTTTTCTTGTCTTTCCTTTATAGCCCTATTTTCAAATCTTTGCTTTAAAATCTGCTTAACATCTCTGCCCATTAACATCTTTTGATGTGAGTCAGGAGAGTCTTCTTCCCTGACCGTTCCTTTCTTTATTAGTAGCTGACTTTGCTGGGATCCAGGTACAGAACTACTATCTTTACCTTGACAGACTTGACATCTTGAACTTGATACACATACTAAAAAGTAGCCTGAGAGGTCAGGTATCAGCTTTTCCAGAAGAATACTGATCTGGTGATATTTTCCACTTTGTGATATCAAGCACATTATCACTGTGTAACATTGTTTTCCATTTCAGATGAGGCAATTTCCATTTCCTTATCCTCCTTCTCATTTATCATCCTGCCCATAGCAAAGCCCCCATGACCATCAGTGACATCCTGTGTAGAAATCGTGCTTCACCACATGACATTTGCTCCTTAGTGTGGGGCATCGTATGCATTCCCTCCTCTGCAACTAAACTGTGCTCACAGCTACACCTTGATTGGCAGTGATCTGCTTCAATCCTTGAGGAGGCAGACCCCAAGGCTTCCTACCACACATCTTCCAGGGTTTCAGCCTCTTTAAACTCCCAACTATTTTTTTTTTTTTCTTTGCTAAGCAGACAGTGCTGCCTCCAGCATTGCTGGAGCCTTCCTCTCCTCATCCCAGCGGAAAATCCCACATTCTGCCTCCCAGCAGGTAAGCCTGTGGTCCTACTGTGCCTTCTCTGAATTCAGGTCTACAGATCAGAAACAGAAGTGGATAAACTTCTTCTGTGATCTCCAGATTCTCAATCTTCTCCTTTCAATCTTTTATCTCTGTGTATGAGCACAAACCAGCAAGCTCTAATCTTCTGTTTGTTCTTGCCTTTATTTTTTCGAGATGGGGAAGCCAGCAAAATAAACCTTCTGTTGATCAGTGTCATGCCAGCCTTCTCTAGCCCCAATGAATGCACTATCAAGTCCTTCTATGGTACCCTCAGTCTGCCCCAGGATATCTGATCATCCACTATTTCAGAGCCATTCTGGATATAGCTGCTAAGTCTACTACTTAATCACATCCAAGTGCAACAATAAGTACTTGTTTGTCTCTGTGAGTGTTTCTCTGCAAATGGGGAAACCTATTGCACCTTCTATTGTTATTGCTTTTGTCCTGCTCTATCTTTACCCACAAGTCATCTTGCCAATCTCTTAATATTTCTTTTGGCATTACCATCTCTGTCACCAACTCAAATTAGTTCCTCAAAACCCTGAAATATTTTATGACTACATTCTCAGCTTTGAACATAGAGCTAAGAATGTACAGCATTATAAAATTGGTATAACAGGGAGTGGTCTTCTCATATACGATGGAGTGAAAAAAGAAATATCATGCATGCCAGCAAACGTGATAGCTAGGAAAATGGTTTTCTCATTGTTAGGAAGTTGGTATCATTTCATATTAGGAAAAAGATGAATGTGCAAAAGAGGAATAGAGTCTGTAAAAGGATTAATACTCACTTTGAAGCTACCAGTGAATCAATCTGCTAATGATAAAGAAAGATAATGTAATACTGACCTTGTCCATAAAAAATTCTCTCCCTGAAGAAAGATGAAGTAAAAGATACACTTTTATGAAAACCTTGCAACTCTCAAATTTCAGTCCTCCAAAATAACACATTATCATGATTAAGGAGGAAAAGAAAACAAGTGGAAATCAATGCCAAGGAATAAGATTAATCATATAAATGGTGAGAGTCACATAGCATTATTTGGTTTTGTTACACCTAACCTGTAATATGGCAAAAAACACAGATGTACTAAGATTAAATTTCTGCTAACAAAACCAACCGTATATTTACTGATTCAAGGCAAAAGAATGTCAAATGAAGTTTAAAGTGACTCCAGCTATGACCCAGATCACAGAGCACTGGTAAGAGAAAGACGTGTTATGATATAGAGCTAGTAAAGCACATCAGCAACACAGACTAAATACAATATATATAATATAGCCTTTTTGAAAAATAGGTTTTCTAGGAACAGATATATTTTATTTGACCAGATGGCCCAGCTGGGAAACCATATCAGCTATATCACCCGATTTAGTAAGATAACACCTCTTGCTATAAATTTTGCATCTTCCACATCCTGAAATCATTAGGTCTATTGAAATAGCACAACTAGGAAATCTGAAAAGTACAAAACAGGTTTACAATTAGGACTGTGCTGGCTTTGGCTGGGGTAGAGTTAATTTTCTTCACAGTAGCTACTATGGGGCTGTTCTGGATTTGTGCTGAAAACATTGTTGATAACACAGGGATGTTTTAGTCACTGCTGAGCAGTGCTTACACAGAGCCAAGGCCTTTTCTGCTTCTCACGCTGCCCCACCAGCGAGGAGCCTGAGGGTACACAAGAAGTTGGGAGGGGACACAGCTGGGACAGCTGACCCCAACTGACCAAAGGGATATCCCACACCATAATGACATCATACTCAGCATTTAAAGCTGGGGGAAGAAGAAGGAAGGGAGGGATGTTTGGATGCCATTTGTCTTCCCAAGTAACTGTTATGCGTGATGGAGCCCTGCTTTCCTGGAGATGGCTGAACAGCTGTTTGTCGATGGGAATTGGTGAATGAATTCCTTGCTTTGCTTTGCTTGTGTGTGTGGCTTTTGCTTTACCTATTGAACTGTCTTGATCTCAACCCATGAATTTTCTCACTTTTACCCTTCTGATTCTCTCTCCCATCCCACCAGGGGGGAGTGAATGAGTGAGCGGCTGTGTGGGGCTTAGTTGCCAGCTGGGGTTAAACCATGACAAGGAAGAATTTAAAAAGGTATTTTATGAAGGGTTGGAGGTGTGATGATATCAGAGAAGTAAAGAATAGCTAAAAATTCAACAGGATAAAGAAAAGGGTTTAGCAAAAACCCCTGAAATTAGTTTTAATATTTTAATATCTTCTCCTTTATCATGTTCTTTGACTGGTTCTTCTAAGAAATCCTTTATTTGCAAGGGTCTTTCTCTTGTTTTGATTTTATCAATAATCAGCACTTTAATCCCTTCCTTTCCCAAATAAAATTGACAACTTTTCTTGGTGGTACATGCTGTTTGCCTTTAGATTTATGATATTTAGAGCTGAGATTTTCAAAGATGGGCAAAACTGTGGATAGTTAACTCTTATTTGAGTTGTTTGATTTTGCCACATTTTAAGAAAGTATACATTACCAAATAAACTGATCTTCCAAAATCACCTGACTATGACCTGAAATGTATGTTCAATATACTTCACTGACTTGTGCTGGTTAGTCATCTCGTTTTGAATTTATACAGTAGCTGCTTTGCAAAGTAGTTGTTTGAATAGCCAACGTGTGTCAAGCATGTTGAGATATGTATAACGGGAAGCCATGGGAATATTTGCCTCATTGTAACTGTTCATCTTATGGAATCAACAGATTCCTTATCAGCATATAACCACAATAATGTACAGCCCAATGTAGAGCCTGATTAATCATGTACCCTCCTTGGATCAGTACACCGCCTCCTCACATGGGCACACCACTTGCTCCATGCTTACGCTTCTCACACCAAAGGCAGCAGTTATTACAAGACAGAGTTCTTAGGTGTGATGTGCTAACTGGGAAATTATCACTCAAGCAACAATAACAATGAAATGGATAATACTTAAGCTGAGGCCCAGAAATTAGGATAACCCATCTGCATGAAAGTTAAGACTCAGGGGAGATGGCATTTACACAGAAGAATGAGAGTTTGAAAAGTTTCTTTTCAAGATCCACAAATTAAAACAGACATAAAGCTGTTGCCATTTAGAAATAAAGTAAGAAGATTAGCACTGGAAGTGGAAAATGGATTTGTAAAGAGGTTTCATTTTAACAGAGAAGCTGGGTGAAAGGTAGGGACAGGAACGGGCACCACTTAGGCCTGTATGTGATGTCAAGTGGAAAGCTCAGGAGAGGACCGCTGCATGCTGGAGTAAGATTGATTTAACAATAGATTCAATTTTAGTGAAAAGGCTAAGGTGCTGGCAACTGGGGGTTGGGATAGCATCCATCTAAAAGCAAATTTAATTAAAACAGAAAGGCCAAGGAGGTAGAAGGTGGAGACTAAAACAAAATCAATATTAAATTAGCTAAGTAGAAGCTTGAATCAAATCAGCTAGTTAAAAAAAGGGCATACTGAGTATTTGGGAGTAAGGAAGCAATGCATGGACCTCAGAAATGTCAAGGAACTCTCAATAAACAATATATCCCATCTAATGAGAATAATAATTCCATTTTAATAAGAATATTATTTATTATAGTAGTAAACCAAAAAAATCTTAAAGGAAGGTATGACACCCAGTTTAAAGAATATTATATGTTTATAATTATATTCCTGTTTGAAGTTAATTGTCTTTTATGTATACATATGTGTTTGGTATATATATATATGGGACATGGCATATAATATTCATAGTATCAAAGAATCATAGAATATTTTGGGTTGGAGGGACCTTTAAAGGGTCATCTAGTCCAACCTCCCTTGCAATGAGCAGGGACATTTTCAACTAGATCAGGTTGCTGAGAGCCCCATCCAACCTGACCTTGAATGTTTCCAGGGATGGGGCATCTACCACCTATCTGGGCAACTTGTTCCAGTGTTTCACCACGCTCATTGTAAAAAAATTCTTCCTTATATCTAGTCTGAGTATTCAGAATCAATGGCAGAAATGCTTAACATGAATTATATTGGCAAAGCAGAAATTTACGATGTAGTTGTGAAGTAGCCTTTATAAACTCTCCTTTCTACTTATCAGTCTGGAAATCAATTCAAAGCTAAGTGATGTATACACCTACATTTGAAACAAAATATGTATATGTACAAATACATATCCATCCATATGCATATACATATCCCTCTACACACATATATATCTATGTATGTATTTATTCAAACAGGTAGAAATTGTCCAATATATGACATAATACTGTTCTGACACATTTCTCTTTTCAGAGAATTGTGTTAGTACTTTCTGCAAATAATACATAAAAAATATTTTCCTTTCCATACATATCTTCCTAAATGCTTCACCTGTACTCCTGAAGTCCCATTTAAACCATTATGTATATATGTACATATTTCTACAGTCAGAATCCAAAATTGTGGATGGAAGCAAGTGATTGCAGCTCTGTACCTTTTGGTATCTAAAAGTTCACATAATTAATTGGTATAAAAAAGATCTTAAAAAAATATTAAACTTTACCCTCCTGAACTCTTCCTCAACTTTGTACAAAAAAGAATGAATGGATAACTCTGACTTGATCGAAATGACCAAGTATCATTTCGATGTATGAAGTAGAGGAGAGTATGTATCATCTACCGAGCTATCTGTAGTGCCAGGCATCTGGCTATGGGTACTTGGGTTTTTCTCACCCACACAGGAATGTTTCAAAGCTGTACCGTGTGTTCACCCCTACTGCTCTCACCTACTAACATTCTGGGGAATATCCGATAATAATTCTTTGTGCTGAAGTGATTTAGGTGATTCTTTCCTACTGAATTTCAGGAAAAAATTTCTGTCTTGTGTTTATGGGAGGACTTGTAGAAAGGCACTGGAGGAACTCTTATTTCTGAAAAATAAATGAGCTGCTGGCTTGCATGGAAATGGCATCTTGACTATTATATTCATACCTATTGCCAGGCAAGTTAGTCCGAGTTTAAAGTCATAATTAAACTCAGTGAAGGAAGAGGAAATTAGAGGCAGTCCTACAGTAAGAAATCAATTCTCTACTGAAGATAGACTAAAATACTTTACTCAAGTGGTGTAGAAACTCAAAGGGCATTTCTTCAAGTTATTCTATTCACACTTTATAGTAAGCTATGCTCTACCAATGAAAAACTGGAATTAGTTTACACATGTCATTTAGATGATGCCATTTTCTCACACTTTGTCTGCATCCTATTTGGGTAAACCTTACATGTTGCATTCTACATGAAATGTATGGTACTTTCAGGCAGATAACTTCTGCTGCTGCTAGAAATATTCCACGGTCAAGACTTCCCTTTTCATATATTGTGCGCTATCTATTATTTAAAGACAATCTCTCAGCTAGGACAAGGTGTTTGAGTCCATGGAGATTACAACTGGAAATTAAGACTATTTTGTACATTTTGCCAGGGGAATGTAAAAGCAGAGGCTGGCATGGATATTTTTTTTTTTTTTTAAGTTGTTTTCCTGTGACATGTTATTCATCTATGGTTTTTAAGCAGAAGAAAAAAGAAGGGGGAATCATGCCTCCACTGTAATTTTTTTGCCACTGACTTACCTAAGATCAAGATTTTTATTTTACACCACCTCAGACATTTTACCCTGAGTTTTGTGCATTATATCTATGCACACATTTCCATAGGAACTAGAACAAATGCTTGCTCAAGAAATGTATGATAACTTAATATAAAAAAAAAAAAAAGAAAAAGAAAAAAAAAGAAAGAAATAGTATGTAGTGGTAATTTAAATAGTATAATGTCCCTGCTGTATTTCTTCCTTCATTAAATACTTCAGAATTCATTGTGTTAGTTTAGTTTAGGAGTGAACATGAATTTTCAGTTAATTCACACATTAACGCTAATGATAAATAGGAGGACACCAATGGGACTGTAAGACCATACAACATTGTTAGAATAACAGGTTTATCCTTTATTGCCAGTATGGGAGAAAGTGGAGTCAGGTGTAAGTAGGATAGTAAATTGGTAATTCTGCAGACCACATCTGAGGACAGCTATGTTAGAGTCTTCATCTCTGCAGGATAATGATTTTTAAAATTTAAAATATAAAATTTATTTTAAAATAAACATTTGTTTGTTTTTAGAAAACTTATCAGTTGAATGAACACTTACAGAATACATTTTGGTTATGGATCCATTATAATTCTGTGCCTGGCAATATGATTAGTCTATGTCTGGTGAAAATTGATTCTGCGGTTTTACCAAAATTGTTATATCAAAGTTCTGGGGTTTTGGGTTGCTTGTCCAGATGAGCAGAAAGATGCAAATTGCTTTTCAAGCCTTTCAAAAATTCTGATAGTCACTGCCATTTTACAGAAATGACAAAGCCAGGATAATGCTGCCAACCTGGCAGCTATAGCGTTGTTTCAGTGCCAGGGAGTAAAACTTATTATAATTTTAAAACTCTGTGTCAAGCATATTCATCCATTGGACAGTAACAACACATTTGGTTTCAATATCTCAAGTTGTTATGCCCAAAGGTGAGAGTGGTGAGTACTAAAGCTCAGTGATGATCTGTGCTGCTGGCTACTGTTCGGAAAGTTTCATAAATCCTCATTTTCAGTGAGGTAATTTAGGATAGTCATTGTCTGGGGACGTTTGATTCTTGTATTGACCAGCAGAAGTGTAGTGCAGTATCCTCCTTCTTGGTCATCTTTGATATTAATCATTTTATGATAAAAATTCTCTTTTCTAAAAGGTAAATGTACTCAACCACATGGGCAATTGCAATTGATGTAAAGATATTAGTGGTGGGTTCCCCAAAACTCCTTAGTTAAGGAAACTTGTATATTTATATATAAAGGTAATCACACATACAAACATATATGGGTCTGTTGCTAATATTATCTATTGCTAGTTCTTCATTCATTTTGCAAAAAATAGCATATTTACATGTAATTTATCACTGCTGGACCTACTGTGTAACTACAAATATTAAATCAAATGTGAGGAAAAAATTCTTTCTTTCTTGTTTGATTACTGCCAACAGATGCTCAATGGTGTGTATAAATGTAATGCCGTATGTCAGATAAGGCAATGCAGTAGTTTTTCAGTGGTGGTAATAATATATCTTGCTTTACTTAATATTTGTCTAATGATGGCATATGGAGGTTCCTATTGATATATCACAGTATGGGGAAACTCTTCCTTTTTAAAACAGATTCATTTTCCCCTCTATGCTGAAAGTACAGCTGAGCTCTGAATACAACTAGAATAGGGAAGAGACAAAAAAAAAAATTTTTTTTTTGTTTATTAATTTTGTTCATGTGGTTTCATTTGGGGGATAAAGCTTTCCTCCATGGTGAATGGAAACCCTTTCCTTTATTTTACTTGTGCACAGAAGAGGTTTGAGCTTCCTTGGATTGACCTTTCGGTGCTCCAATCTTGTTTTTGTAATAAATGTTGAAATCACGACTGTAGTTTTGTGGCAGATCTTCCCCTCTGATTTCACTTTTTTTCCTTATGCAATTTGTATGCAATTCAGCTTCCACTCCACAAATTCACATACAGTATGGAACTATCACTTCTGACATGTGTCAATGACATATTTATGAACTAGTATTTAGCAGCAATAGTGCTATCAATTGTTTCTCAAAAAAGTCCAGAAACTGTTTAGAAATTTAATAATGATTTTAACAATGTATTTTTCCTTGTCTCCAGACTCCACTTTATTAAAACCATTCAGTAACTCTGACAAGGTGGCAACAGGCTTCTGAGTTCATTTTTAGGAGAAAATGATTCATAAACAGGATAGTGACAGGCTTTTATGATTACAGATTTCACATATTCTGTTCCTACAAAAGGGATTATATAGATTGATAGATCTACAAAGAAAGAAATGAAAAAATGAAGGGAAGAGATATAAATAGACTTTTTCATTAGGATGAATGATGGAAGGTATTAACCCCACTACAGCAGCGTGCCTTTTACATGTCTTCTTTTTCATTCCTTCTGACCTGCTATCATCTTCCTTCTAAGTAAAAGTTAACTACAGTCTGAAATGTAGGTAAGGTGAGCAATAGCTGGAAATAAATGTTTCCTCAAGCATTATTACTGTTCAGAAAAGTGTCCATCAGCCGAAATGTCAGGCTCAAAATCCATTTAAGCACTGCACAGAGGCTAAACAGGCAGCTATTATTAATTTTTAAGTCTGCTTGACTGGTTTCAGACCAAGAACTGGGGTTAACTTGATGCACTGAATATTGCAGAGTATATTTAATTAGGGAGGCTTTGACTCTCAGATGGCTGAGGATATATTTGGTGCAAACTGCTGAAAAAATATGATAGAATAGCTGCATCTACCTAAGAAAACAATCTGCTGCATCATATTAAAATGCATAAAATTGCCCTTTTGTTGCAGTTTCTTGGACTTTTATCCTAATGTAATCACTGTCTAATTTTAACTTGACTATTTTGAGGCACCACTGTACTTCTCTCTTAAATAAGTTTTTGTTCATTGTGCTGCAAGTTAACAATGTGAATTTTTCCAGAATAAGTCTCGTTCTTCTCAGCTAATTATCAAACCAAACCATTTTCCCACTGTGCCTTCCACAGATGTTTCTTCATTTAAAACGTATCTGTGGGATTGCCATGAATGAGTTAACATTTGTCTTTAATGTGTATCTATAAGCATAGAGGACTCTAAAACACAAGTGGGCACAAAAAACCACAAATTAGCAGAAACTGAGATACTAAAGGGCTATTTAGTTGCTTTGGATTGGACTCAGGATCTTGGAAGAAAATAAAAAATCAGAAATTATATTCTCCACTGGCTGTAAAATCTCCTAGCTGCTATTCTGCTTCCCTGTGTTTGCATGTGAGTGTGCATGTACACGCACTGTTATTCTTTTAAAGGCACTGTAGTTTGTGTCTTCTTTATCAGTCTGATGGCCTTCCCAATCATTTAATGAAGCCTCCTTATTCCAGGAATTTAGTTAGCAATTGTCTCATAAACAAAGTTTCCAAATATCTGTATGAAGGCCTAGCTACTGTCATGACTCACCACAGCCATACAGAAAGGAGTTGTCTCTGGATTTCACTGACCAAAAACTCTGTTTATACATCTCAAATTATACTGCCACACCATCCTCTGCTGTTACCCTGTGTTACCAGTTCCTGACTAATGGGCAATTCCTAGCTTTCCAAGGGAGGAAGGGGTCTGGGCTTTTCCTTTTCCTCAAGACCAACATTTCATGTTGCTTCTCCAAGTGTTCATATTTCTCCTTTACAGCACCAGTCTTCGTCTAGGCTCCTTGCGCCTTTTCACAGTACACTATGTGCACAACATGCTTATGATTCCTTCTCACTCGGTTTTATCTGAGAATCTCTTTGATATATTTTTGTCCTATTAGAAAACTAAATGAAAGTGTTAAAATATGTTTGATGCTAATGTCTATTGCATTATGATGGAGAACCAAACATTGTACAGATTGCAGCAATGGAAAAGTATTTTGTTTATGGTCCTTCACACTGTTTTCAATCAAAAAGTCTGCTTTTCCACCACAGCCATGAATTACTTAAATTATGTTTTCAATAAGATTTTCCAGATATTATCAAATGCTTTTCTACAAACTGAATTTTTTTTCCTGCTATATTCATTTCACCCACTAGTGCTATTCTGTGAAGAAACAAAACAACTATGTTAAGATTTATGAATAAATATTTGGTTGTGTATTATTTATCCTATAGCCATAAAATGGCATTGGCATTTGTTCCTTTCTTTTTCCCTAGCGGTAGATATTTTACTGTTTATCTCCTCATATATGAAAGGAAGTAACTAACATGATCACATTGTCTCTTTTTTTTAAATAGACTTGTTCTTGTATTTGCTCCTCTTTGCTCTTCCAATATTATTCCATTCTCACTATTGCTTTTACCAATCATTGTGTTAGTCATGTGGGCATGGTGACCTTGTTAGGCAGTTCTTATAATCTCTTTTCACACAGCATCCTACCAAAATGTTTGGTGTATTCAGATATTTTGAATGTCTATTTAACAACTTTTGATAAATACTTTTTCAAAGGTGTGCACATTTTCAAACTTTTTGAACAATATGGGTATGCACATAAGGGTCTCATTGATAAAGGCAGGTTAAGAAAATGGTGTCAGCATTTTAGATCGTCTAGTTACTTGTAAATGTTGAACAGGTCTATCTAACTATTGATCAGAGTGATACCGCAGACTGTAAATGTCTTGATCTGTCATCTCCATTAACTTTACTGCTGATAAAAGCTGTTATTCGGAAAAAAAGACTAAATGGCTTCAGGAGCTTTGATTCAAAATTAACGTACACACTCAAAGACTTACATAAATATATATATGCAGTGTGAATCACATGATTTTCAGCAGTGTGACTGGCTCATGCAAGTGGTTCACAGACCTCTATGAAGAAGGTTAGTAAGTACAATCCTGACATCTAGATAAGGTGGTAGTACCTAAATAAGTATGTCTTTGAACACAATTGGTTGTGTACATGAATGCCAGATTCTGTCATTTTTCAAACTTTGTTCTTTGCCTTGGTAGTTAATGCAAGACTAAGTCTCACCCCAGGTACTGTGGCTCCAGAGATGGAGAGGTGTGTATCAGTACTTACAGCTGTCCTCCTCCTCCATGAAAATACTGATCACGTAACAGGCATACACAAATCCAATCAGCTGCATGAAAGAAGAGGAAAAGCAATCATTAGAACACATTGAAACTTATTAAGATTTTAGCGCAACGGTACATAAATACAGGTATCACAGCTAAATTTTAAAAAGATTTACTTCCATTTCCTGTTTTATATGTAAATTCCAGTGCAAATGGTTACAAACAGATAAATTAAAGAGACTTTCTCTCTTTTGCTCATGTTGCATTATGTTTTAAAATCTTTTCCCAGTCCCACTGAGATCAGTACTGATGAATAATACTATTGAGTAATACTGGTAGAAAACAGTTGGACCTTGATGTTCAGCTATTACTTACATTCCTTTGTTCAGCACCTCTGTTCTCACATGACTTTGTCCACATGAATGTGGGCGCCCTAACCACCTAATTGCATTAAAAAGATAAAATATTTATTGACTGCTATGGAATTAAGTCATAGTAAAGCTTGTTTGGAATCCACAAGAGATGTCTTTTTGTGTTGCATAAAGTGTTCCAGTGAAGAACTGTTTGGCAAAAGTTTAATTTGATATGTGAAGTGTCGTGATGTAGCTGAACAGTAAAGCTGCATTATGATTCATCAGCGTCAGGACACACCTTATCAGAAGAGCCTGCCAGTAAATCACATTAACTATGCAAGAAATGAGCAGACTCATTTTCCCAAAAGGACAATACCAGCAAAATCATGCCATTATTTTAAAAGCAGCTCCCACAAAAACAACCTCCTCAACCTGAATCTGTGTCACTTGTGCCACTGAGAGGAAGGGATTAAGATCTTTAGGATGAGGGAATAGAAACTCCGCTCATTTGCTTTCCATATAGAAAAAATGTTTTCTTATGACCACCACCGCAGAAGAAGAAAATCCCACTGGACAAGGAAACCTATTAAACTGCACTGTCCAGACATATCCATGATTGAGAAAATATTGTTTGTGCAGCTGTACACAATTCATGCTATCAGAAAGACTTGAAAAGACTGTTCATGAGAGATTTCTAAAATAATCCAGAGATTAGTTTTAAGAAAACTCCTTTTTCTCTGGTCCATTCAAAAAATCTAATTAAAATAGTTCTTCTAAGGATGTCATGGATCAACCATCTGAGAAAGAGGTAATTTAATAGTATCTACACAGGTATAAGCTCCTTCAGAGGCACAGAAATCATTTCAACCTGCTTTCTGGTTGGGCTGCATGAGGAGCTTTACAAGCATCTCCAAGAGCCTCTCTGCAGACAAAAAGCTTGTCCACACAAGGGAATTCAGGGAAGTTAAGATGAATTAACTAAAGCTGTGAAATCAACGTACATAAGATAAAGTACATTAAATCCCTGTGTGGCCTTTCCCATTCAAAAATAAAGTGGCCTTAGTTCACTGTAGCTTAATCCTCCTCCAAGGGATTAATTTTCCCCATGAAGAATTAAGCTACAGTACGCTAAAGCTGGGTAACTTGTGAATGAGAGCTGTCGCAGCGCTGCGGTACAGTCTTGTTGGAGTTTCCTCTGCAGGGTATTCACCTTGCTGGTGTTTCAGAAAAGTGAGTTCAACCCAACTTTCCTCTCGCTCTGAGCAGACTGCAGTATCGGCAGTTTCCTTGGCTTTTTTTGATTACAATTTACTGGGGCAGTATTGCTACAGACTCTATCAGGTGGACACCTCTTTGTTTTACTGATGCTCTGAGCCAGCTAAATGCAAACCAGCTTTGGAGGAGGCGCTCACTGGAGACTGCTAGGACCCAGCTGTGCCTGAGCTACAAAGCCCCACTGCGCCTGGTGTCATGGTGCCTAGACCCACAACGGGACTGGCTGGTTCCATGCGAGCTCACCTGCTGAAGACTGTGTGGGTGGATAAGAGGCGTCCAGCCTCCTGCTGTTAATGACAATGGGATCTTGTGGTTCTGCTCCCCTTCACCTCCAGCACCAGCACTGGCTTACAGACTCCTTGACAGATTAAGCACATTTTTTCCCTAAACTTCAAGTTTACAGCACCTTTCAGGCACGACAACTAAAGCAATATAATATAAAGGCATTCAAGGGATCAAAAAACCAATCATACTTGAGGTATATTCTTGTGCCACCTGAGTGTTACATATAGATTAAAAAATTATTGCATTAATACTACACAAATACCAGAAAACAGGTGACCTTTATGAGGGAATGTCACCTGTTTATTTACAGTGTTTCCTGTTCACCATTCCTGTTGTGCAATTTGGCTGTGTAAGTCACTTGGGTTTGTTTCTTTTTCCTAAACATGACTGAAATATTTTGAAGAGTAAAACTACTGAGTAAATAATGAATGTGATAAAAATGAATTGCAGTACATCTTCTGGGTTCAATGTTTGTGAAGGAAGATCAAATATTTAGAATTATTCACCATCTTCCAATCGTGTATTTCTTTCTTTTATCTTCTTATTAGTATTCTGTATTAAATTAACTTTACTTTTGTAAATCCAGTTCCTTCTTTATATGTACATGTGTGTTCCATATCCATGTATATTATATAAAACACCTATCCATGAGGACTTCCAGCAAATTTCTCACATGTGTCTTAAGATATTAGACAGGTGGATAAAGCACAGAAAGATACTTCCACTCTAATGTGTAATAAGCCACCTGACACAACAAAGAAAGCAACAGGGAAAAATACTCTTAAGAGGTCTTCCCTCCAAAAAAGTATGGGGCATGGCAAGCCTGCTTGTTTCAACAGTCCTAACAGTTTACATCTTGCTCTTTCAGTAGACCTTCTCCTTAAAGTAAATATTTTCCCACTCTCTTCAGTGTTTGAAACACACTTTGTCTAATCTATGAGCTTCTTGCAAAATCAGCAGCCTCTCTCTGCTTCTCAGTATTTCTTTATATTTCTCATCATTAGTAGATAAATATTCCTAAGTCAGATAGAAATCATGGCCAGCTATTGTGTTTATGGCATATACTTGCTTAAAATATACCATTTCCCCCCATCTGTTTAGTTATTAATACTAGAAGAAATAAAAAAATATATTCACCCTCTCTCAATGTCTTGGTGTTTTTGGGGGGAAAAGAAAGTTCAGGTCTCTAATCACACCAGGAGGTATCATAACCCACCATGTTCCAAGAATACCTTTTTGTAATTGAAACGCAGAATGCACAATTCTGAAAGAATGAAGCAACAAAGAGGAAAAAGAGCGCTTTAGCATCAATTGTCGGGTATGGCTGTTCAGAGGTGGACAGCGATGTCTGGCTTGTAACTAACATGCTAGTAATTATAGTTGGGTAACCGATATCTACAATACAATTAACATGAAGTGATAAAGTGGGAATACGGCCTTTGACAGATGAGACCTGTTTCCAGTTCCTTAAACAGAGTTACAGCCACCACAGTGTGAATATTTTTATAAATTAATTAATTAAAACCTCTTCTTTTACGTTATAGATAGTCACACTAATAAAATATTTATTCCAACAAATTACTTTTGCTGTCTTGATTAACCTAGATGCTGTTTAATTAATAATGTTATGCTCATGTGAACCCATCTAGCCATCAAGTTAATTGCCAATTCGTGATGAGCTGACTGATGCGTGTTGCCCCGTTTCTTGATACTGGAAATGTTGAATATTGGCCTGATACCAAGTGATGGACTTAAATGTGTGTTCCCTGATAACTAAAGAAAATGTGATGCAAATGATCTGGAATATACTTAATTTGCTCATCTTGGGTTTCAGTAAGGATCCAATTCAAAGGGACCAATGAAGTGGTTGGAACAGGATGTTCAAAGTGTCAAAGGTCACTAGCACCTGAAAGTATAAATGGGAGCCTCTGGCTTGATCCAGAGAACAATTTAGATGCCAGGGTGGACTTGTCTTGACAATGTTGAGTTTCAGGGCATGGAAACTTACTGGGATGCCTGCATTGTACAGGAACCTGCCTGTCTTGCCTGCTGAGTCCAGTCTAGTAAACTGTCTCAGAAGACACTTGTTAGTGATATCTGACATTTGTCAGAAAATCAAGTGGGAAACTGTGGGAAGAGGCTGTTGTCCCCTGCTTTCATCCAGCTACACAGTAGTTAGGGTACACACCTTGTTCTGGAGAGAATAAGCAATACATAAAATACTCAGATATTTCATGGAATCACAGAATGGTTTGGGTTAGAAGAGACCTTTAAAGGTCATCTAGTTCAGCACCCTGCCGTGGGCAGGAACATCTTTCACTAGATCAGGTTGCTCAAAGCCCTTTCCAAGCTAACTTTGAACACTTCCAAGGAAGGGGCATCCACAACTGCGCTAGGCAACCTGTTCCAGTGTCTCACCACCCTCATCATAAAAAATTTCTTCCTTATGTCCAATCCAATTCTAAACTCTTTCCATTTAAAACCATTGCCCCTTGTCCTCTCACTACAGACCACAATAAAAAACCTCTCTCCATCTTTCTTATAAGCCTCCTTTATATATTGAAAGACACAATAAGGTCTCCCTGAAGCTAAATAACCCCAATTCTGTCAGCCCTCTGATCATTCTCATGGCCCTCCTTTGGACCTGCTCAAACAGATTCACATCTTTCTTGTGCTGGGTACCCCAGAGCTGAATGCAGTTCTCTAAGTGGAGTCTCAAGAGACTAGAACAGAGGAGGAGAATCACCTTGACTTGTTGGCCACACTTCTTGTGATGCAGCCCAGGGTACGATAGGCTTTCTGGACTGCAAGCACACATTGCTGTGTCATGTACAGTTTTTCATTCATCAGGACCCTAAGTCCTCCACAGGGCTGATCTCATTCCATTCATCCCCCAGTCTACTGATATTAAGGATTGCCCTTAAGGATCTTGAACTTGGCCTTGTTGTTGAACTTCATGAGGTTTGCACGGGCCCTCTCCTCAAGGTTGCCAAGGTCCCTCTGGGTGGCATCTCTTCCCTCTAGTGTATCAACTGCACCACTCAGCTTGGAGTCATCAGCGAACTTGCTGAGGGTGTACTCAAATCCTGCTATGTCATTAATGAAGATACAAAATAGCATTGGTCCAAGTACGGACCCCTGCGGGACACCAGTTTTTACTGGTTTCTATTTGGGCATTGAGCTATAACTCTTTGGATGCAACCATCCAATATTTTCAGAACCACAAGTATTTCTGTACCAAAACCGTTATTTTTTCAATGACTAGCTGATAAATGTTGCTCACATTCTCCAAATCATAGTGATGAGAAGGCTTCAGGTGTGGGAAACAATTGTCACCTAAACTAAGTTGGCAGAGACTTCAGTGTGGAGTGCACAAAGGGACTTCTTATTAGTGGAACATGGGTACATTTATATGATGCTATTATCAAGGCTTTTGATGCATAATTTATTTTCTGCTGATAGCCTTAGGTAGAAATGAAGTCATAGCCTCTGTTATTTATCTCCTGTGCAGGCAGTATAGTCTCTAGAGGACCTAAATGTTTTAGTCTACCTAAAATCTCCAGGCTTAAACTATGGACATCTGCATGAATTATAAATGCCTAGTTTAATAGAAGTGAAATTAGATTATATAATTGTCCATCATTAAACTGTAAGAAACTATGAAAACATGTAAGAAATTAAAAAACTAATCATCTGAGCAAATATATGCTGTGAAATATAATTGCTTTAATAAATGAATATTTCTAGAATATATCCTATTAGAAATAAGAATCAAATTGAGTGTAAAATATATATTTACCCGTAAATTAATGTATTTTAATAGTTACCAGTTAATGTGGATTAACCTTTCCTTAGGAAAACAAGGACAAATAGGAAATAAAATTAGAAGTGATTATTGAAATCAAGGTTATTATCTGCAGACTGAAATATTTTCGATTAAAATTGATGATTTAGATAATTTTTATTTAAATCTTTCTGTTTGGCTTTGTCATCATCAGCTATGGCCTTTAAATACACTCTCACAGTATGTGATTACTTTTCTATCTATCTGCTTCACATACTGCAGTTCCACTGGTTCAAAGGAGATATGTGAGTGTACTGGGTATTTAAGATTACATGAAGCAGTGCCCTAGGCTATCAGGTTAATCTTCAAGATCAGGTGTACAAAGGACACTTATCACTGTTAAGCTACTATGCAGAGTTTTTTAGAGATCTCATTACAGCAACATAGGACCATCCAAACAAACTAAATAAACGTTCAGTAGTCCTGGCTACCAGAGGATGTATATAACATTATAGCTAAACTAGATTTGGAATATTCCTCCAGTCAAAAAGATAAGACAACTCTGCTTCATGTCCTTCCTTGTACACACCCAGTCCACCCAGATTTTCACCTCACTGAATATGGATTTTTCTTGACTTCTTTTTTGCTGATGACAGCTGAAGAACATTACTCTCCATCTATCTCTGTGGTACGTTAGAAGTGTAACTTGGCAAACACAACTCCTGTTTTCTGCAAGATATTTCACTATTACCCAATTTCCCACAAAGATTGAGGGAGTATGAAAGAAGAAGAAACTTTTAAAATCGAATGTTTATGCATAAAAAGAGTGTAGGATACAAAGCTTGACAAGGTATCTTTAAATTTAATTTATAAAATGGAAACTGTGTAGCAAGAGTGAATTTACTGAGTAAAAAGGTAAAAATGCTTTAAATTACAAAACATTCTGACTATTACTATCTTCTGATTAACATTTTCAGGAGAGCTAACAAATTCTGAGGAAAGGGTGAAACATGAGTAGTTCATCTGCTTAGCAACCTACTTGCCATTAACATTTTAATACTCTGCAAGGAGGACTGTAAAGCCCTTTTCTTCCATTAAAAGCTAGAAAAGCATTAAATCAGAATGGGAGATACATAAGAGAAATAGGATATTGTTCCAGGATCTTGCGTATACATGAGTCAGCAAGATAGAAATATGACTATCAGACACAAGGAAATTATAACTGCATATATTTCAAGACAATGACAAAGGAACCAGGATCAAAAGTAACTAGTATATAGTTGTAGTATAATAATAACCATTCACTATAACTGCATGATTGCATACTATATACTATTGTATATAGTTATCCAATTTATGACTTTACATATAACTGCTCGATTATATATATTTTATTAGAAAGATATTGTAAAACTATATAATTATTGACAATTTCAAAACCAAATGCAATTTTTTGAATTAAAGAAGAGACAGTCTTAAAGGTATGTTCTCAGTTCTAGGATTAAATGATGAAATGCACAACATTTTACAGTGGTAGCAGTGGGAGCTTCAACCTTAAAGTACTTAGAAATCTAAAATTATAAAAGCAGACAAGCAACTGGAAAAATGTCCAGAAAACATAGCAGGATATGGTAGCAACAGTGTCTGAAGTACACTATGTTGTCTAAGCATTTTTTTTTTCTTTCCTTCATCTTCCTAAAATCAATTGGATTTGACTTGAATAAAATTCAGGCTTTAGGTGCATTGTCTACCAAATTCATCAGCATGACCCAGAGCCAATCTGGTCCAACTGTGCCATTTACACATGTAGTGGAGAGCTCCCAGAGGCTACAACTCTGATAGGCCTTAAAATGTGTTAGGGGCTCTAAAAGAGGGTGACAGGAGCTTACAGCTACTTTTGCTTTATACTGATCAGGGAGAAACAAGTGAGCAGAGATACTAACATAAATATCTGTTCTTAAAATACATAGAGGTTGCTGTTGGCTAATACTGCAGGACATAATTCCTCTTGAATGCCATCTACCTAGCACTGGGAGGGGAGAGCAGCATGCTGGAAAAGACTATACCTGTTATTTACTGTGCTTTTTGTTGTCCTACCCTGTGTCTGCTCTTCTCAAATCCTGGTTTCCACAGTGTCCCTTTGTCTTTAAATTAAAAATTGTATTTGACAATCTGATTTTCCCAGGCCAAGATCAGAACCATTGTTGCCTGCAGTTGGTCTGGGAATTTATTTCTCCAGCAGCATAAACATATAATTACCCCTATTACCCAGTTGCCCAAAAGGACTTTACCAGTTAAGAGGGAGGAACCAGTGTGTTATGTTGTCAAGGTGCATCCTGGCTTTGTTAAGGTTCAGAAAAACAAGCGAAAACATCATGTGTTGTCTCTCCTCCTCTCCCTCTTTAGCTTAGTTATGGCTTATTCTCCCTCCTGTGTTTTTCCTGCAAGACCTTTAGAAAAAGTATCCTATGTTCTGAGAACAGAAAGATGGCGTACTTGGAACAAACTGTGTAATCCAGACTCCTGTATAATTCTGTAGGTCCCATAATTTCATCTAGATACTCTGGTAGCCTAATGATAGCGTTGTCAGAGTGTCCCTCACAAGTTAGGGCAGGGTAATGTTGCTCCAGATGAGTTATGTCCACTCTTCACTTACACAAGAGAAAGAAGTAAACCCCAAGCATTAATCCTTATTTATTTGGTTGTCTATTGTGTGATAGATATCTAAATTTTATATTTTAAATGAAATTGAAGTCTTAATATGTAAAAACACTGAACACGTATTTAAACATGACTGGCTAGAATACAATGTTTTATCTTGCAATATATTAATTGCTTGTTAATGATTCAGCTGAATACAGTGGGGGTCAATGGCGTAAAATAAAGCCAGCTTTAAACTTTGAAAGTTAAAGAGCAAAAAGAAGGAAAGTAGAGGGAAAAATGGTGATAAGAAGGAAGGATAGAAAGGAGATCTACTTTTGAGTAGACTCTTAAAAAAATCACTAGGAAAGAACTGGATAAACAAGCAAGACCTAGTTTTCCTCCAGTGGTAAACAAAACAAAAGTTCTCCTAAGAATGGGGTCAAAGTTCTCATGTTTAGGTTAATGACTAATTAGCTTGTCAGCTGTATAACAGGGAGTGAGAAAACCCTTTACATCTAATTTTACAATAAGCAGACAGAAAGTTGGCCTTCCTTCATTTCTGTAAGCTTGACTTTGTGCTATTTGTTTTTATATTTTCTAAATAACTATTTTTATTCTCTTTTACCTTAACTTGTCAGTGTTAAGGGTAATTTCAGAGCTACTTGCAGAAGACACGATATTTCACATCTTTTGATATAGCAAAGAAAGTCAGGTTTGATGGTGTCTCATAACCCAAAGTGTTTCTTCAAGGTATCCATCAGGTAGTGATTTCACTAAGTTGCAAGTACCGCTTTGGAAGCTGGTAATGAAATCAGAAGAAAGAATGAAAGAAATGTCTGTCAGTGACTAGAGACAATGCAATCTCTTTCTTTGGCATGTGACAAGGTACTTGGGTTCTGGATCCCAGGGAAACCAATAATGCATGCAGGGGGTATCAAAGTAAACTCCTTGGAGAACAGCAGAATATTGCAAATATTGGGCATTTTTTATGCTAATACTCCTTTTAAAAATCTTCCGCTGCTTATACTGCAATTATGAAAGATGTCCTTTGTTGATAAAATGCCAAAAGATATTTTTCCCTCCTCATTAGGTGAGAAGACAAATAGTGAGAGTATTATTTCCTCTTACTTGTGGCAATAGACACAGAGAATGCATTTTAATTCCAACAATCCATTGCAATCTATAAGAATTACTTATTTTCTACTAAATCATTACTTTCCCTTCATGCACAATGTAAATAACACATACATGAAACTATTATATCTGTATTTATGTAAGTCTGACTTTGTGTTGTTTGTTTTTATATTTTCTAAATAACTACTTTTATTTGATTTTACCTTAACTTGTCAGTGTTAGACAGACAAACTGTGACATGGAAACAAAAACTAGTTCAAGATTTCAGTGGGGTGACAGTGAGGGTAAAAATAGAATTACTACAGTGTGATTCCCACTATTCTCTAGCCTCCTTTATAGATACTTCTTAAACACCTAGGTAATAATAGTTAAGACCGAACACATTATTATTGTAGCTCCTGTTAATCCGTAAACATGACTTGAAAATTGTATGAAAAAGTATGCAAAGCTTTCACTAACAACAATTATGCCAGAACATACCTCAGGGAAAAATAGAACAAGAAAAATCAACCCACAGATAAAACCATCATATTAACATGTTAGGAAATGTTATACGATCTAATGAACTGCAAAGTAAGATTTAATCTCTAAGCTTACCAGGCTGCTTATATTAGCCCCCCTAGTGGAACTCTTAGAGAGGATTTTCAGGGGTGGTAGACACAGAAATGCACCTCAGAAGTAAGCTCCAAAGCCTGAAAGACATGCACCAGCTTAGACCCGGCCCTAATTAATTCACAGGGAAAAAAAAGGTTTGATAATAACCAAGAGCTGGTTAAAATTCACAAAAGTGTAGAAAGACATATAAGGCAGTATTGATGAGCATAGATTGTCTGAAAATTTTTCTTATGATCTAGACTGCAGGGGGAGCTGGAAAAGCAGCATACAGTATATTCTCTCTGTGGATCTCAATTCCAAATTATTTTTGGACATGCATAGTTCAGTTTTCTTTTTCTATTAATATTTTGTTCAATATAGACAAGGAAAATCACACAAAAATAATAATTTTGATATTTTTCTTGGATGTGTAAATATATACTAGAAATTCCTAAAATTTCATCTTTCTTAGAGGACCACAGATGATAAGTCTATCTATTCTTGGCAAAGAAAGTTTACTTCCATCTTTAAGAAGGTAAGAGAAGACAGAACAGGCAAACAGATTATGTCTTTTGATTCTCAAAAACAAAAAATGAAACAAATCACTTCTATGTCCACAAGACCTTAATATTGTTTTGCCTTTTTGTGTGTGTTCACTGAAATACTACAGAGATGAACAATAGTGTACCACAGATAGAAGAGGTGAAGGTAAGATATTCCTTTATCATCAGTTTGTTTTTTCTAATCAGTTTTTACCTAACAGGATAGTTAGCAGATGATCTACCATGTGTGCTTTCACTTGTGTATGAATCTGCTGTATTCAAACCACAGAACAGATGACTCGATTTTGAGCCCCAGTTGAGCTGGTTTTGCTCTTTGGAAGAAACAATACTATAATCAGAAACGTGGCTAGATTTATGTGTTTGGCAGGTAACATAGCAGTTTTTTCACTCAGCTGTAATGTCTAAAACTGTGAAACACCAAGAACACTACAGTAGCAATGCAGAACATTTTGAAAAGCCTTTGTTTGATAGTTGGTTTTCTTTTATGGATATCCTTTCCACTGTAGTTCTTTTTACTGTAGATAGTATTGTTTAATTCCATCAAGCTGATACCTGAATGTGCAGATGGAGGTACATAAACACACACACACACACACACACACACACACACACACACACACATATTTATAATGCTTTGTGGAGTGGTCTGCTGTGATATGTGAGAAACAAGACTACCATAAAAGCAGCAATGTTATCAGTTTGCTCAGGTATTCCCAGTTAAACTGTGTGCTAAAAGGCCTTTGTGCTGGATTCCCACTGGGCAGAAAAGCTATCAAGAATTGCAATGAAGCTTCGCTTTCTATCAGTGCCTAATAAATTTCAGAAGCTGCTTCTCCAGTCATATCTGACCCAGTGTGATCTCTTATGCCACATCTGCCTGGCACAGTTTATTTGCTTGCAGTATATGGTCCCCATATGTATGTTGTGGCTTTGTGTGCTATCACTCCTGTTTCTTACCAACAGCTTTCACTTGACACTGCATCCCACTGCTCCCTTTACCTTCATCTGTGTCGATTCTGCAGCCTGAAGCACAAGGTGCACCCAAAATCAATATTTCTTTTCCAAGGAGCCTAGGCTCAGCCTGTAATCAAGCAGCATGCAAACACACAAGCTACACTGGAGCCATTCTAGAAAGGACTTTGTGTCCCACTGTCAGTAAAAACCAGCGTAAACATCCCTACATGGTCCCAAGTGCTGGCTGTATGGGTGGCAGCAAATGTATTGCCCCAGAGCCAACTCTCAGGATGTTTTAGCAAATGGGAGGGAGATTTGGCCCTGTTTCCTAACTTGAGGCTACTGCTACAAAGAAATTCAAATGCAGCAAGAGAGTCTGCACCTGGTAAAAGCAATTTCAAAAGGAGCCAAAGAATTTCCTGCATTGAGAATATCTCTTGACCAGGGACATGTATTAACTGGAAGTGTGTCTTTGGATTCCTTGACTCTGGTTCACCTAGACTGAGCTTTTGGCTACAGCATGTAGAGTTTCTTTCCAGAAAACAAGCTCAGATTTAAAGAAATCTAGGACACACATGATGGTGCTTATTCATGGCTTGTGCTGAAGACAGATTGAATTACACAGCCTGAAGGAGAGGAAGTCAGGCAGAGAAAATGCTAGCCCACTTTTCCTCCTTCTTCTTGTATCCAGAGCTGGGACAGATCTTTGCCAAGGAATCTCCCAGTAGGTGGAGGACACCAAGATCTCAGGAGTATGTCCTTAGTCTTTGGAAGAAACCTTAATATACATGGGGGAGACTGAAGGCATCACCAAAACAGGCAGCTTTGGACATCCGGAGTACATTTCTAGGGTTCATCTGCTTCTGTTGGACTGGCTGTTTGCTCAAACCCTCTTCTGTTGCTTCCTTGCAGGTACAAATAAGTTTAAGCCTACTAAATCATGTGGTGCTGCACAGACTATCTGAATAAATACCTGGGAGGTTAAACTTTATGGCACACTTTCCCCTGCTGTTATAATTCACTTATATTTTGAGCAGAAGTAGAGCTAGCTCATTTAAAAGAAACTCAGGTAGGTCTATTTTACAGACAACTCTCACAGTTCTTTGAAATGTTAACTTTTAGAAAAGCCAATTTTCATCAAAAAGAAAGTAAAGGAGATGCAGTCTGACTTCTGTAATAAGCAAATTGGCGCAAATTGCCACAAACTGTAATTATTCAGTATGAGGATACGGGGACAAACGTGACAGAATGGTGAAGAATGAATGATGATGGAAGGGAAAAGCCATGTCCCATGCTAAAGTGATATAGTTGTTAAAGAGCACTTGCACAGTCAAACTATTTTTGACCAGATTACTAACCACAGTTTCTCAAGAATAATATGTTGTCATGGAATAAAAAGGATTAATCTCTTAATCTCATAGATTAGTAAAAGGCCAAAGTACAAGGATATATAAATGGTGTGTGAATAGATCAGTGAGGGAAGTTATCTGTAGTGCCCTGTACAGAATCATGCTCAGTGCTATCCATTTCAAGTATTCAAGAGTGATTGGGAAATAGGGTGAGGAACTCAATCAAGATTGGTGACAATGCAAAATGAAAGTCCACTGTGAAATATTGTAGATGGATCTCATGACATTGAGTGTCTGGGTATTAAAATTAGAACTGAAATTCAACATCAATAAATGCAAAGTAATGCACATAAGGAATGTCAACTGTAACTACACATGCAGGGTAATAGGCTCTATATTTGTTATTACCTCTTGGGAAAGTTGTGAATAGTTCATTACAAACATCAGTTCAGTGCTCAGCGGCAGTCAGAAAGGAGAATCAAATAGTAGAAGAGCAATAGAAAAGAAAGTAGAATACATCATTATGCCACTGTACAAATCCCTTGTGTCCTGCATCCTCAGTGCTATGCACAGTTCTTTCTCCTTATCTCAGACAGGAAGTAGTTGAATCAGAACAAGCACAGAGAAAGGTGTCAAAGATAAAGCTATGGGTGGCTTTAGAACAGGGAGAGATTAAACAAATTCACTCTTGGGAAGGAGACAAGTGATGACAGAATTATACTAAAAAATAAAATCATGAATGGGTTGGAAAAGATGAATACAAAATAATTAATTCCATTTTTCATTATATAAGAACAATGGAAAATCAAACCAAATTATCAGATCACAAACTAAGGGGTTGCCTTTCATCACCAACTGAAGTAAGAACACTTTCCACACAAATCAGAATTAAACTGTGGCACTCGATGCCCAGAACATGCTGGAAAGGTGAGACCTATACATGGGTCAAAAGCTGATTAGACACATTCAGGGGAAAAATATTCATCGAAGGCTATGAAAAACAAAATTTCAGATACAACAGATTTGTCCAAGGAAGTCCTAGGCAATATTGCCAGGAGATGTTAAGCACTCATGTTTGCTGCATTAAACATGTCAATTTATTACTATTTACAAGTGCTAAATTCAGATGTAAATCACACAGCTGGAAAATTAGAAGTATGGAAGTCTAATTTACACAATGGGAAAGAGATTAAAATGTTAGCTCTAGGCTTCATGTATGCATTATAATATCAACCCACTATTTTTTGAATTGAAATGCATTAATTGATGTTTGGTTGCATTCAGGTTTTGGAATTCATATGCAATGATTCAGTTAGGTATGCTACCTATTCCAGATGAAAGGGAAGACGTAATGGTAGATAATTCCACATAAAATATTGAGAATAGATATGAGTGATGCTCAGCTATCTTGTTAGATTTCTAGGATTACTTTCAGCAGTTTGTAATCCAAGACTTCCTTGCAATTTTATTCATGGTGAGAAATATGGGCTATGATCAGAGCTGGGCCACGAAAAGTTTTGTTGTTTAATTATGAGTAAATTGACTATAACAAAATGTCAAAATACTTTACAGGTTTGGTTCTGAAGTCTTTAAAAAGTCAAAAAGTCACACTAGTCAGCCAGTCTTTGCTGGTAAAAAATCATTAATACTTAAGAACTGAAAGAACTGCAGGGAAAAAAAAAGCCCTCAAATGAAAGAAAGGATGTGTTACTTTAATAGTTACATTTCTAAAATACTATTTAGCTGACTGTGGGACTCATATCCACAACCTTATCTCAAAAACTGACATCAGTCCTCCACATACCAACCATACCTATGACCCCTTTGTATTTTTCTGTGTTTTGGAAAATTAGTTCATCCATGATCAATTTAGCAGATATGTTGAAATGAAAGGCTGTGCACAGATGCATCTTTCCTCTGTGACCAAAGGCCTAAAAGTCTGTCCAATGGGAGAGGACTGAACTGTATTTATAATCCATAATATCAACTACTTGGTCCTGAAAATTGGCCTGAGAGAACTATCCCCAAAGGAAGAGCACTTAGAAGAAAATTTTTCTTTTGTGATATATCTTATTTGCTTATAGACTGGGTTACAAAATTCAGTGCTCCTCTTTCTCCATTTAGGCTCTCCAGAAAAAAAAAAAAAAAAGTGACATGAGAATTTAGTTAAGGGAGTTCAGTAAATTTACTAAGACCTAAAGATCTCATATTCATCAGGTAAACTCTTACTGGCTGTTTAGAGATACTCAACAACTGTGTGACTCAAGCTTCACTAGAACTCATACTTCCTTAATTTTTCTCTGTATTTTCTTAGGGATATGGCTCATTTTTTACATGTGTACGTGGGAAAATATGTGTGTTTACAAAATGACACTTCCAAAAATTCCCATCATTAAACAACAAAGATTTTTAATCTCTAAATTATAAGTACATTCATTATTTAAAAATCATTATCAACCAAAAACTTGTATTACACTGAACTTGACCTGTATTTATTTTAAGTTAGGGGAAAGATTCTATGTTACTACATGAAAAGAGGAACAGAGCAATAAACCAATAATATTGGTAAGAATGAGGTTTAAGAGAGAAATGGTAAAATAGCTTCACTGTGACAGAGCCAAGGGACATCTCTGTTTGTTCTTGGAAATATCCAGTAGCCAAAGTGCAATAGTCAACGTGCCAATACATAAGTTGTACCTCAACTGTGACCTGTGGCTCCTTATGTCTTTTGCATGCTTAATGCTAAAACTGTATTGATCACTGATAGAGTCTTAAAGAGGAAAGAAAATGGACTCTAAAGAAATGACAAGTAATTATTTCCAGTGGCATTCAATCTGATTATCTGGTAGCATATTAGCTGGATGATGTAAGAAAGTGAACTCACTGGTTCATTGACTCAATCTTAATTGTAGCCTTGATGTGATCATATATTCCATCTTTTCCATTAGCTGAATTGAAGTAAATTATCTTAATAATGTGCTTGCTTAGGCTCCTATTTGTTTGCTAAATGTTTAACAAAATCCAGAAGAAGTTCATAGAATAAATTGTCCTCTCAGATTGCTACATGGATCATGAACAGAAGCAGGGTTAAAGAAGATATTTGAAAGGCATTTGACTCTGTGTCTAAAGCAACAGGGATATTTTAGAATGGATAAACAGTGAATTAAAGAAAACAGTATAACAAATTCCCCAAATTAATCAAAACAAAAAATTTTCAGATAGTTCCTTTAAAACAAAAAAGTAGTTTGTGCATCTTTACTGGTGAAAAAATCAAAATACAGATGTCCAACAACTTTATTTAAGAATCTTTAATGTATTTTAAGGTAAGAAGAAACTTTTCAAAATAAGTTTTGATATATTATAAATTATTGTTTGACAAAATGCTAAAAAGTCAGTAATCTCTTTTACAATATTTCTAATTGTCAGGGAGCAGACAATTGTACCTGAAAAATGAACATACAATTTCAGCTTGTGAAATTCTTACATAACTTTTTAAAATTACTAAATTTAGCAGTTTGGGGAACCCAATGCAAACCTAATAACTGTCAATATTTTTTGTAAACTTCTAATATTCTTAGATAAATATTGTTATTTGTTTTAAGAACACGGTAATTTTGTCTTCTATATGGGTTCTCTAAAAATTTGCATCCCCGTGAAGAAAAATATTTAAGTACTCCTTATAAACCTTTAGAGGTAAGAGCTAATACTAAGAAAATTTTAAAATCTGTATGGTCATGCATAAAGTCCTGTGAAAGGGATTAGATTTCCTTTTTATGTTATAATGAATAAAACTGATAACATTTATAAGAAATAACATTGAACAGGAAGACAGCTTGCACTACAGAAACCGTGAACCACTAGAGATAACGATTCTAGGAGGAGAACAGTGGAATGAGGACAGGAAAAACCCAGGAACCAGATTGCAGTGACCTGAGATAGCAGGTAGCTTCTAGAAGCAAACAGGTCTATCAGAAAAAGTTCAAGAAAACGGTCAGACTGACTGGAAGAACACACACTGAACAAGTATGAGCTTTTCCAAGCAGAAACATAGAAAATGATAGATTTGGCATATTCAGTAATGGTACAGATTACCAGAGACAAATATAAAATAAAACCAGAAGTGTATAGGGATGAAATCAGAAAGGTCAAGTCACAAGATACAACTAAAAAGAGAATAAAGCATGATAAAAAATATTCACTGGCATATTACTAATAAAGAGCAAGCTCAAGTAACAAGCTGTCACAGTCCTCAGTGATGTGACCCTGAGGCTGTAGGTGCATGTGGCAGCAGTAATTATTTTCCAGCATGGGCAGGTCACCCATCAGCTGGGAAGTCACTGCAGCTGTGCAAACATCTCCTCCAGCCAACTAGAGGCATGGGTTTGAGCAGCTGGATATAAGGTTTGGCTGTGTTAAATAGCATTGCCTTCAAGGGAATCGATACAGAACCATGATCTTTTCTCTTTATTCCTTCTTCTGTAGAAAGATTCACTGTGGCCAGTGAAGTAATGCCACTGACACTAATGAAGGATTCAGGTGAGAATAAGGAAGAATATGTTATTGATCATTTGCATAAATTAGAAATCTGAAGAAATTCAGATGTACTAGCCCTGGTAAATTCATGTCAAAGCATGTAGGAGTCTGGCTAAAGCAATCTCAAGCATGTTAGAACATACTTCTGAGAATTTGATTTAAAACAGGAGAGACTGAAGGTCAGAAAGTCAAAGATTGTCCCTATCTCTTTACACAAAGACAGGAAAAGAGAAGGGAAAGACGACACACAGAATTATATCCCTAACTTCATTTACTATAAACTTATTGAAACAGGGAATCAAATTATGAGTCAGTAAATAAACATACTAGTAAGAAGACAAGGTGATAAGTAATAGCCAATATGAATTTTTCAGAAACTGAATCATGTTAAATCAAGTATGTTCTCTTTTAGGAGAAATAATGGGCTTTGTGGTTAGGGAAGGAGCAACAGGCATGATATATCTTGATTTTAGTGAGCATTTTGACACTGTTTGATGTTCTTATAAGCAAACTATGAAAATATTGCTTTGACCAAATTACTGTTATATAGATTGAACAACTGGCTTGAAAATTGCATTCAGAAATAGCTACTCATTGTTCTCCATCAAACTAAGAGATGGTAGCCAAGGGGACTTCATAGAATTCCACCTGGGTCCAGTACTACCCAGTAGTTTCATTAGTCACTTGGTTATCTGAAGAGATATTATGTCTTTTACACTTCCAGATGGAAGCAAGCTGGCAGCAGTTGCAAGTCCCTTGGAGGACAAGATTAAAATGAAAATAATCTTGACAAACTGACAATGAGTCTGAAAAAAATAGGATGTGATTCAGTAAGGCCAACTTCAAATTACTATACTTAAGCAGGAATAATGAAGTACTCGAAGACAGAATAGGGTGAACAACAGGCTACATAGCAGTTTCACAGAATAATAAATCACACCCAGACTATGAATTGATAATATCATAGTGTTGGGAAAAAACTCAGACAGCATACTGGGATGCAAAACTGAATTTCAAGGTGAATCAGGAGTGCCCTAGAACACAACACCAGTAAGGCATCAGTTGACAGATTGTGTATATTTTGGAGATTTCCCTTCAGTAAAGATGAGACCCAATTAGAGGAAGTCCAGATGAGAATTATAAGGATGATCATACATCTAGAAAACATGACCTCGGTGAAAAGGTTATGATACTAAATTACAAAGTCCTTTAAAACTTCTGGATCTGGGAGACCACATTTACAGTGTATTGTTAGCTCACATTGTTCATTGAAAGATTAAGTGCAAAGGGCTTCTTCAGACTGCTGCCATCTAAACCACTTATCAAACAATTTTGCTCTAGAAATAATAAGTTACTGTCAGAGGATAAAAATCTTAACAGACCTTTTCAAATTCAATTACAACATGAAACAACTACTAATATCCAAAGACTCAAGGGTTTTCTCATTAGTATTTTAAAGCAGCATGACAGATTATTTTGAGTGTGTCAATAATGATTCATACTTCTTGTTGAGTTCCCATTGTAAAGACAAATCTTAAGACAGTCGAACTGTCTTTTTTCAGGCCAATATATGAAAAACATCATTAAGGTTGCTATGAATCTAGACAGGGCATAACTTTTTCTGACAGCTATAACAAGGGTAGATGAGATGCAAAGCAGAATCTGATCACTTCAGATTTTGTGCTGGCTACTATGTGGGCAAGATTCAATTATTGTGAAAGAAATGACACACAGGAAATTTGTCCAAAGCTGAAAGGAGAAACAAAGTGTATGGGGGTGTTATTCTCTGATGGTGAAGAGGTACTATTCAAGATGGGATATTACCTTCCCAATAGGCTAAATGAAATAGTAAACATCTTCAACATTAAAAAAAGTAAATTACTGCTGGACCCTGGGATGTACATGAGCATAACTCTGTAATTCTTTCTAGGAAGCACCTTTGAGACATTGCCAGCCAGATGTCTAGACGCCCACAGCTATCCAGGAGGTGGATAGATGCATAAACATACGTATCTAATATAATTTTAAGAATCAGAGTACTCTGCCAAGCTTCCAGCTGCCACTCCAGGAGATCAATACCTTGTAGGTCCCACTTCATGCCCATTTACCATATGTAGATGGTTTAGGCATTTAAAACAGCTATCTGAAAACTTGGTTGGAGACCGTAAGGTGCCTACAATGACACCAAATACTTTCATTTAGAAGGCACTTCCAAACTGAAGACAATAAAAAAAAGGCATTCTAGAAAGTTTTTCTTCATTGTCTAAACTTTACCTCACTTATATTGACCCAAATGTGATTAGGTTTTGTACAGTTGTAATATACAAAATGCTTGGTGTTCTTCCTATCTACATAATACAGCTTGACACTATCAAGAGAAGTTGAATTAGATGTGTGTTGAGGGTGGTTGTATCTAAAGTCTTCCCAGAGGAGGCAGAGGAGTGCAGGGACCTAGAACTGGTCCATAGGCACAAGAGAATTTTCTTCCAAAAGGTGTGGTTTTGTTCTGTGGTCAAAAAGTCACCAAGAAACACAAGTTTCAGATGAAAACTAAGTGGAATCTGTGAAAGATATAGGTCATACTAAAACTATTGTGTAGGCTATGGAGATCACTCTCCAGACTCTGGGAAAATAACACATTCAGCTAAAGTCTCCCCTGTCCTGTGTGTGCCTACAGAGATGTTTAACTAATTAAAAAGGTGGACAATCTTAATCTAGACTAAGAATTCAGAATGACTGGACCTGCTCGAGCGGGTCCAGAGGAGGCCATAAAGATGATCAGGGCACTGTAGCACCTTCCTTGTGAAGACAGACTGAGAAAGTTGGGTTTGTTCAGCCTGGAGAAGAGAAGGCTCTGGGGAGACCTTATGGTGGCCTTTCAGTACTTAAAGGGGGCCTATGGGGAGGGACTCGTTATCAGGAAGTGTAGTGATAGGATGAGGAGTAATAGTTTTAAACTGAAAGAGGGTAGATTTAGATTAGATATAAGGAAGAAATTCTTTACTGTGAGGGTGGTGAGACACTGGAAGACGTTGTCCAGAGAAGTTGTAGATGCCCCCTCCCTGGAAGTGTTCAGGGCCAGGTTGGACGGGGTTTTGAGCAACCTGATCTAGTGAAAGGTGTCCCTGCCCATGAAGGGAGGTTGGAACTAGATGATCTTTAAGGACTCTTCCAACCCAAACCATTCTATGATTCTATGGTACTGATAAGGAATAGGATAGTTATTATATTTTGGTTTATGTATTAAGTTTTGAAAAATGACAATAGAGTTCAGGCAGTATGTTTCTCTCTGGTCTGGACCCTCAGAGGAGTGATATGAGACCATTTTTACATCCTTTCCTGTATCAATTTTCTCAAGATCATCTGCAAAAAATAGCAGAAAGGCAGAGAGAGAGTTGTCAGTTTTCCAAAGAGTGAGGTGAAGGAAGCTGAAAGGAAAGCAGACAAGCCTGGCTGTGTGTGTATCTGATAACTTTGTTTTCAAGAACAGTTTGGTTATCAGTGCTTATTGGTTGTGGAATTGGAGGAGAGGAGCTGTACATCAAAAGGCCAGTGAAGGATCAGGACTTGACTACTTGTCCTACTCTTGCAACAGTGCACACCTGGCTGCCTTTTCGAAAGCATATGCAAAATTAAAAGGCTGTGCTTTCCAATCTTGGCTGAAAAGTATAAAAGAGGTAAAATCTTACCTTAAAATATGTAAAGATATAGTCCAATTCCCTTTTAAAGAGCAGAGAAAGATGCTGAATAACAGTAATGAGAGCTGCAGTTAAGTGGGGAGGTGACATGAATGGTAGTTCTTACTGTGAAAATCTTTATCAATAAGTTTTGTATAGCTTTATTAAGATTTAATTGACTAAAATATAGTGTATAAACAGGAGTATTATACTGAAAAAGTGGTAGTATTAAACAGAATTAACATATTTTATAATTGCAACATTTCAACACAAAAATTCCTGAAAGCTGTATCCATCTCAGATTTCAAAGACAGGTCAAGAGGTCATACTGGCAACATAATTATTGTTTGATCTTTTTGTCAGAAAAGGAAGCTGTAATTTTTTCAGTAAACAGTAGTAAATGCAATTTCCTTACTGCATTTTGCTCATTTTCTCATTTTCTCTTTTCAGCATATACCTATCCTACCTGTTTTGTACCTATGCCATGTCCTATCTGCATTATAGAAGGTGAATAATTCAGACTGGAAGAATTTTCTCTGCTTATTTGTCTGTATAGAACCCTGGGAAATGAGCTATTTTGACCGGCATTTCTAGTTTCTTTTGCCGTTAGTTGTAGTATTATATATCTCCCAAATACTTCCTAAAAATGTTTACTTCATCTGAAACTTTCTTAGATGAGTTGTGCAGAAAAACAGTTATTATATCATGATATAGAAAAATTAAACCCTACTGTAACAGAATTCTTACTTGTTGAAGACTTAATTCAAAGAAAGATTTAATGTGTGTGAACATCATTTTAGGTACCGAGTTACAGTCAGAAAGAGGAAAAAAAGATATTGACATATAGACAGTTAGGTAAAAAACTCTTCTACCATGCAATTCCCATATTTTAAATACCATTTTATTAGTACAATGCATCTTTTGTCCCAGTAAAGTTCTTTACAGACCCATTCCATATATTTAAAATATCCTTCTTTTTTTAAAGTGATGGACTAGCAAGAATAAAGAATTCAGATTGGTGCAGTGCATTTGAAAATGTTATCTTCTCTTAGGTAAGTGACTGCAGTTTTGTCTTCTGCCCATTTTAGCTAGTTTAACAGGACTAATATACAATAGGCATTAACAGTTAGCTTATCTTATCTTGCTTCTTAAATTTTTTTTTTTTATGTGCATGATGAAAATTGACAGAAAGGAGAGATAAAGGGAAAGAAGAGATACTAAAAGTGAACTAGAGGTTGTGCAGGAAAGAGGACTGGTTAAACCAGACCAAAATCCTTCCTTATATTTTCTCATTGCCTGCTTGCAGGAGGCCAGCTGACTCCACAAAGGGCTATGGAAATAGCTGTGTATAATCTGCAGTTTAGCAAGGATTTCAAACTAACTGGTTTTTTTTAATGCTATTGCCTTGTTTATTTTCCCTTTCAAAGGAGGACCTACTGGAAAGTTATTTAGTTATATTTCATATAGATTGCATGCTTTGGATGTTATGGTTAGTGTCTCCAGCTGCAGAGCTCAAGGACACCCTCTGTCATGGTGGTTAGCTGTTTTCTGTCCTCAGCTCTCATGAAACTAACTTGTAGTCAGAGCAACAAGTCGGGATCAAGAAAAGAGGGAATTTGGGTTTTAGGATTTATATATCTAAAGCATCCTGCAGTCAAAGCTCAGATAAATTCAAAGAAAAGCACTTACGGAAAGAAATTTCTCTAAACAGCATCTCACTCTAGCAGTAGATCAGATTGGCAACCTTTAGGAAAGGCCCACCTGAGACTGCTGGGGTCCTTAGAGGAGGACGACTGATCTCAGCTGAATCCAGCTGGACTGCCCTAGTGATCAATTCATTAACAGAAGAATGAGTGGCCACAGAAACTGTTTTGATGTGGTACAGGAAAAAATTTTCCTAAAAAACTCAGGAGAGAGTTTATAAGGCCGTACAATAATTGTTTAAACTGTTACTTTTATAGCATATTTTAAGCAAGCACTCAATAAAAATAGGGCATAATATTGTATAGAGTGGATATTTAAACCTGCTAAAATAAATTTGCAAAACTGCTAAAAAATCCTGACTAGGTATTGCAGCTGAGGCAGCTGAGAGAGAAGTCATTTCTTCAGTGAATAAAAGCTGATACTGAGATAACATTTATTGGATTATAAACATGGTAGCATTCAAACATGGGTTTGTTGAAACATTATTTTAATACTGTTTAAGATCAAATGATTCCAGATGGTTAATCTGGAATCCCCACAGCTAGGCCTGTTAGATATACTGAAAGTTTAATCAGACTTCTAACACACCGATGGGCTTTGAACAGCCTGGATCCTCAGGAAAAAACAAATCCTTAGGAACAATCATGAAGAGATTGATGAAGATATCTGAATAGTAGGCAGCAGCAGTTATGAACATCAAGAGAATGCTTGAGTGCACTGAATTCAGGCAGAAGGTAACAGCACATTAAAGCAAAGCAACTGTAGCCAAGAATAATGCACTTCTAACATAGGAAGCTGTGCTTTTGATTTTCCCTGCCTCACTGAAGAAACCTGGCTGAAACTTCAAATCTTGCGAAGAAAGGCACATATATAAATGATTAGCAAATATTTATTTTAACACTTTGTGCAATACTTACCTATAGACAAAGATGACACTAAAAATTATCTCTAATATTTCACTACTTACGGAACATGACAAATGACTGACCCTGTTTTGCTATGGACAGAAACTATTCAACCTAGAATGAGTCCAGAGTAGATACTTTCCTCTCCCTTCCTTTCACAGAAATGCAAAAATTGTGCTTACTTCTATAAGTTAATTAACCCTCATATGAGGTATATAGCTACATATCGATATTTTCATTTAACAGTTATGGAAGCATAACTTTTAAACTATTTTCCCCCCCAGTATCACACAGAACGAGAATAAGGACCAAGACCTATCAGTTTACAAGCTTCCATCAGTGAACCACTTAGATTTTGTCTCAGTTTTTAAAGGTACACAGTGTGTTAAAAGATCAAGTCAAATAATTATAACTCATGGACATATTTTAGAGCTTCTGTGATTAAGGCCTAAAGAAACATGACGTCTTAAAATTATAAGAAAAAAAGTTAGATTCTGAAGTTTAATTATAGCTTGGCAGAATAAGAGAAGTGTAAATCCTGATCCCATGTCACATGCTAGCCAGCACCCCAAATCTCATGTTAACATAAGCAGGACAGGCAAAACTCCCAGGTGCAAACCAGGTCTCTAACCCATGCTTATCTCTGTTTCTTGCCTACAAAATACTGCTGATAGTACTTCACAATGTATTTTTCCAAGGTGAAGCAAAAGACAATCTAGTATCATGACCAATAAATACACTTCCAGTGATGTTTCTGATACTGTGATACAGTGAATAAGAAGCTGATCCGACATGAAAGAAATTTGGCTTCTTCTCCCAGATCTGCTAAATCATCCCACTGAGTCCACTGTGCCTTCTATGTTTCACCTATCGCATCAGTAAAAACAAGTGAAAGGATGTCCCTCTTTCTTAGGGATGTGGCATCCCATCACAGGACTGCGATTTTGCTGAGGTCATGCTGTCCTGAAGAGCTAGTCTAAAAATGAGTTGCATCCAAAGGCTCTTAACAGCATTTCTGTGGCTTTTCAGAGACTGATCTGAGGTTGCTCCCCACCACCTACCTAGCCCTGGCTCCCCAGAGGAAAATCCACATAGCACAGGGGCCTGAGCCACTGCAACACTGTAATCCACCATAGGAAAGTCAGGGGAATAAGGATGTGCTGCACAGGTAATATTGGCTAGATTAACTGGATTATTGTATCAAAGACCCTAATAACAGCGTACGGGTGCTACAGCCCCATAGAAACTCTCCTGTCCACAGCTAAATGTTTCTGCTGTGGGTCTCCTCACCTTACAGGGTGATTAATAACACATTCTCTCATTGCTAGAGTTTACAACTCCCATGTCAGGTCATAGCCTATCTCTCCCATGGGTAAAACTCATTCAGAGTGAAGATGAGGGATCCTATGTCACAACAATTATTATCTCAATTAGGGACATTATTAATATATTCTAGCAAAAGAACAACCACACTTTACTGCATTAGAGGTGGAAATGTTCAATTTTTAATCAACTTAGGACAGAAAATTTTTTGACTACATCTAGAAAGGTCAAATTAAAGGGTAAGGGAAGAGCAGAACTATACTGTAATAAATTCTGTAGCCAGAGAGTCCATTTCAAGTTGTGGAACACTTTGCAAGGGATTGAAAAACAGAAAGTCAAAGATCTCTTCATACAGGGACAATTTCTGAAGGTGTATGCTATGTTCTTCTAAGATATCAATACTGCATTTGTAGAGCAAATTATTGCACAAATTCTAATGTGCAGATGCACTGTTGACTGGCTCTACATTTAGAAATTCCAAATCATAATTTGGAATAACAGAAAAAGCCTCCCCAAGCTGCTTTTTCAATGAGTTCTTAGCCAGGCATGCAGCAGGAATTCTCCTGCCTTTCATGCACTATGTTCTTCACCATCCCTGGAAGTGTTTGAAAGACATGTAGATGTGGTGCTTAGGGACATGGTTTAGTGGTGGACTTGGCAGTGCTAAGTTAAGTTGAACTCGATGATCTTAAAGGCCGTTTCCAACCTAAATGATTCTATGATTCTATTATTTCCCCGGTTTCCACCCTCATTACTCAATGAAAGGTGATCTGAGGATGATTCACAATATAGTAGAGAAGAATGTAAAAATAACAGTCTTTACACAGCACTTGCAAATGGTTGAATGTTGCTGAAGCTTCAAAGCTCAATACTAAGCAAATCTAGGCACTCCTTCAAAATTCCCATGCTTCCAATGAACCTTTTCCTTTTTTTTAGCTCAGTCACTCTGGTTTTTAACACTCTTTTCCTGTTCATTATTTTTTTCCCTAAGGATTATCTCATACAGTGTTTAGCAACTGGGTTTTCAGAATACCACTAAATACTGTGTTTATGTGGAGGAATTAGTCTCAGCCTTTAAAGACTAGAGCTATTTTCCCCTAATAAAGCCTCTTTTCATATTTTCAGTCCTCACAGCTTCACTGCAACAGAACTAAACAATATGGTATTTCACATGCAAACTTATCCACGGAAATCCAGAACAAAGTCTTCAAGCTTCATGTTTGGGTATACAGTAGGTCAAAGTCTGAGGGGGTCTCAAGGCACTTTTCTAAATTATTTTGCATTGCTGTATTTCAAAATTGATTTAGACTGGAAACTCATCTTTGTCCAACGTTTTTGGCAGATGTCTTCAAATACTTAGGTATGGAGGGCAAATTGAGTAAATAATTATTTATACGTTTAAGAGGATTTATGTGTATTTTATAGTCTAAAATTTTTGCAACAGACATTGCCTGCTCTGTTTAGAAGCTTCTATAGTTATTATGGTGACAAAGCTTGCTTTCAGAGTTGTGTGGCCTCAGTGAAGTTGGACACGATAGAAGGACTGACAGCCAAGAACATGCACAAAAGGGAATGAGAACTTTGGGGTATGGGAATAACATAAGAAACTCTGTGAGATGGCAGAATTAGCTTGAAAGTGAGTAGAATATGGTATTCTGTAATGATTGCCACACTCCTGGCAGCAGACAGATGCTTTTCTCCCTTTCATTATTATTACAGTTATTATTGCTGTTGTGGGGAAATGGTACCTAAAAATTTATGGGAGACTGATGCACGATTTCCTTTTCATTAATTAATCTAACCTACAATTATCACTTAAACTCTCAGCATTTTAGATTTTTGAATGGCGTTAGAGAATGTATTTTGTGCAAGTGGCAAAATCTGTACACAAAGGAAAAAAAATTTCCTTCTTATTTAAACCAGTGGGAGTTCTGTGACTCGTTGCACCAGGGCCAGGATTTCATTCACACTCTTAACTTCTCTCAGATTCCTGATTCTCATTTTGCTGACAACAGTGACATCTAAAAATAATTTCCCATCTTAGGAACTGGCTTTCTCCCTTTTCCTTGTTAACTGATTCTGTATCTCTTATCTGACAAGGGAGAGAGTAGGGTGATTTAAAGACTTTGATTGTTTTAATTTATATGGAAGAAAGCAAAATATTTTGCTTTGCAGCACCCAGAGTCTTTGGCATGGAGGCTGAAGTTACCCAGGCACTCCCATCACCAACGAAATGGATTCCTCATCCCGAATCTCCTTCGGTGTCTCCTGTTTGCCTGTCGCATGATCTGCTGCTCTTCTCTCAGCTATGCTGCTGGCACTGTTCACACAGGCTTCAAGAGTGATGGGAGAAACACACAAGTTTTTGAAAAAGGTGAAGAAAAAAGGTTTAAAATAATAAATGGCAAAGAAAAAGATTTGAAGAGTGCCAGCACAAGTATTTACATCAGAAAAGAGATGGGGAGCTGCCACATGCTGGGTCAGAATATTGTCTTCCAAAATTGGCTTTCCCACTCTGAAAGCAGGTTGGTGTGGCTGGGAGGGGCTCTTCCCCCTTGGAAAATCCTGCCTTGTGAAGGGTGAGGCTCCCACTCCGCACCATGCAAGCAGTGATAGAGTTTTCCTTACAAATAAATGACCTACAATCTCAAATCATCTTCAGACTTGTTGTGGTTTAACCCCAGCCAGCAACTAAGCACCACGCAGCGCACGCTCACTCCTCCCCTCTCCCTGTGGGATGGGGAGGAGAATCAAAAAAACCCGCAAAACTCGTGGGTTGAGATAAGAACAGTTTAATAACTATAATAATAATAATAATGATAATAATTATTATAAATGTAATTAAAAAGATTATAACAAAGAGAACTAAAACCCAAGAAAAGACAAGTGATGCACAATGCAGTTGCTCACCACCTGCTGACTGATGCCTGAGCAGCGATCCGCCCACCCCCCCCACCCCCCCCCAACTCCCCCCGGTTGATATACTGAGCGTGACGTTCTAGGGTATGGAATATCCCTTTGGCTAGTGCAGGTCAGCTGTCCTGGACAGGCTCCCTCCCAGCTTTTTGAGCACCTGCTTGCTGGCAGAGCACGGGAAACTGAAAAATCCTTAATTCAGGATAAGCGCTACTTACCAACAACTAAAACATCAGTGTGTTATCAACATTATTCTCACACTAAATTCAAACCACAGCACTCTACCAACTACTAGGAAGAAAATTAACTCTATCCGAGTCAAAACCAGGACAAGCCTTCAGATTTTTTTCCCTGCTCTCTTTCTCTCTCTTTATTTATTAAAATATGGATCAAAATCACATTTTTCTCTGATGCTCTTTCATCATGAGTGTGAAATTTTCCCTGGAAATAAATGATTGTGTTCATTTTTCAACAGATATTGCAGTTATGAAAATGCTTTTGTAAGTCATATCTTTATAGATTTGATTGAGAACCTATTCTCAGGTAGAAGAAAACAGTCACATTTATTCCACAGTTCCCCAGATCAGGCATTATTGTCCTCCATCTTCTTCAACACTCTAATTATATGTTTTATAATGTACTTATATCATGATACCTATTGTGACTAGTTTTAATTCAGTAGATTTATGTTTAGACCTATACTTTAGTATCTCTGGTGGTGTATGCTTAGAATGGATATTGTACCTCTTTGCAAGGTAGCAGACTTTGCTTCTAGTTTTATCTGCTGGATAAAAGCAGTTTGGATTTTTTTTGTCAATAAAAAAAAAAAAGCAGGAGACAGCTGCTTAGTTTTACTGCTCTTGTCTCTTCTAACATCCTCATTTGTTCTTATGAGATGAATCATTTTCTTCCTTCCCATCAGAATCAGTGGTCAAATGGAAAATGTGAATGGCACATAACGAAGTAAATAAGGCACAATGTGAGGGGAAATTTGGTTGGTTAGAGCAGAGGTCTAGGATATAAGGACAATAATAGAGCTCTAAAAGTGCCATATGGTGACTAAAAGGCTCAATTTGTTTCAGAAGCGCTGCATTACACTGGATAAAAGACCTTTTATATCAGCTTCTTTATATCTCATCTTTGCAAATCGACCCTACTTTATTCCTTTGCTAATTTACATATTTTTCTGTTGTTAATAGCAAATGTAAGAAAGCTCAAAATTGCCCAAGTTCCATAAAAAAAATCAGATTTATTCTTCACAAGGTTGCAAATGTATGGATAGTCTTAGAGCTAGAAAATATATCTATTACACTTTTGCCCAAGACAAATACAATAAAATACTCTGTATGGGTGGAGATAAGAGTTATCTATAAAATCAGAATTCACTAACATATACCAGATGATTGTGTTAATCAGCTAGACCATGAAATAAGGCATTTGCATTTTTCATTATATACATTTCATAATATCGGTTTAGTGTATACATATTAAAATATATGTTATCTATATTTCAGTTTTAGAGAAATAAGGCAAACACGGTTTTAGGAAAGGAAATTATCTGTCTACAAAGAAAACAAATTACATTGGGGTGCTAATTATATACACCCCTATTGTGGCCAAAACAACAAGCTTTATATCTAAGCAATTCAATTGTATGGGTTTTCATTTCTGTACAAATAATAAAAAGAATTGTATAGCCAACATTTGATATAGAGGACTTGGTTTTAATCTTGCTTAAACTAGCATAAATCAAAGTCTGCTCAGCTACAGCAGTAGAAATACAGCAACGTAAAATATGTGTGAAGTGAGAATTAAGCCCATCCTCTCCTTTTGGCATAGCTTTTTTCTTCCAAGCTGTAGTACTTCGTGCTATTCTCTCAGCACCAAAGACACTATCTTTGCCAAGGGCATAAAATGTATTGCCTGGTACAATAAAAGAATTATTATGCAGAATGACACTTTAGAGTAGGGATTGGTTTGCTATATACTCCTGAAAGACATAGTAAAGGATAATTGCTATTTCCATTAACTATCTCACTTACTGAGTTGCTTGCAGTGGTTTAGGAAGCCAGCAGCCTGGACCAATCCCAAAAAAACACAGATAACTGTCTCTTTGATAACCTGATAGCCAGAGGCAATAGTCAGTTAATTCTGATAGACATGTAGTATCTTGTAATTGAATGCTAGCACTTCTTTCTATAGCCAAGCAAAAATCTTGAAAGTATACAGAACAGAAGTGAAAACTGGCCAGGAAAATGTTTTGAGATGGAAATACTCCACTGCAGTCAGTGGAACAAGACATTTATGTCTGTGAAAATGCCACATGAATCTGCACTTCTCACTTCAAGTTCTTTCTTTTAAGAAGAAAAAAAACCCCAAACATAACAGATTATTATATTTCACATTCCACTAAGGCTTCATTCAGTTTTATTTTACATAATCCATGTAAGAAGTGCAGATCAGTGACCATTAGCAGCAATGTATCTTAAGAACATTTAGAAATAGGTGTCAGTAAGTCCAAGTGCAATAAAAGACAGACTCTATTCTTGAGTATCTGATGCTCTTGGAGAAAAGGTGAGGAGTCACTGGATAGACATTTAGCAGTGAAAGTCAGCCGAAGAAAAATGGAAAGAGGAAATGAAAGAGAAGGCAAGGAGACTGTTTCTTTGCTTTCCTTTGGCCTCTCTCCTTGAGGTTCATTGCTTTAAACAAAACAAAACAAAAACCAAACCAAAACAACAACATCAGGAAAACCTTACTCTGGTGCTCCAGAAACATGCCCAGTGGAGAATCAAAGAGTGAGCTGTTATGGCCTGGGGAGTACAAGCATCCCTGCACCATAAATAAATGAGTGCATAAAGAGTCATAGAGTTATGTATTTTTCATGAGAGAAAAGATGGACACTAGAATTTAATGAGAGGCTGACATTTTATAACAAGGAGATCCTATTCTCCTCATAGTTACCTAAAAAAGGAGATAGTGAGAGCAGTATATGAGAAAAACAGAACAAAGAGCATATATAAGAATTTTGTTGTAAAAATGCCATTTTTGATACTTAAATAAGCATTGATTTGGACTGTTCTGTATCCTCAATTACAACTGTTTTCTGGAAAGATCAAATTTTGGCCATTAGCCATTGTGCCCGAGTATCATATGAAAAGATTCATTTCTGACATATTATTTCAAAAAAATGAAAACCTTGTACAATATCCATCCTTCTTTTGATAAATCCAGCCCAGTACTTTTAATCATTGATTTACAAGAAAAATGTTTGCCTAGGATTTAGTTAAATCTTGCTGCTTACATTCAAATATGGTTGCTGTCAATGCTCACTCAGTTTGTATGAGTGAACTATGTCACATAAAATTGGCATTCCTGACTTTTAATTCTTATTAATGATTAAATTCTAGATTGCTTTGAAATGAAACCATTGACAGTGATGCAAATAGGAACATGCTGCAATTCATCCTTTTTGTTCTGGGGGAACTCCAGACAGTGATGGTCTGACCGAGTGTACAGGAGCATTAAAAGAGCTGTATTTTCAGTGTGCATCACTGAAGTGTTACGAGCCATCACCACCTTACCCTGTAATTTCCTGTGATTACTTTGCAGATGTCTAACACATATAACAGTGAGACTGCAGTACCCTCTTACATTGGAAAGCTGATACAAAGTTCCTGAAATCAGTAAGAGACAGCATGTTACTTTTATGATTATGGTAAGCAGAAAGTCTGGGCTGCTGGAGAGCCCACTGAGTATTTTGAAGTGTTCATTCAAACTCTGAACTTTAACCATTCTCACTTTTTTCTAATCAGACAACTTAAGAGTGCAATTGTCTTGATACATGAAAGGAGGAGGGCTAAGCAGAAACAATTAATACTTGCAACACTTGTTTTGTCTGCTAGCAGTGGATTTCACCATCCTTCACTCCCTCATGGTGCCATTTAATTCTTGTTTAAACAGCTCCTGTCTTCTTATTTCTTCAGCTGTGACTGTTGGGCCATTTCTCATAGTCTCAGCTCTCAATATGATAACAGTTTTGCAATTTTCAGGCACCTGTTCCAGATTTGTTTTCCTTCAAGTTTCCTTTATGAACATATTTCTTCTAGAGTTACTATCTAGCATGAACAGAATAATTTACCTAGAGTAGACTAAAAATAACACTCATTCACAACTAATTTTAGAGGATTTTTCTGTTAGCTCCCAAACCTCCTAATGAATGCATTTATGTGGTTCTCCATGTCTCCGTTTTTTGCTTTTGTGGTGCTAAAATACATTTATATTGATTGACCATATTTGAATTAAATAAGCAAACCCTGTGTTGAAAGAAAATCAATCCTGTTTTAATTCTGAACGTACTACTTTGTATGTAGAAGAAAAATACATCCCCAATTAAACATGTGCATGAAACCACAGACAGATATACAGACTGCTCTTTCAAAATCATGTCCTTTAAATATGTATGTAATAAAAATGGGCCAGATTTTTCACAGCCACTATCAAGTAATGAGAGAAAGGAGAGGGATTCAAAAGGACCTACCTAAAAAGACAAAATTATTTCAATTTTTCTGCATCTTCATTCTATATTTATGAGTATTAACTCATTTTGCAGCTGTCTTATGCCTACCTCTGGAATCCATATCTTATGCTTTTAGCAAGAGTCTAGCTTGTCAATTTTTATCAGGGCTTTTAGAAGATGCTAACAATTTACATCAGTGGATATATATTGCCATTACCATTGAGCCTGGTTAAACAAAATATTCCTGAAGTCTAACTGACCATTTCTAATGAGAATATTATAACACTGTATTCAGTAGCTTTACATTCAGTATGTTTTTTGATAGTCCTAAGAAACTTGTCCATTGGGGCCTTTCCATTTAAAAATCCACAAGAAAAATGAAAGCATGTTAAAAAGGATAAAAAAATAACAGCACTCATCATGAATCAGTTTCAGGACTACAGGCTGGTCTAATCTCCCTATACATACAGGTAAATTTAATTGCCCAGATACAATTTTAAACTTTGTGTTTCTAACTCTCATTTTGGTTTTTCCTCCCATGAGCATTTCACTGGTAACTAGAGCCATACAATTCAAGCTGATAAGTCTATGAACATATTTAAGGATTATTTACATGAGGCAAGATTTCTAGGACTGAGTCTGCAGCTCCTCAATCCCATCTCATACCTTCCATTGTTATCAGAGTCAGAGTCATTAGATTTATTTCAATAAAGCCCAAGTTTGTGCCTGACGTATTCCCAGAAATGCCAAAAAAGCATCTTTATTTCTCTGCAGTCCTGGATCATTTAACTCTTGAAGGAGCTCTGGGATACACTTTTGGTCTAAATATCTGAAAGGCGGTTGCCACAGTGCTGTATTGCTAAAGAGGAGATAAAATATTATTCTTCAGAGCCAAGGGACCTCCTTTCTCCAAAAATAGCCTTTAAAACCAAATGCATTCCTGAACCAAGATTTCTCAGGGCAAAGAAGTATGAGATAAAAGCAGTGGAGACTCTTCCCACATACATCATGGAGGACCAAAGACATCTAGTTTGTTACCTAAAATTCAAGACAAATAAAGAGAGGCTGTCAAGAAAACAACATAGTCACTGTTTATAAAATAAATATTGCATTTCCCCTCCTTAGTGTGAACTCTAAACATCACAGGCTACTGCTTCATGCCACTTTTTAGCCCTATCCTTGTCATACTGACCTTACATATCCTACTGCTGCAATTCTGCTATTTTTCTCTATAGTTTGGTGATATGATGGATTCTTCTGGTGGGGTTCAAAGACAGAGATAGGACATGTGTTCTTTTCTTTGTTCCGTATTAGTTCCTTTATCTCTCATAAGGCTGGGTATTTTATTTCCTCTCAAAAAATTTGTTGTCTCCATGTTCTCTGCTCCACTCTTCATCATTCCTTGTGTCTCAGACCCTGCGATTGTGACGTTGGCTGCTTCTTTGTGTCAGCTTCAGTGTCTTGGTGTTCCCCATTCTGCTATCTCCTTGCTCCTCTGCTTGGTGTTCTCATGATCTCTCCTCGTCCCCACACCTTTTTATTTCGTAACTCATCTGCATCAGCTCCTATAGTCTCTGGTATGCTATCCACAGTCACGGCTCTCAAAACATCTCTTCATCCATGGTATGACTCCCTGCTCATGTTATTTTATGTCTCTCTCTCTCTGTTTTCAGAAATGTGGACACTTACAAAAGCAAAACTGCTGCACCTCTTCTGCAGAAGCTACTTTCATATTTCTTTTTTTCAACTACCATATTGTCTCAGTTATTTTGATATAAAATACTAAATTTGGTTTTGATTAGTTTCCCTTTCCTTCCTTTTATGTTCATATCAGTATTCTTGCACACAAACTAATCTTCTTACTTCTCCCCTTAAACTATTCTAAACTCCTCTGCTCTCCTCCACTGTTATCTAAAACTGTTATATGTCTATGTGGGGTTCTTTGTGTGTGTTTTATCAGAACAAGAAATCATCCTCTTTTTTAGCCTTCTTGGACTTTGCTTTCAAAAATGAACTTACAACTACTTATAGCAACAAAACTGGAGGACAGTATTTGGAAGGGCAAAGCACACTCTGATAAGACTGAAATAAGGAATCTGTCACAGGACATAGATGAGAATGAAGCAAGACCATGCTCATTAAAAATGCATGTTAATTCCTTAAGCAATGTTTCTCACAAGCCTTTCTAACACAACCTAAGCCTTTTACTGGTAGCTGGGACTTCTCAGAAAATAGATATTAATGAAGTCTTGCCGCAGTGATGAATAGAGACTAGGAGATCCTTCAGCTCTCTGTGAAGAGAAAATGTCTTTTAGTGGCAGAAAATGAGACCTTTATTCTCTCTGGTCCAGAGGGAGCTTTCACTTATGCAGTTAAACAAATGGCATGTGCTCCTCTTCTCTTCATTTATTCTGTTGTCAGTATCTGTGCAGGCTTTATCCTTGTGAGACTGTTAGCATTATGCCATTTAAGATTAATTGAGCCAGGTTAGGAATTAAATTAATATGATTTCATTAATATTTGAACAGCATATTACAACTGCCTATAAGATTATTTATAGCTCTTTTTTGTGCATCACAATATCGTTAATATATATTGTCTAAATGAAAAATTTCTATTCCAAATATATTTGATAGTGTGAATTAAAATACATACAAGGTGAATGCATGTAATAAACTTATTAATTATTAAAATAAATGTATATGTGCATTAGCTAATTATTTTATTCATATTTCCCAACTAGCAGCAGAATAAATCCATACGTGTGACACAATTCCATAAATTAGTCACACAGTGAGTAAATTGACCTTGCTTCACCCTTCTAAACAGCCTTAGAAGGTTTAAAAAAAAGAATATTTTTGCATGCTCAGAAATTCAATTACTCAAGTACCAAACCCTAGACCTATTTATTTAAAAAAAAAAAAAAAAGTACTAATCTTAAAGTTTCCCAAGTATGCACATTATGCTAAACTAGAAAAAGCTAGGAACAGAGGAAATAGGATAGCAAGGAAGAAGGTGGCAACATGGACAGGAACAGGAGCTTGAGATTCAAGTGGCAAAAAAAGCAGGTCAGCACATTCTGAAAATAATAATCTAAACCATAACTTTTCTGATGGAAATACTAGGAAAGTAACAATGCTGGGAAAGACTAAGGGGAGATACAGGTCATAAATTGGATGTGAATCTCTGCTGAGGAACAAAGGAAGCCAGTATGATTTTGAGCTGGATACACATAAACAGTGCATGCTAGGACACCAATAGACCCTTTCTACACAGCACCGATAAAACCACATCTAGAATCTTCCACCTCAGTATGAGAAGATGCCAACAGAGAGAAATTTTGAGGAAAATAAATAAATAGCTGCATGTGAGAAATGGAATTTTCACATGTAGAAAGATGACAATGAAAAACCCACCCAAGATTCTACAAATGGGAACATAACACTGGACTTCTGAATTTACAGCTCTATGCCTTTATGTATGGTTTACTTAAAATGTATTAGTTTGTCATAACAACAAGAATTTCTCTTCGACAACTTTAAAGTAAAGCTACTTAATAAGGAAAAACAAACTTAACACAGCTTTTAAATTTGGCAGATTAACCCACTTTAGGTTCCTTTTCTTTAATTTTCATTTTCAGTTGTTGGCCATTATCCATTGTTTAGGTGAAGTGCTGAAATAAAAAAATATATATTTCAGAAAGTACAAAACTGAAGAGGGAAAGCTAAGAATTTTGTTCAAAGGTATTACAATAGTGAGTAAATAGTATTTCTTTAGACTTTCTGCACTGCAGTGTGTTCTGAGCAACTGCTCATATTTTGCTTCTCTTACAGCTGTAGCAAACTTTCCTGGCTCCAGAGTGTTAATTTGTAGAGCTATATCAGAATATTTTATATACACATATATTAGATAAGTAAATAAACTTTAAAGATTAAAAAGATGAAAGAATCATAAAATATTTGTGATACTGAACTAGAATGAGAATCAGATTTTTTTCCCATATGTTAAACAATGGGAAATATGGTAACCATCATTTAGAACTGGATTATAAATTTTGAAGCAGGCTTCTCTGACCCTGTATGGATGTTAAACAGAGGAACTGTTACTTTTGCATCTGTGATTTAAATGGATCATTAATTTTTACCTTTGCTTGTAAGAAAACAGAGCAATGACAAAGAGAGGACAGGAGGGCAGAGCCAACCCAGGTTCTACATCACCACTTGGGCAAGAGGCAGGGCGACAAATTGCTCAGATTTACCATCTTCCATCTGAAAATCAGTGAGGTCGTGCAGAGAAATTAGCATTGCCTAGTATTTTCTGACAGTTACAGTTTCCTCTGATGACTCATTCTCAAAAAGAGCAAGAGAGTGAATTCTCTGTGAATTCCACAAGCATCTTTCTTTGCTAAAGCTGAGAGATTTGCTACAATTTATAGCTGTGCCCAGAACAAAATGTCAGATGGTTTTAACCAGCTTTTTGACTGAAGAACAGTGCCTTGGGTTCATTAGGGTGACACAAGAGGTATTTGCAGACCATGCCCTAGTTCTTATTGTTGTTTCTTTTTCATATTAAAGAAAATGTTAAGTAGGCAAAGTTGGTCAGTTAGGAATGCTGGCAGAAAAATGCCTGATTAAGATCTAGCATATACAGAATATAATTTTAATTGCAAAAAATTGTGTGTGCTCTGAAACGTAGGTATCGTATATAAATATCTGTGTCTTGGATAAATATGAGAAAACATACTGCTCAATATCTTGAAGAAATTAGTGGATTAGTGATGGAAAGAGCAGGTATTTCATTTCATCCTAGACCCCTTCTGCAGCTTTTGTTAGTGATAATGAATTTTGAGGCAAACTAATTAGCTGATCAGAGACCTAGCCCTAAAAAAGCCTGAAGCAAGGGTCACTTCAAAGGTTTTGCTAAATCCAATTCTGGTACATTTTCAAGGCTGTTACATTTTGAATTTGGTACTTTTGATTGCCCTGAATCCAACAAAGATGTTCAACTGGGAAAAAAAGTCTTGTGAGAAATACATGAATGATCTCACAAAAAGATGTTTTATGGAAATGAGAACAGTGTTTTTGAGAATGTGGAGGTGCTCAACACATAGGGGTATCTTTCTCCGCGTGTTTCAGTGATGTGTTACTGGGGTCTCTTCACAAAATACTCCTGCAGACAATTCCTTTGGCAGTGCGTTTTAGGCAGTAACCTCTTAAATTTCCCCACAAGGCATTGCCAGGACTCACATGCGCATCCACTGAGCTGTTTTAGAGATTTTTGTAATGAGAAAACTTTGGAGCTTGCCTGTTTTCTCCCTTTACAACCTCATGTTTACAGTCCTTTAACTCCTGAAGGGAGCTGAATCAAGCAGGGAATGGCAGCTGCCCTTTAGAAAGGCTGGCTAGAAAGGAAAGTGAGCGTAGTATTATATGCAACATCAAGTCAAAGGATGGGGAAGAGTGGTGGGAGGAGATGCCAAGCAGGCAGGTGAAGCCTTGTGCAAGCAGTGGGATAATGGGGAGGGTGCACAGCTGAACCAGGATGCAGTTCAAGACCATTTTGAATGTACTGTTGAACAACTCTGGAGATTAAGGTCAGAGCCTGGCCCTTTATCGGCTTTTTAACTTAGGTTCAATTAATGGGTCTTTTTATCAAACTGACCAAAATAAAGAACTATTTTACTTTCTAAACATGTGTATCCCAAGTTTCAGACATTTGCAAATTTAGTAGCGGATGCTGCTTGCTGCTGCTATACAGTGTATCTAGATTTAATCTGAAGAAATAAGTAATTTCAAACACATCTGGTGATTATTCAAACAGAATTATGCACACTAAAAATTTCTGCTAATTTATTTTAAATAGGGAAATGCATTTTCAGCATATATATCTTTTTTTTCCCTGAAAGCAATTTTCCAAATGGATCTTTGAAAAAGACTGCACCCAAAATTAAGCTAACAAGAACCAATAACCTTTAAACTATTCCTCATTTAAATAACAGATATCAATAAATTAACATGACTAAAGACAATTTTGAAAATAAGATTACAAAAACATCGTTATTATTTTTTTTTCTCCATTTCACAGTCAATGCTACTTGCAAACTACAGGTCATAATCATTTTAAAACTTGGTAGTTTAGTCAAAAAAGGGAGAAAGAGGTAGCCAACAAAGCCAGATTATGCCCTCTAGCAAAACAAATAATTAAAGTGTGGTTACTTACTGTTGTAGCAAAGCACAGTTTGAACTGATTTTAGTAAAATGATCTTTCTACTTTTAAATACCTTCCCACAAGCCTAAAATTCCTAAGTAATGATATGAATGTATATATTTATGAATATATCTTTACTATATATCATTTTATGTATGTGTTAATTTATAATTATAATAATATGTTGTATGTACTGTTCTTCTAAGGGCTCATACCTGTATAATTCAACCACAAAAAAAAAAGCACAGACAGAATGAAATACTAGAATTGTTGAGAACATATGTTCTCATTCATATTAACCATTCAGATTAATATGAACTTTTTCTTTGAATATTTTGGGAGCAGACTGCTGTGAAGCAAAGCCTGAGAAAGGATGGCAGTTTATAATAGCTGCAAAAACATTCCTGCAATAGTTTGCTTTTCCAAGGAAGACAATACTTATGAATGTAAAGTTGCAACGCAATTAGTGTCTTATGAAAATCTTTATTTATTTAATTGTTGCTTCTTTCTTGAAGATATATATCAACTTGCACTTCACATGCAGATTGTATAGTCCTATGAGTATTTTGAACATAACAAAGTCAAGATACAGGTCGGCAAGGTGCAATGTCCCTGTCATTTTTTCTGCTTGTAAAAACATTGTACAATGAGGAAGTAAGTCAGAAAAAACCCATAAATGTAAGAAAAGTGCCTGCATGCATGTGAATCACACTTTCAGACAGCACCAATATAATGAGATTAGTTCAGACTGGGATCATTTCTCAGCCTCATTTCAACCTGCAGGTCTTCCTTAGACACCAGTCCCACAGGTTCATTTGAAGCATGTGGGTGCTCAATTAGAGTTTTTTATGATGCCTATTAAATTATACAAGGTGGTCTATGCTCAAAGCCATGAAGCACTCATTAGCACAGTGTTATAATGGTGAGCAAGCTTGATTGCAAAAGCAGAGGCTGAGTAGCTCGTTCATGTTTTCTGAATGAAACTGATTTTAATTGCCTGCCACCTTACACTCTGTGCCGTTGCAATGCCTCATCCTAACAAACAGTATCAAAGGCTCTACCAGCTGTGCCCATGCTTTCATCTTCCTTTCAGTAACAGCTTCATCAAGAGGACTTAGGACATAGGACTGTGGTTAACTGAGTAAAGGTTAGTGCTCCTTCGCTCAAAGAGCCCCTGTAGGAAGACAGCTGGTTGTCCAGACAATAAGATCAGCACAGCTTTGTGCTTGACTGATCAGTGGTGCTGCATCCCTGACAGTATGTTTGACTGTCATATCAGAAATAGCCAGCTTGACTTGATTGCCTTAACTTGCTCACAGCTCTTTCCGTTGCTGCTTTGCAAGGCTGCTGGACCCTGCTGCAAGTTTCCAGCAGCCTGGAAGCTGATCTGAACTTATTTCACTCGATGTTTCTCTCAAGCACTTGCGTTCAAAGGGAACATCAATTACTCCAAATCAGAGACTGATAGCTTCTATGAAACAAATCTGTGAGTCTGATGGTCCTGACTCACAGCTCACCTTTGTTCGCTATTAACCCTGCTGTTACTTGTCTTTTCTTTTAATTTCTACCTGTCGTGCAAACTCAGCAGTGAGCCAGAGAAGAGAAAATCCATGACTAACAGTGTGAGCATGTTGACACACCGTGTGACAAGTGTATGTCAACACCAGATAGAAGAAGGTCATAGGGCTAAACCAGTTAATAACGCACTAATGGCTGCACAACCCAGTGCTGGGGAAGTGATGACACCAAGTAGTGCCTCGCTAGGGAAGAAAATCCCCCAAGAGGCACCCACAGGTGAGGCTGCTGTCACCTCTCCTCACATCGGGTGAAGTAGCTGTTGTGTAGTTACTTCACTGATTTTGAAGAGCTCCCCTCCACAGCCAGGCACCGCTCAGTTGGCAGAACGTGGCCTCACAGAGCAAACACATGAGGCAGCAGGCAAACTGTGGCCAGCATGCAAGAGGAACACACCTGTTTCTAATCTGCAGTGCAATTTCAGGCTACATTAGACTGGTGCGTAATACATTTCACACAAATATTTACTAAGGGATGACTTAGTAAAGTAGTAGTACCGACATATCTCTCACTGGCTCACAACTGTTTCTATTCCCACGCTGAATTCCTTAATAGAGAATCTATACCTTCTGCATATTTCTTTTTACAGCAAAAGTAATTGAAAAATCATTTTGCCTCTGGCTGTTATGTAGAATGTGGGAAAATGGCATTTTCTAGAATTGCTACACAATAATCCCTTTGTATTAAGGAGTCTCTGAATAGAGAAAGTGACTTTTAGCGATTCTCTTAGTAGCAACATAATATACATGAGGCAAGATGATAATATCTGTTATCTGATCAGCTTTCAGACATGAATAAGGAATCATGTACCTGGAACCTTGTTTGTTCTAACCAGCTACAACTATTGGTCTGATTTCTGTTGCCTGAGTTTTGTACAACTTTTGTAGATGCCTGGGGAAGACCCTCACAGATGCCAGCAGAGACACATGATCAAAGTTTAGACTGGCAAGACAGAAGAGGGTCAGACCTAGAGAGCCTCTGCAGTCACACTGTGAGAGCAGAAGCAACCCATGAGGAAAGAAGATTGTTTTATCTAAGACATAAATGAGGCTCACTGCTCAACTTAACTCATTATGTAGTGGGTGAAATTTTTAAATGATGCATTTTGAGAATTTAGCACAAATATGAGGTAGGATGATATCAGAGGTTAAAGTCTACCTTAGCTACCATGTTCTCTGTTGGGCACCACAGTTCAGTAAATATTGGAGAGAATACAGAGCACAATGACAATGATCACAGGTTTGGCAAGAGTGACCTAAAGTCACAAATGGAAGAATTAGTACAGCTAATCTGGATAAGAAAAGACTATGGTAATAGTTTGGTAATAGTATGGTAATAGTTTTTCAAATATGTGAAAAAAAATCTAGAGAGAAATGTAATCAATTTTTTTTCCTTGGTCACTGAATGGAAAATCTGGAGAAAAAAATGCTCTTCATTTTTAGCAAAGAAAATGTAAGTTGGAAAGCTTTTTAGTTATGAGAATTGTTAACTAGGAATACTGGAAATGCTGGCACGGTCAGACTTCGCACAGCAGATTGCACAAACATCTATAAAAGATAGTAAAGATTACTTGATGTTGCCTCTGTGCAGAGAGTGAGACCTGATGTTCTCTTGAAATACCATGGAACTTTTTTCAGATATTCAGTGATGTCTTAATAAACAAATATTACATGCACTAAAGTATGCATTGCAAGCAGTAGAATTATATGTAGAAGCAGTAGAAACATATGTAATATTGAGCCATAATTATAGCCATTGCAAACTAGGAAAAGGACAAACTGAGAGCAGGTTTCTGTTTCCATGGCCATATGTCCATGTCAGTTGTTTGCTTACCTGTTATCCCCAACAGCTATGTCTGCAGTAAATTAACTGCATAGACTACTTTCTCAAAGGAAAAAGATAAAAGAGGATAATAAGTCAATGCCCAAGCACTGCTTTTTCTTGGATATTGCATAAATGTGTATTCCTAAGGCTTTCCAGAGTCCTGGGAGCTTGAACAATGGTTTCACACAGTGAAATGCATAATGTGTTTTAGCAAGGTAAATGCAAAGTATGTGTGTGTGTGTGGTGTATGATAACAAGAAGAAAGAACTGAGGAATTCCTTATGGGCTGTAGGTCAGATAAGGCAGGTGCTAGTAAGTGCCTATATGTCTCCATGAACTCCTGATGGGTGGGTTAATATCAGTTGTGGAAAAGTTCAAAGCAAAGCAAGTAATTCCTTGTGCATGTCTCAAAGCTGTTTCTTTGGAGGTGTCTTTCAAAGAGGGCACTGAAGAGCTCTTTGCAGAAAGGCAACAAGAACACTAGGCAATGGTGGTTACTGCTATTTACTCCAGAGCTAGTGCAGAAGAGGAAGGTAGAAACAAATGCTGGCAGCAGGACGAGGAGGGTTGTATGGCAGTGCCTGGCAGTGTGGATGCAGAGACAATACAGGGTGCCAGCAGTGTTCATTTTCATATCTAAAGACTAACACGCAGAGAATAACTTGTCTTTTAATACTTCATGTCAGCTCAAAGTCCTTAAATGCAATGACAAGAGAACCCCCTCCTTTGCTACTGTTTCTTTTCTGTCTGTTTCCATAAATGCTCTTTTTCCCTTGAATTTATTCTTGTCAGCCCATGAAGTGCCCTTACCCTGGGCATGCAGAAAAGGAAGGACCAAAAAATTAAATTCTATGTAGGGCTTGAGAAGAAAAGAAGTAAGCACTGTCTGTGTTGTATGCTTAGGGAGGGGGGACACCTAGGTATTTGTATATTTTTTAATACCTGTCCCATTTTGAGCAGTAGGTAGTAGGAGGGTGAGACAAAAGAGACTGAGTGCTCAGGAGGGCGGAAAGATGATTAGAATGGTGGTCATGCCATCGTGCTCACAAATCAACACTTTAAGCCTCTCTTACAGTCATATTAATATCATATTGTGCTGATTGAATATAGTCTCCTCTCATCTTTGGGCCTCCAACAGCTGTGTGATAGCACCTCACACAAGTTTTAGATGGTGTGAAGTCTCCCAGAGGCCCTATCATTTTGCTAGCACTCCTCTAACCTGTCACAGGCTCCTCTGCTTTACTATGTTGCTGCTTTCCATCCCAGCTTTTTTATTTTGCTTGCAGACTACTGTTGATCTTGCTAAGTGACTGTTGATCACTCAGAGGGACCTGTCCTTACACCCTCTCCAGAGAGGACTGGTACCAGCAATCATAATGTGAGACTACCCAGAAATATCCACTCACCCAACAAGCTAGAGCAGTGAGGGATGACATCCAGCTGCACACCCACATTTCATCAGGGAGGTTACATTGGGCTGGGGTTGTATCAGAGTGCTAGTGGCAGACACAGGCAGGCTGGAAAGCCAGGTACTGCGGGACACCCATGAGAAGGCATGGTCATTGCACGTCACTTCTTCTGGGGTAGGAGGCATCTAGGCTTGCTAACCAGAAGGACAAACGAGCAGTTTCCAAAGGAAGTGTGATAATGCTCATGAAGATGACATGACATACTCAGGCACAGAAATGATTTATGAAAGCAAAAGATGTCAATGAAAATAAATCCTAGTTCACCCACAAGAAATCTGAAGTTCAGACACATCCTCATCCTCACAAGAAATATTCCTTTTTACTCCCTGAGAGAATCGAGGGTTCCAGCACTTGATCTTAATAGTCTTCTATTAATAAAGACTTAATAGTCTTCTCTATTACAGTCATGTTCATATAACTAGAGAACAGGGCTTAAAACACACGGCTGAATGACCCATTTCCAGCTGATAATTACTTATAATTAGTACAATCAAAAAATTTTGCAGGCAACTGACTGCCTAAAATTCATTTGTGTGGAAGATTTCCTGAATAACTTTCTGTAACAAAATCACAAAAATTACACTCTAGTCACATAAGATTCACGAATGAATGTGGGAAAAATTTATTTGTAATTATTTGCTGCTAGTAGTTGGCCCCTCTAAATGTTCTGTTCAGTTTAACAGACCGAGGCTGTGATTACACAATCATGGATATTAATTGTAGAAAAGAACCAGAAAATTCTCTTCTCTAGCTGAGTACTGTTGTCCCCCTCTCTTCATGATTTTCCTAACAAAAAGTTGTGAGGAATTTCTGCAGTGTCTATGCATTCCTTTAATGGTTTATACTTGTCTGGTCTCAAAATCTTCAGCATTGCTTCCAGCATGTCTGCTCAGTTGAAACTATGTTAACGACAATAGTTTTTCTACTGCTTACGGAGATTGACGCTTTCTTTGAAGGCTCCTTGCTCATTTAAATCTTTGCCTGGTGGTTAATAAGCAGTAGTACATGCCTGTGTGACAGGCATCAGTGTTCTAGCTGTTTCGTCCCACATGTCTCGCTTTGGTTCATTGTAAATCATAATTCACAGACAAGACACTACTAAAACTTGCATGAATGAATGTTCTGAGAAACTCGAAATGCCAGTTAGTAAATGATGGTCAGATGCAATGTGTTGCTGCTTATTCAGGATTGTAACTTCTAAAATAAATTGGTCTCAGTATCTAAACCAGCTTTTGTGACACTAAATTATCCTGAAGAAACTCTGGAAAGTCTCTGGTTACCACTGACTATGTCTTGTGTCTGTATGACAGTAGCCCAACGTCAGGCAAACAAAGTGGTGAAAGTGGTAACCCACTCTCTCTTAAACAGACTCCTTATTTTCAGATACATATCACTGGATAAAGCTTAAGCACAGCATTTAAGCAATTGCTCACCACAGAAAAGGAGAGAGGAAAGAGTGGGAAAAATCACCTTATGGTATCGTGTGCTGTGGTGCATTCAGGGAGTCTGACCACTGATATATGGAGCATCCTTCTTCCAGGGCTGCCTTATTTTACTCATTGGCAGATGATAGTGTTTCTGTTGCTAAGCACTGGCATTGTGCTTACCTGTGTGGACATGTACAAACAGAATCACTCAGCCAACACATTTACATCAAGAGTTTGATCTAGGAGGTGCTCATCACCTTCTGAAGATCTTTGGCATTTTTTTCAGAATCAGATGAGAGAAAAGTTACCAAAGACTTACAAAGGGGAAAAAGAAAGATAAAGGTAGTGTAATTTGCCCTAGATTTTACAGTACACATCACCTGAGCAGCAACTGGAAATTATTCTGAATGTTTGCATCCTTTTTTTTCTTGTAAAAGAGTAAACAGCCATTAGTCCTAATATGAGAAGGTATGAAACAGCCCAGTGTCAATTACTGTCTACACAAATGCATAGAAGAATAAACTTAAGAGAATTGGGGTATTTCAAAATTGGTACTTAATTAGTAATGCTCTTTCACTTGAGTTCAGACACACTAACTGTAGCTAACACTTAACCCAGAAATGTCAGGCTAGATTAGGCATGCACGATAGTTCAGGTACGGATATGGAAAGGTGCTTAACACTAACTGTGAAGGATGGATCAAAATGCGTACAAGAAATAAAGCATCTGTGCTTCCATATAGGATGTGAACGTACTGCTTAGAGTCAGCTTATATGTCTTCTCTAAAGAGCACACCTAACGTTAGAAGTGGAGAATTTCTGCTCTCCTTTTATCACTTTTCTGCCTTCTCTATCAGTCCTTGCTTGCCTTACCCCCTCACATGTCATCAGCAAAAACATGAGATCAAAAGGCAATGTTTTTCGGTCACTCCTGGAGGAGATGCTCTAAGTGAAAGGCTTGCTGGGCCTTTGCATCTCACCTATGGGGACAGTGCAAGGCAGCTCTGAGGGCTGGAGCCTGCTCTGCATTAACAGTTTCATCAGAGAAGGCATATGACATGTTTAAGAGAAGTTACTGAAACAGGACTCCACCGGATTTCTGAGTAGTCAGAGAGCAAAAGCATTGAACATTAGAGGACTCTCCTTCATCTCTTCCTCCCCACAGACTTCAAACTCCCGTTTTACAACAAGGATCTGCTCATTTTTTCTAATTGGCAGGGTGGAGCTTTTTATCTCATTCTCATTTGCAGAAAAGTTTTGATAGTTGAGCTAAGTTAGCTTCAGGCATTAGCATACTAGGGAAAATTTTAGGCAGAATGTTTCAAATTTGGTAGAATTATATGCTAGTGGAAAATATTTTATAAAGCTAGGCAACCTTAATGACAGTGATGACCAGGGCTGTATCTACACTAGCAAGTGGTGCGGACCAACAGGCACAGAACTGTACAGCCATGCAGTTGGACCTGAGAACCTCATACCCACACTACACACATACCAGATTCTTCTGTTCTAATGTGGCTTTAACCTTTGGACTGGCTCTGGTCTGATCCCATCAGCTGAATGACTGTTTGGGGCTCTTACGCCTGATATGTCTTCCAGGAGTTCATCTTCTAGTTCAGTTTCATGCAGAGGGAATCCAGCTCATGTTCTTGGAGATATCTCCCTGATGTGAACCACAGCACAGCGAGCTGGCATGGCTGAGAAATGTGCTGTAAAAGTCAATTCTCATCATAAATGAAACACTAATATAAATGCATGCTATCAGCATTAAGGATAATATTGCAAGAACTGTGACAATGTTATCCATCAAATGTTACCCTGTTCCCATAGCTTCTGGATATCTTAATCTTTCATTTGCTTTCACAAGAACTTATATGGCATCTCTCATGCTCAGAATTAGAGGTTCTGATTTCAACCTGATTTGGGGTTCAGCAGAAACCTGGGTTAATGACATTTGCCTATGTCCACTCTTCAGAGTGGAACATATGTGACATGATTGATCAGCAGCAGAGAGAAATATCAAAACAGGAACATAAATGACTTAGCCCTCAGTTCAGAGCAACTGACAAACGAAAAATAAATAAAAAAAAGTCCTAAAGTCGATAGGTAAGAGAAAAGTGGGAAGGGACCAAATTTCTTGCTCTACAAAGAGAGTGGATTGCAGTTATTTTATGGTTAAAGGTGAATCAAGGAAGACGTAGATGAGGGAAACATGGAAATTGCTCTGAGCTGAAAGATATTAATATTAAATCTGAACTGAGAAGACTTGTTCATGTGATACTATCAGAAACCAAATGAATTACCCATTTCAGGAACAGGGCAGCTTTGCAGACCGTAAGGCTCACTGAGTTGGCAGCTGGCATTCTTAAAGTCATTGTACCTGTAAAAATCCAACCAATAAAGTCTAATTTGATTCTCCTGGGTTTTTTTAATTTGTCTCCATTCATTTCCACTAGGATTATTGCGCAGTCTGAACTACTCATTTAAAAACTACTAATCCACAGAGCCCAGCTGACGCTCCCTCAGGTCAAAGCGCAAAGCAGCTCTTACCTTACATCCTCTCCAACCCCAACATATGCTGTGTGTATTTGCTTTGAGAATTAGGTGGTCATAGACTAGTTCCTCCTGAATTGCACCCCAAAATATTGTCTGTGAGTAACTGTCTAGAAAGGATGCATATGTGATGCAGAGCCATGCTGTTAGCTGTATTAAGTAGTAACCAAAACATTAGGTTTTACTTTGAACTAACATGGTGCACATTATAAAATCTCCACATGCTGGAAGAAAGAGTAAATCCTCTGTGGTTTACTCATAAATATTTATAGGATTATTCAGTCCATTGTGTAGTGAATAACCAAATGCATTCTGATGTAAACCAGCCCAGATCCTGTGTTTATATAGTCTATCTGACAGAACACAATTATAGAACATGTTTTTCTTTTTTAAATTTCTGCTTGAACTCCTTGAAGCACCTAGAATTTGAGTTTGGCAATATAGAACTGTAATTGTCCAGGGACATGGCATCTTACAGATTAGAAGTGCATGTATTCTTCAAGGACAAAACTATATAATGTATAGTTTATATCCACATAAATGCATTCTTTAAGGACAAATCAATATATTCTATATGTACATCCTATATTTTTCTCCTGGTAGGGAATTCTATCACAAACTAGAGCAAACCCACAAAAGCAACTTAAGTCTACGGATTCAAGAAAGGAATACCGCATTTGCTTTTTATTACTCTATTTTGTTAAAAATTAACTCGGCTCAGGTGTAGGATGTGAATGTTAATTTAAGATATTCGTAACTGGGGCAGTTGGCAAGGTCTGCTATTTCTGACAGGTGTAAACAGTCAGGCTCAGACCTAGATGTGTCTTGTCTTTTTGTATTTATTCTGGTTGTTCCCCACTATTTGGTTTATTTGCTGTTGAAAGTTATCTTTTATCAGAAAATCATAATCTGAGCCAGAGACTGATATGCTGATTTCAGCGACAAATTAGAAACTGAAAAATAAGAGATGAAAGGATTGGGAAAGCGAGTCTGTACTGTGCAGATGCACTTTCATTCTCAAGAGCCTCTGTTTCCTCAAATGAAAGGAATTCTGACAAAAAAAGGGTTTAATTCATCATGGAAATGTGCAAAACTTTTCAAGGCAAAGTCTTTGCATATGCTAAAGGCACAGATGATGTTCCATGTAAAGCATTACTTTTATCTTTATTGTTTTGAATATGTTGGATCATAAGAATGGATGCACTCCAACTGCCACTTCAAAGCTGTACAGATAATCCCACATCCCACTTGCTTTGTTTGCATTTTAAATTTTGCTCAAGTAAAAGCAGAATCAAAGCTCATACTTTATTCTCTGAAAAACTTCTGTACAACCTTCCTCAAAAGTCCAGCTTGTCTGCACCAGAGTAAGATACAAAGTTCCTAAGTCATTTGAGGATTTTTCTATTTACTATGTGTGTTTGCCTTATTTTACATGATAAAGTGCTTCATTTTCTCACTGGATTGAAGTCATCAATCTCCACCATGCTCAAAAATTCTTCCTCTGTAGGTCAGGGGGCCCCTGATCTGTGGCGCAGGTTTTGGTGTTGAAGCAGGAGCAGCCAGAGGAATGTAAGTGTTTCTGATGCCTGTGACAGTCCTTGTCACTCAGCCTGCAATGCAGGTGTCAACAAAAGCAAGGTCAGACCCCTAGTTGCAGGACATTTTTGCCTGTTCTAGTCCCTGAGCCTGAGAAATGGGTCTGGAAGCAGGCAGCCTGTCCCCAGGTTTCTTATCACCCAGCTGCAGGATCCATGGGCTGGTGCGGTGCCTGGGGTGGCTTGCTCAGAGGAGAGAAATGTCTGCAATTGCAAAATTCCTTCATTCACTGGTAAAACTTCCCAGGTGACAGGGAGCAGAGAATTCTGGTGCCTCTTCATCTGCCAGCTCTCTCCATTCCCTCTTTGAAGTCAGGCTCTGAAGGAGACCCCAAAAGATACAATCCCCACACTGACATGTACCACTGAAAGACTCTTCCCCCCGGAAAGAGGTCGAGAATATTAATATGAAAGTGAAACAGTTGGTTTGGAAGGGTTTATAGATCAAGTGCTTTTCAATGTCATTTCTGTTCAAAGCATTTCAAACACAAAAATAAATGCAAGTTAGGACAGCAAGTAAATAAAGCCTTTTTTTAGATGACATTATTCCCTCAGATTTTTTGATATGCAATGGCTAGTAGTTAGAAATAAATATATCATGGTGATGCTCCTTTGGTCTTTCATGAAATCAGACACCCTATAAAAAAAAATGTGTGGATGTATTCCTTTTCAGCAGAGGCAAGACATCTTCCATCCCCTCTGTAAAACCCTACAAAGAAATGAGTGTCTAGAAACATGCTATTTATTGTAATGAGTGCCCTAGGTTCAATAGCACTGCTAGGAAATATGTGAAAGTCCTGGAAACTGCAAGGTCTAGGCAATCTTCTCCTTATTCATTGTTTCTTATATAAATTCTTTATCAATGAGCACCTAGGGGCTTATTTTTCACTTGCATCAGCTTTACAACTGTGTATTGCCATTTATTTCACTGGAATTATTTCTGGTGAAAATGGTGGTGTGTTTTAGTGGTGTTAGTTTACAGTATTTTAATAAAAACGAATGACTCCCCTATGAAAAAGAAAAATCCCTAATCAGCTATTTTCAAGCAGCACCTCTAGACTGAAACTAACAGACCAAAAGAGAAAACACCAGTGGCTATAAAATATTCTTAGCCTGGAGGTATGAGACTCTGCCAATATAACATCATGAAAAAACAAGTCTCTGGGAGATTTCAACATTATTTATGCTTTTTGTCTACAGGTCTCCCATGGAGTCCCATCTCCCTTGTCTGGGGACAAAATTCACAAATTAGTAAATTAAGAAGACTTCCCAAAAGGCTTAAAACTGAAAGCAAACACCTAACTCTTTCAGGCACTCTACTATAAGAGTAAATTGGACACCCCATCACATTTGGTATAGGAGTTGAAGAGTGTGTTTGTATGAAATAATAAACTGACATGGTACCAAGCAGTCACATTTCTGTGAAATTGAGTATATTTCCTCAGCAAGTCCTGGAGGTGAAGTATGAATTCTCGTTAATGTGAGGCTGTGCGTAATCTCATAACTGGCCAACGCAGCTTCCCTGTACCGATAAAAACTGGACAGGCAGTGTGGAAAACAGGGGAAGAGATAAAAAAATAGACCAAAATAGTCCCCAACCCTGAACAATTTTTGTAACTGCATCAAGCACAAACACCATGGAAATGTCTTATTTTTGACAGTGAATCATGGAAAACCCAAGAAAAGAAACTCCACAGCCCTCTTGCTTCCATGGGCTACATGGCAGGAGTAAATAAAATGAACCAAAGCACAATCCCAGCCACCCCAGGGTAAGTGGTGTGGCTGGCATGGCTCACACCTTGGCACCTATGTCCTCCCCATCTGTCTCCCTGCACAGCTCAAGCAGGGTAAGTTCATTGCCCTGGCTTGTAGACATAGTCCCCAACCTTCACTGTGCCCACCACTGGTGGTCAACATGGTCAAAACCATGATGCTAATGTTCACACACGATGGGTATCAGAGGGTGATGCTCAAATTCATTTTCTGGACCTGTTGGGTTCATTGGTCTAGACTGGGCTATTGAAATTCTTCAATGTACACCAAGAGTGTTGGCAACATGAGGACATCCTGCTAATAAGTACAACCAATACAGACAGAAAGCAGAGCACTGGAGGGGAACGGTGAACTGCTCTTTTTATGACTTACATACTCCACTTTAGCTGACTGTGGAAAAATGAGAAGATTAAAAATATCCTGAAGTCTTTTGTGCTTTTTCCTTGTAGTCTAATTACTTGGATCATACTGTAGTTAAGTAAGATTGCTAGGGAGAGTTATATTATTACAATTATTAATTCAATATCATATGATAATAATAAGATAATCACACATTATACTCTATCAATATAATTTTATATTAGTATTCTAGCTCACATTGGAAAAATTTCCATGGTTAGGAAAAGCAGATAAACTGTCTGGTAGAACAAGCCCTGATTAAGGTCCCATCTTTACATCATTTATGTAGGATTTGCACAAGAAAATAAAACAGTTAAGGCCAAAAAGAATTTTCCTAATAGGAAAATTTCTCAAGACAGTACCTAAACTAGATAATTATATTATATATATTAAGCTTTCCAGTTGTAAGGGCCTCTCACAGATTTTATATTGACAAATGATTGTATTGTATCACTTGTTAAATCTTGGTAGCATGAGACAGATACGGTCCACATTACCAATGAACAACACGATGGCACAGGTAACAAGACTTTCATTACTGAAGACTGAAATGTGTTTAAATGCGGCTGTGGTTTGGGTCTGAAAATGAATTAAATGTGGCTTCCATCACTCTCTAAAAATAACAAGTGAAGCACAAACATTTTTCTTTTATAGTTTGGTTTTGGTCAAGAAAGATGGTTCATTTTGTACTCACATGGACACTAAACTCTATGCCTTCCAGAATATAGGGGAAGCTTCAAAAGTCTGCTGAATTTGGCTGATAGCCATGACTATGTAGTTTATGCAGATATATCTTTTATTTTCAGTTGTAGTAGATTTATTTGGCCTAGTTTTGGATCAGAGTGATAGAACAATTTAATCTATCATAGACTGTTGTTCTTACAAACTTTCAAGCAAATAAAGTACCAAAGAAAAAGTTTGTTGATAGTTTTAACAAAAGAAAAAGAATTGATTAAAACCACAAAAATGTGGAGAAAGCCAGAAACTTCAAACCTTCAAATATTATTTAAAATCTCCCCTTCCCACAAAAAAAAAGTGCAAATAGTGACAACAAACATTCATAAAGTTGTCTTCGGACAGGTAATATTGATCCTGGGTTGCTATTCACCTACACAAGAACTGTTGCTGTGTCTTGGGCTGATAGAAACAAGGTTAGGGGGCTGGTTTCAAAATCATTCTCAAGTCTTGTGGATGTGAGGAACTGAGCATTAAATAGTGCCTGTAAATTTGGCCATGTGGATAGAAAAACTATTTTGAACCTAAGAAGCAGTAAGATGTTAATAAAATCTTTGTTCATAATTGTAAAATTTAAGTGTGAACGGGGGTTTTGCATCATATTAAGATTACCATATTTTTCACTGTATCTCTTTGTATATCTTTTTTAGTACAGAGTTAGCAATGCAAACTGTCAAAACATTTGATATGTAAGATACTAAAGAAGAATTTGATTAAATAAAAGAAAAATCCACTATTTTTTTCCCTCAGGTTTGACCGGGAGAGAGTGAAGAGGTAAGCCTTAATGCAGCAGGTCAAGCTGCCCTCACTGAACACACGAATGTGTGGCATATGAGGCGCCCATGGCAAATCTCACGACAGTGCCATCTCCCTGCCCCACCATGTGTCTAGGCTAGAGAGGCCCTGTGGTGGGATGGGTGAATGACTATGGGACATGACACGTTCATAGTCCCAGATGCTGTTCTGCATTTTGGGTGGGAAAGGGATCTTTAGAGGATGCTTAAGGGGGAGCTGAAGTAAATTACTTTAGTAAACCTGTGTATTTTCCTTTTTTTTTAAATTTTTTTTTTTTTTAAGAAGCAGTCCCCTTCTCTATTTGAAAGTTTAAGGAATAGCATTAAAGTTGCTTTCTAAAGCAAGAAATGGTCTGGGGTAGCTGTTATTGCTAATGAAGTCTAAGCTAGACTCTTCAGACAAAACAAGAAAAACACATGCAAAAGAAGGTAGAAATGAACACCAGAACCAGAAAATACAGCTCCTCTTTCTAGCACAGCCTCTTATGTGTGAGGTCAGTGGTGGGAAACCCCAGTATGGCATGGCTTTCCATAACTCACTCCCACTCCTGGTCAAATGTACCCATAACAAAATGTTTAGAAAATCGATTTCAGCTACCAAAAGCAATGAAAGACTCATGGCAGTGAAGGAACAGATGCCTTTCTTTAGAGTTAAGACAGATCTCACTGCACAAGTGGTAGAGAAAATAAGGAAATAAAGTGGAGAAGTAAAAGAAATGCAAAGCTTGCAGTCCAGTTCAGACAAAGCTACTGCTCCTCTGTGGGCTGGTTTAGAGAGAGCACCTTCATGTAATGTTATCAGTGAAATCATTGTCCCAGGAAGAGGAAAGGGAGAAGAAGGAATAAAGAAACATGTAGGTCTTTCCAGTTCATTCCTGCTTGCCTGAGTAAAAACTCAGTAACCAGAGAGGGGGAACTTGGCAATCCCTGGCTGTTAGTAATGAGAGCTACCAGGAAGACAAAATTGGTAAGAAAAGCCTACAGGTGACTGAGAGGGTATTTCAAATATTCACTATGCAGGATTTCACTCTTGAAAAGTCTTTCTTAAAATCAGTGTATTACTTGAATAAACACTCAAGCTATCTGGTATGGGACCAGAATGTAGCTTTAGTTTTCTCTGTTAATCTTTATATTTTAACTATTTATTTGAATCTCCATATATGTACGTATGTGAATTATCAGGTGCATTATAAGTTAATAAACAAGATAAAAATAAATTAAACTAATCATAAATAAAAATGGAAATTATCATGTTCTTTTAAGAGGCTGTTTAATTATCCACCACTTTTTAGTGTCATTCACAATGATTATCAATTAATCTACATAGAAGGAATTTACATAGGAGGTAATGGAAACTTAAGCTAGAAAAGTTCCACATCACTAGGAATGACTCTTTGAAAAATCTTTACCTATATCATAGATTCAGACAGAGACCTAGTAGATGTCTTTTGTAACACCTGATTTATTCGATTATCATTTTCATTCAGACTAACATCAGAATTATGGAGTAACACCATTATTCATAATTTTTGTCCTTCCATGTGGGCAACTGTTTCAACTGAAGCCTTCTACATAATATACAAGGGTGAGAAGAAACGAAATTTGCTTTTCAGCCTTCTGCTTTGAGGTGATTTTGTTCTCTCAGAATACTTACTGATACCAGACAAAAACTTACTAGCTGAAAGTAATTCACATCAGTCTCCCTTTCAAGATAACTAACAATCTTACCTGTTCAAATCATAATCAAACCACAGCAAAGAAATGCCTCAAGTATCCATTTCACTCAATCGCTATCCATTCTGGACCTTCAGAGAACACAAAAATCCTTATATATATTTATTGCTAGCCACAACCTCAACATCCGTCCTTCTCACCTGTTTGTTGGTTTTCTTTCCATGACATGAGACTCATTTCTTTTGTTCTATAAAAGTGTATTAAAAGTGCTTATTCTCTTAGGCAAGCCTGGCAAATACTGAAAACAAGGTGAGTTTATCAGGCAGCTCTACATAAATTACTGCTGTGATATTGTAAAACATCACTTCTTAGGTACTTAACATACATCTTGACTGTACTCATGTATAAACTTTTTATTAGTCTCTCTTGTTATATTGCAGTGTCACCCAAACTCTGCTCTCTGTTACCTGTGTGAATGAGTCTTGTGAGATATAATACCCCCTTTCCTTCCTCCTCTATGCAGCTACGCACACACCTAACCTGTGAATGAAGGGTGTTGTGGCAGCCATCTACTCTGGCAGGCTCTGAACCAGGAGAAGAACAACTCTGGAATCACTACTGTAGCTCGATGCCTTTCCCTACATGCTGTGTCAGAGAATTTTGCACAAATTGGGCTGTTTTCATGCCCAGCACCTTCCAAGGGAGAGACAATAGGAGCTAACCTGAAATTTGCAGCCAAGGATGGAACAGCCCCATAAGGAGTCCACCATTAGGTTAATGGTTAGGTTAATGGTTGGACTAGATGATGAACTTCAAGGTCTTTTCCAACCTAGATGATTCTGTGATTCTGTACCCTGTTTCCAAACCAGTCACCTAAGTGGGTGCCAGGGAAGCACACACCGTGCTTGACCACGCACCTGCTGGTGGGGTTCCCTGCTCCTTTTTGCAGAAATATAAAAGAAACACTTAAAAGAAGTTTTACAACAGTTTCTGCAATACTAGACAGTGAACTAAGAACAATCAAAAGATATGCAGATATATTACAGCATTTGGTTCAGAAACGTTAACTATAAAAGTTTATGAAGGCAGCATTTACAGAACACAGGCCTTTTAAAACTACTCTGGACTGCAATCTTCCTAAATCAAAACATATTCTCCCAGAAAACCTTGTCTGTCTTTCTATGAGTTGTTCTGAGAAGAGCACACATGCACTGTGACTTTCTTCCTTGGTAAAAACCAAATCATTCCCTCAAAGCTTAAGGAGTATGAGCTGTGTCACTGCTTGTTTACTGAAATCCTTGCTCTGGCTTCTCATATTTCCCTAGGACAAAACAGAGAGCATTGCAAATCATCAGGGACTGCAGTCGAGAAAAAAGAATTCTTTCTGCAGTCAGGTCACATTCAGGCAACAAATTTTAATGGAAGAGCTAGGCTGTGAATTCAGTAGATGATTAAAAGAAAAATGTCCTGTCAGTGGAAGCTCACACAGAGATGACTTTTAATCAGTGAATATTTTTCCCCTGTATAAGAAAGTCTGGTCACATGGTTAACAACTATGATATGCAGAAAGAATCATTCTGATGAGTCTGAGTGAGCACAGATCTATTGCTGTGAGGATCAGTGAGATTGTAGCATGAGGCTTGCCCCTGGTTTGCCTCTGTCCTTTATACTATACGTAGAGACGCAGACTAAGGAATCAGACCCTTTTAGTAAAATATCTTTTCGTTACTTAAAAGCACATCTGTATGTAAAAATCAATTAGAATTGTGTTTTCTGGAAATAAAAAAAATCCACAACGAAGTCAAGCCTATTCAGCCAGAGCTGTCAATCACCATGCGAACACTTAGCCTAGAGAAGGAGTTCATTTCCTTGGTTGGTTTATCAACTTTGCAACTGGAGCAGACCTGATGCAGCAAACTGTTGGAGACAGAGCAGAGCTATTTGCACTGAACTGCAGCTTGGCAGAAAGGCATGAATTTGATTCTACCTTCTGAGGAAACTGTCTTGCACTGATTGCCACAGTTGTTGCTGAAAGCTCAGGAGTGTCCTGAGAGGCATGAAGACAAATATCCTTGGGATATTTGTGCACTGTGCTCTAGCTTTCTGAATTTCCATGATCTTTGGTGTCTCAGTAGCCCATCAAACAGTTAACAGCTTCAGACAATATAGTCAACAAAATATCCCTAAAGTACAAAGGAAATACTGCTTCCATTTTTCTAAATGAAAAATCTTGGATTTTCTTGTTCTCTGCTTAAATTGTTAATCTTTGTTACACTTTCCACTTTCTCTTATAATTTCCAAATTCCTAATGCATCATTCAGCATTCTGCACAGCACTAAACATAGCATGTTGGCATGCATGTTTGCCGAGGCACTTTAACATGTCTTTACCTCTTCTACTACCTCTCCTGCTTATTTGCAGAGATGGTGCCTTGTATTGGAATCAGCAGCCACAAAATTTACTGTGCACTGGGCTGCTGAAGTTCCCTGTTCAGTATCAGTTCAGGTTAACTTGAAAATACAGGAAATGGATCTGAATGAAAGTATTTAGCTGAGAATTACAGTGACTAAGTTGCAGACATATCGTCTATTACGCTACTTCTGCCCTGGGGGAGGTAATTTGGGGCAAAAGTTGAAGAGGAAAAAAATTGATATTTTCCAAATCTTCCATTTACTTCCAGTGTTTCTGCATAATTTTTATTGAAATATTAATGAACCCCCAAAAAATTAAAATAAGCAATTGACTTTTATTTTTGTTCTAAATATTTTTCATGTAAATCTTTCATAATACCTGCACACAATTTCATTGAATTTTTTGTATAATATTGAAAAAATGCCATAGTAATTTTCATGTAAAATAGAAAACCAATCTATATCAAGTACTGCAAAATGTCTAGAATAATTTAGTTCTCATATCGATTAGTTGACAAGGTGAAGGCACTACTACATTGCGAGTGCTTAAATTGCTGTCCCCTATCCCCTCACCTTTAGCTATCTTTGCCACAGAAGTTGCATAACTCTTTTTCACAAATCCATATCATAAGAGTTAATGAATAAATGAGCATGCAAATAACTATAATATTAGTGGTTTCAGTTGCTTTCAAATGAGCTGCTTGGAAAAACAGATGCCCCTGGAAAGGACAGCTGAGATGGAAAAACTACAGATTTTTCCTGATTCTGTCTCATATAGCGGCTTTATTGATCCAGACTAGTAATTAGAGAAACATACTTGTGTATTTTAGTACCTACGCACTACCATGCGTAATGGGGTCTAACTAAATCTAATGAGAAGGGACAAGGTCATTTCTAGAATGTAGGTGCAGATACAGTCTCTCACTAATTTTGTTTCTCTTGGTTACATTTTTTTAACACTGAAATCTTGATATTGGCAAAGGACTGTATGCATTCCTGATTAATACTATAAACATTGGAGGAACTGCACAAAGCATAAGGTGACCACTACAAAGAATTGGGGGTAACTTCAAAAGCCATTTGCACAAGTCGTTTTCTCTGCAGTCTGTTCCAAAGACTGAAAGCTCCTCTGTAATGTTGCTCAGGCTGAAAATGGTCTTCTGAGTTTTAATAATCTGGTGATCACTCTAAATTTACTAATGAAGCCAACAGTGCACCGTAACACACTATTCACATGGCTAAGAGACAAGTGTTCCTGGCTATGATGATGAAGAATAGGTATATCTTTCACACCCTCTTTGGAGTAATGTTGAAGTTCAAGTATGCAAACAATGCAAAGGTAATTTTCCATGCCATTTGTGAAACTGTTTATTATGGAAAAGAAGACATGTTAACTGTTTCCTAAACAAAAAAGGTGAAAAAGCTGCAAGAAAAGTTCAAGAAAAGACATAATACCTTCAGGACAACTATATTTTATTCATGTACCATTCCTGTAGCCCTTAATAATAAATTACCTCATGTTTTTCTATCACATGCTGATGTTAACCAGCTTTCTTAATCAATCACACATCACTTGAGGAAATGGAAAGAGAGCAAGGAACCTGGTTGAGCACTGGTGTCAGCCCCTACAGGGATTTTCTTTGGAGAACAACAGACATGATGTGCTTCCTAGCATCCTTATCTGTCCAATTACAAAAATAGCAGGGCCATAACTAATGGGAAAAAAAGGGCTGCTGCAGTGCCCTGGAGGAACCACATTATATGTTGATATCATTAGTCCTTTTGTTACATTTAAATGAATACAACCCAAACTGCAGCTCTGGCTGCCTGAAGGGAGGGACAAAAGCTGCTCAGCAACTTCTTTTGGAGAAGCTCCCAGAGCTTTTCAAATGGCATAGAGAAGGCAATCTTAACATTAGGGATAGAGCCATCCAAATTAACCCAAAAAGGATTCAAACTTATGGCTCAGTAGTAAAAGCTTGGTCAATGATCTGAACTTCATTAAGTCACTCCAGCACTGCCCCTGATCTTAGTCTCTCTATAGCTCAATAGTCACGTTTCCCTTGATTAATTATTTACATGGGACTCATAAACTCCATTTTAATGTCTGTTGTTCTAAATATGGTTGTTAATTAAATTCTATCTTTTTTCTCTTGAAAAAAAGCATTTAAGTCTACCAAATGTCATAATTCATTTTTGTATTAAATAATCAACATTTGGCAGATTCTTTGAAGACAGCAGGGCAGAAATAATTCACAAAGTGTGTCTACTGGTTTTGGCTGGGATAGAGTTAATTTTCTTCACAGTAGCTAGTATGGGACTATGTTCTCGATTTGTGCTGGACAGGGATGTTTTAGTTACTGCTGAGCAGTGCTTACACAGTGTCAAGGCCTTTCCTGCTTCTCACACCGCCCCACCAGTCAGTACACTGGGGGTGCACAAGAAATTGGGAAGGAACACAGCTGGGACAGCTGACCCCAGCTGACCAAAGGGATATCCCACACCATATGACGTCAGGCTCAGCATATAAAGCTGCGGGAAGAAGAAGGTGTGTGGGGGGGGAAGTTTGGAGTGATGGTGTTTGTCTTCCCAAGTAACCGTTATGCGTGATGGAACCCTGCTTTCCTGGAGGTGGCTGAACTCCTGTCTGCTGATGGGAAGCGGTGAATGAATTCCTAGTTTTGCTTTGCTTGTGTACATGACTTCTGCTTTGCCTATTAAACTGTCTTGATCTCAACCCATGAGTTTTCTCACTGTTACTCTTCCAATTCTCTCCCCCATCCCACTGCGGAGGAGTGAGTGGCTGTGTGGGGCTTAGTTGCTGGCTGGGGTTAAATCACAACAGCAAAGCAATTGCATGGAGTCAGTATGAGGTACTGACTGGTGACAGATATCCAAAAATAATGTAATCAGGTCACATTATTTTTAATTTCCTTATGGAAGTGATGCTGTACATTCTGGGGAGAAAAACACACATATAAGACATCAGAGACTTGTGAGGAGAAAGTAAGAGGAATTAATTCCTCAAAAATAAGAGGAACTAATGACCTTTATGACAGGCATGATTGCATTATTATGAATCGTCATAATAGCAACAAAAATTCAAAATATTTGAAATCATCCTACTGGGTTAATTAGAACAGGAGAACCTGCAAATGTAAGGATGTCAAGTCTAAGAATATTAATGATTAGATTTTTTTAAGCATTCAGCATGAATTTACATCAATAATTATGAATCTTTTGGACAGGTAAGTACTATTTTTACAGAAAGTGAGGTAAGAGCTAGAAATTTTTTTTTTTTTTTTTTTTTTTAGCGTAACATGCCTCATGAAGTTCAACAAGGGGAATTGCAAAGTCCTGCACCTGGGGAAGAACAACCCCATAGAACAATAAATGCTGGGACCTCCCAGCTGGAAAGCAGCTTCGCAGAGAAGTACCTGAGGGTCCTGGTGGACACTACATTGAACATGAGTCAGCAATGTGCCCTTGCCACAAAGAAGGCGAATGCTATACTGGGCTGCATTAGACAAAATATTGTCAGCAGGTCAAGGAGGGTGGTCATGTTGCTCTGCTCAGTGTTGGTGAGACCACACCTGGAGTACTGTGTCCAGTTCTGGGCTCCCCAGTACCAGACATACATGGACATACTGGAGAGACTCCAGACAAGGGCCACAGGATGATTAAGTGACTGGAGCATCTCTCACATAAGGAAAGGTTGAGAACTGGGACTGTTCAGCCTGGTGAAGAGAAAGCTCAGGGGCGGGTCTTATCAACACCTGAAGGGAAGGTACAAAGAGAATGGAGACAGACTCTTCAATGGTGACCAGTGACAGGACCAGAGGCAATGGGCACAAATTGAAACACAGGAAACATCAGGAAACACTTCTTTACTGTGAGGGTGACAGAGAACTGGTACTGTCTGGTTGCCTAGACAGGCTGTGGAGTCTCTCTCTTTGGAGATACTCAAAAGCCATCTGGATATGTATACATGGAAATGATACACTATTTATAGATTCAGGAACTAAAAGGTGCACTGAGAAGACATCTTCTCAGGATATGTATTTTAGTGATTATATTTTATATACTCTTGTTTTCTAACTCAAATCCTGAAGACAGTGATCATTTACATGTGGTTTTGTCATCTCTTGCATGCAGACTCATAGTTAGATATACCCAGATATGAAGTCATCCACCTCTAACTTACTATATAATGATGCAAGCTGCCTCCACAGTGTCACACTGCTGTACCCATATTGGATGCGTTCCTGTAGCACAGTGAATGCAGGCTTCAGACCAAGGCAACCAATACTGAAGAAAACCAACTTCTTTACCTTCAAATTCCTTTAATGGTTTTGGCCCCAATGGTCTCTAGAGCACCACAGAAGGAGTTTCAGACTAAAACTATGGTCAGCAGCCCCACTACTTCAGATAGTATCTTCACTCCACCATTTACACAAAAGACAGACTTTTCTTGGAGGCCAGAATGAGGCCAAATATAAATGAAATTAATTGCCACAATACATAAAGAACATCTCAAGACTTGCAGATCTGTAACACAAGTTCAAGGTTTTTTCAGCTTTCTTTTCTGTCTGCACATGTTCAAGAGTGAAACAACATTCAGAAACAGCACAGAAACTCAATCCTTATCCAGACAGCGTGTCAGCTCCATGCCCCATTCACCATCTGGGGAGAAGGTAGGAGAACAACAAACATGAGACAGGTGTATTGCTTAATTTGGGGCTGGAGGTGCTGACACATTCCCGCATGAGGATGGTAGATGAACTTAAAAGGACAGAATGCCCCTGAATGGAAAACCACCACCATTTCTAGTTTCATCACCAGTGGAGTTAGCTCACCACAAAAGGGGATATTAATAAGAATAACAATTTATGAGATTAGTCCAATATTGCTTGCCTGACATTGTGTACTGTCATAAATGTCACTGTAACCACTAGATGTCATGTGAAAACATATCTCTCTACCATGTCAAAAAGGTAGGGGCAAGTTTCTTTGTCAAAGATTTAAAAAATAAAATGTTGGTATAAATCACTGACTTCTACACCCCTCTAGCTAAATAGGCCTTTCCTGTCAGCTCCTGCCTCAGTCCACTCTGAAGAACGAATTGCAGCTGGACATTTGCCCACTACAGCTGCATCAATAGGAGGGAATTCCCACATGCCTGGGAGTGTTCCTGGCATGTCATCACCTGTGCTGCTACATGGGCATGAGTTTGGCCTGCTCCAGCCAGTACTCTCCCGACACAGTTCCCAGGCACAGTTTTGGTCTGGAGAACAATCCCAGGGATTATTCCTAGTGGGTGGCTTGAACACACTAGCCTGTTTTGGAGGCTGAGACCATTAGTGGAGATGTGAGCTGTTCTGAGCCAGTTGGCCTCAATACCCAGTTCCCTTGGCATGCTTAATTTGTGTGTATAGATGTTTGTCCATCCTGCAGGAGAATCATTCGGACTCACAGTGACCACAGTATCCAACTCCTAGTTGGCTGCCAGGAGTATTTTTTCTTATACTTGTGATATTACAACTTAATTATATTCTGTAGAAAGTAACTCATTTTTCTGGCTATGTTTTGTGCTTGGTAGTGTTACTGGTAAGTTATTCCCCATTGATAAGTGCCTGACTTTACTTTAGGCAGGTATGTTCACTATTTTTAACTCCACTATGGAAAAGATTCAATACTCTTAATCTCTCTATATCACATCTTTGCCTGGCTTTACACTGTAGTGAAAACCAAGTGACTCTCCAGCAGTGTTTTTTCTGTAAGTGTTCCTCATTTGTAGGCCCAGCAGTCACCCAGAAGTTATACTGATTGACACTTATTAGAGGCAACAGATGGACCTCTGCTAAGTAAACCAGTACTTTTCTTCAAAATATCATTCATTTGGTCAGCATCAACATGCCAAACAGCTTGAAAGTTTTTAGGTTTAGGGTCTTTCTTTTCTTTCTTTCTTTCTTTCTTTCTTTCTTTCTTTCTTTCTTTCTTTCTTTCTTTCTTTCTTTCTTTCTTTCTTTCTTTCTTTCCTTCTTTCTTTCTTTCCTTCTTTCTTTCTTTCCTTCTTTCTTTCTTTCCTTCTTTCTTTCTTTCCTTCTTTCTTTCTTTCCTTCTTTCTTTCTTTCCTTCTTTCTTTCCTTCTTTCCTTCTTTCCTTCTTTCCTTCCTTCTTTCCTTCTTTCCTTCTTTCCCTCCTTCCCTGTTGCAGATTTTAGGTATGGCTCTGGGATGAGACCCAGACAGAAATCTGGTTAACCTCACCTTGTGCAACAAAATGTTGTGAGAAGATAGTAGCTCCCATCCCCAGAACAGTTGAGTTGTGTCAGCCTGTCACTCTGCCAAAACTAATTTGTTTTGCTTTTGCAGTACTGATGAAGTTATACGGCTGCTAATTCCAGAGCTATCTTGGTGAAACCTAGCTTGGGGATGTCTCTGCTTGACAGTGTAGATTACTATGATATTAGGTTCAGAGTCTAATAGAAAACTCTCTGCAATCACTTGGAGAACTTTTTAAATCTCAGGCTATTACAACCAGTGTCTACCTGTCATTTAACCTTCTCAGTGTGCATTATCTATTTTCAAATAACAAAAAAGACTGTATGAATGGTCTTTCTCAAAGTTGCTAAACTGTGACCATTTTGACTGCAATATGCCCTACGCATCAAATAAATGTAGATTTTAAACACACAATTTAAATATATTTCTTCTTTACTATTAATTGCATCCCACTCCCATATTTCTTTTGATTTTCCCCCAATTTAAAGAAATGCTTAATACCTTCAATTCCCAATCACTACAATAGCCACCCAGAATCAGGATGACATACAAAGCTACTGTTTCACCAATAAAAGATACCTTTTTTAGAAACAACTATAAAACAAATAAAAAAAGAGCCTTACTGTGTTAGAATTAAATAAATGACTGTCAAGCCTATTCCCTGAAGCACGTTCTAATGTAGTCACAGCTGCAGCATTCTGTGCATATAAAAATTTTTATACCAGTTAAAAAAAATTTTCAATAAAAAGTCAGCTTTCAAAAATGAAGAACTGCTGCTAGTGAGTTATATATCACTACAGGTATCCAATATTTACCCCTGGAGGGATTTCTTCTTACAGAGGCTCTAACTCCCTACCAAATGGAAGTGCTCACCTTCCCAGTCGTTTGGACAAAGGTTAGCATGATAAAATGATTTGTTATGCCAATAAAGTTTTTGTTACACTGTAAAATGGTTTGTTACGCTACTACTGCTACATAAAAATGTTATGAAAATTAAGTAGGTTGTAAGGTCCAAAAAGGAATAGGCTACTTTTAGGACTAGCTACTAGGAAAATAAAAAAAAGGATTTTCTGATCTACAATTCTTCAGTACTGTAAAAAGAACCTCAATGACCTTTTAACTAACAATTGAAATTCATACCCCAATTAGGAAAGCAGTTATGTATCCAAAATGAATGGAAACTTCCTCAGGTCAACAGTACTCAGAAAATGTGAGGAAACTGCAAGAAGTCTGTTAATCTAGTGGTGACTTCTGTCCTGTCTGACAGTAAATTAAACAAGCTGAAATTACAATTCAGAATGGAAACTGAAGTACAGACTCATGCTATGCTAATCATAACGTGTCACAGATGGGATAGCAAGATAATAAGACTTGAGGAAAACCTTCTTTGTGTATGGGATTTTAATTTGAATGTTGTGTGTATCAGTCAAAAGCAGTATCTGAAACTGGCAACTATTTAATTCACAGTTAAGCCTTGTAAGTTTTTGGCACATTTTGAACTTGCAATGAATTGTATCCAGAATTTATTTATGATTGTTCCAGGCAATTGGTCACTCCACAAGAAAGGGAAGGCCTGTGACATCAATGCTTTATAATTATTACATTATTTTTATACTTTTCCATTTTAAGATTTCTTTTAATTTGTACATACTAAATGTTTTTATTCTATTATTCTAATATTCTAATATTGTGTTCCTGTCATTTGGTAAATTTTGACCAGAACTGCACTGCACTGATAAGTGCAGAAGAAAACAGTTCCTGATTTCAACAGCCAGCTGTATTTCCAATGAACTCTAAATTTATCACAAAAATTCTAGAAAAATTTCTAACAAGAAATTTTTTTGTTATGGAAGTGAGAAAGTATTGGAAATATTTATGGTTTTCCCTCTTTAAATGAACCACACCTAAGTTTCCCTTGTACAGGCTCACTGAAGCAGTGAACGACTCTGCATTGAGGGGAATTTGCTGCAAATGGAGAGCTCAGGGAGAAGCTACCTGCTGTGAGTACCAGGCCCCCACAAGAGTAAGGAAGTGGCATTCAGTTAAGATTTCCAGATCTAGTGTGCAAAATTCTTCTGCAAGGTCTGCTTTCACAGAAACATTATAATGCATGTTGATATACACAGGGCTGGATCTCAAGAGAAGTGATTTTGTCCTCACTGGAAAAGATCCTGACTCCAAGTCTTTGCTGTCTTACAGTTTGTGTAGGTACTTGTGATGTCACTGGTGCCTGAGAAGCTGATAGACCAGGAACAGGCAAATGGCTTGTGTAGGTGCATGTGATGTCACTGGTGTGCTAACCAAGACCACTAATTCAGACCTGGATTGTCAAGTGGAATTTCATTAATCACTGCTGTAAGATTTAAGTTTATCAAATTTTGTTTAAAAGCAGTGGCAAGGAAAAAGCACTCAGCATCTTCCAAAGGGCATTTAGTAATGCAGAGAAATTATCTCGAACTTTTAGACTACTTTATTTTAGACAGTTGGACAAGATGATAGATGTAACCATATACACTGATATTTTTCTTTCAAAAGAGAAATGTCCTTATCTTGAAAAAATGTAAAAACTAAAATTTGAAAATAATTTTAAACTAATGAGTGAGAGCTATCCTGTAGATCCCTTTTACTCTGATAGCAGCAGTTATTTACTGGTCAGTTAGTAAAACAGCCCGAAGTACTGAAAAGACGAGGAATATCCAGCCTTTCTGGTGGCTCGGACCAATGAGTTCACCTGACTAGTAGGTGTGGACTGCAGACCGAATCTCTTCTCCCACTGTCTGACAAGCATTGGTGGTCATGGTTAGGACCTTGAGCCATGAGCATTTATGTTCTCAGAATAGGTCTGGACATCTGTGGTGTATCATACGTATGTGCACCCACTTGAGGTGGGCTGGTTGCTACGTACTACACACAGCTATGTAGAGAAAGATCTACCATTTCTACAAGTTCACACACAGCTCATGCCAAACAACCTTTTAAACACAAGCAGAAGCAGCCATTGGAGTGAGGAAAGACTGTGGCCAAGACTGGGCTGTTGCTCCCAAAGCAACTTATCCAGCCCCAGAGCTTACCTGCACTGCAGACTTTTTATAATGACTTCTTATATTTGCAGTTTTTGACTGATATTGGAACTACAAAATGTGGATCACATTTTGGTATGTAGAGTATTCTGATAATGCAGAATTCCAGGAAAGAACAAATAATATGGTTCAATATAAATGAGTACTTCAATTCCTAATACTCCTCTGACCTTTTTCAAGTGTTACATCCACACCTCACTTTGGGAAGAAACTTAGTCATGTATCATGTAAAATATATCTACATTCAGGGCTGAATAAATACCGTCATTAATTGTGAACTTTGGAAAGTTTTAGGCAAATTAATTTTGGACAAGTCTGCTCTCCTTTGCTGTACATGTCTCAATGAATGAGAGCCAAAAACTCGAGTTTATTTTCACCTATCCCAGCAAAGGCCAGACTGGGGGACAGAGCTTTATAAGACATAAGGAAAGAAAAGACTAGTGCACATTTTAATTACATGAATATCATTCTCTAATTCAAAATACAATTAAAAATCTGTGTTGCTATTCATCAACTACTACATCCCCCTTTCAGGACAGAGACGGCCAACAGCAGCAGGCTGCATGCAAAAGGACTGCCAGAATCCGAGTACAAAAAGAAACTGGAACTTACGGAGAGGAGTATTTGGATAGCGCTGTGAATGACCTCTAGGTACTGGAAATCGATTATGCAGCCTGTCACGGAGACATAGGAGTAATCCTCTAGGATGCCAGGGGCAGAAGGACGTACCACTCTTCGTATGCAGCCGGGCCCATGTTCCCGCCACCAAGAGCGGTGCATTGAGATGTTAAAGGTCATGAGATCAGTTTCCTAGGAGACAGGGAGGGGAAAAGTGAGAAAACCTCTAACTTTGTGTTATTTAAGGTAAAGTGAGGGAAATAAAAGATGTTTTCAATTATTGTAAGGAAAATGAGATAATAACTTGCCTTTCCCCTCACTCCAGTAATTTTAACATGAAATTAGGCCATTAAAGGGGAGAGAAGAAATTGCAAACATTTATTGTTTATTTTGTAATTATGCATAGAAGCTTCTGTCTGGGAGAAGAACTGTTGTACCAGATACTGTACAAAACACAGTGCATATCCTATGTCTCCATTGACTTACAGCCTGAAGAGCAATTTTGTTGTTACTTGTTTAGAATATCACTTAAGAGTTAATGTTTTTAACAGGCAACAGAGACAGTTCCATGTCATGGTACTGGAGACAATCTAAAACAAACTTCCACCACATTTATTTAAAATATTAACTATAAATTATAGCTATTATTTTAAGTAGGACCACAGCCAGGCAGACTGTTCCAGCTGCCAAAGAGGCAAATGAAATATTGTCTCCAGCCAAACACCCTGAATTCTTTTCTCCCCTCTGCCCCCCATCCAGATAACCATTTTCTCAGTTTAGTGAAGAAACACGTTTCTGTGAACTGATCTGGGTTTAAAATATAAGCAATAACTTCTCTTCATTCAAATCATCTTCAGCCTCAACCACAGCTTGTCTGATAAGGCCTTAAATCTACCCTAATGGGTACTGGCTGCACTGTAACCCACACAGTATGTATAATGTCTGTGCATTTTAGCAAACATCATCCCACTTCCACTTGGAGTAGTGAAAGTAGCAAATGTATTAACGCAGTAAAAATTTTCTAACAGCTTATCTATGAAGTACAAACAAGAAAATTCATCTGAATTAACAACAGCTTTAGGTCTTTAGGTCATGCTCAGGTAAAATACACTTAAGTTGAATGGATGACATTTAAATGCAAAAGAAAACTTTCCTCACTGGGGAGAAATGAGAGTTGAGTTGTCCTGTTACTTTAAATAACTAATTCAGATTTACACTTCCATGTTTCCCATTCTCAACTCCAAGGTAGTTATAAAAAATATGTGCAAATTTGTCAGCTGTATGCCCACAAAACAACCCCGTTTCCATACATGCCAGTTTGTGAGCACTGCTGTAACACTGATTTGCCCTTTGCATCCCACTCTGAAAATCTGTCCTGTATGTCTGTGGACATTTATTTTCACCCTGATCAAAAGGACATTTGGTGCAGATTCTAGTTGCAAGTGTCCTCTTGTTGTTTTCCTCTGTTAACTGCCTTTATTCTGGCCACACCTGAAAATTAACAGGTGAATTACATCCTGCCAGTCTCTGTTACAGCTAGGTAGCAGTAAGAAACCTGCCTTTGTGATCTGCTGTTTTGCTCTCCATAACTTCTTTACCCTTAAAATGTAGACTTGCTGGAGCATTACTGACAGTTGATGAGGCATTTTTCTTTTGACTTTGCATGTCATTCCTAGATACTGGTTTAGAAAATTTTCAGCAGCAATATGAAAATGACTTGTGAAATCAGACACTGACAGACAATTCAGTTTAATGAAAATATAATTATAAATATATAGTCATAGGAAACAGCCGAGGCTTTCTGTGTACAACAATGCCAGGGTTTGCACAGTGTTATCAAGTGCTTTTAACAATTGTCAGCTGTAAGAAATGCCATTTGTCAAGCAGCACAGACATATTCACTCTCATCTATTTCAGTAAGTTTTTGCCGACTAGGAATATGGATTTACCATGTGGGTTAGTGTATTTCAAATATTGCAAACTAATGCTTTGTTATTACAACTGTGGGAATAAATTGTGATGTCTGTGGTGTTGGTGTCACAGCTTTCTTTGCTCTTGAGGGTTCTTTTCTCCTTTTTTTCTGTCTTTAAGTTATTATTATGTCCTGTTTCAGTGTTTGTGCTTGGCTAGTTCACAGCCAATGGCACAGTAAAATGGTGAGTTTGCATAGGGAAACAGCTTGATAAATGTTGCCGACACATTTAAAATGTAAGAATTTGGAATGCAGTTAGTACAAACATCTCTTATAAATAAAATCTTTCATTTCTGGAATACTGTCATTTTTGGTTCTTGGGGCGATTAAAAAGAATTGCTTGACTTGATGGTCATGTTTAGAGATGCTTAACTAGATGGTCATGTCCATATTTCAAGGCTTCTGGTGAAAGAAGTAAACAGCAATATTATAGCTAAAATTCTATGATTAAATACAAAAGAGATGTCATCACAGCACTTGCTGCTTTTTTAAAAAAGATTATTATTCAGAAACAATGGATAAAGGCTGGGAGCAGAGCTTTTCATAATTACTTTTCTCTATGTATATGTCCTGAGTCCTCAAAGCAGGTAAAAGCGGATAATGATGGCCCAGCAAAGATCAGTTTTAGAAATGCAAACAAAACCACCTGGTGCATTAGCTTGACCTCTAAAATATCACTTCACAAAATGGCAGCTGTGAGCTGTTTGAGCTGATAAATGTTAAGCTGCCAATCAATAAAAGAAAGCCTGACAAAAATCAATTCTTTTTTTTTTTTTTTTTTTTTTTTTCAGCATCTGAAGCACAATCCTCTCTAACTTCTTGGAGGTTTTTAATCTATAAAGTGAGTCGAATGTGCCAGGCGTTAAAAAATTAACCTGTATCTTTATTGTCATTTACAGAGGTTTAGAAAATTCAAGAAGTCTTTGCCTGAGTGTACAGGTTTTAAATATCAGTGAACTTCTGAGAGTGTTACAGTATTTGTGAACGCAGTGCTTGGAAACCCTGTGCATGGTGGAAAAGCTGCTGCTCAAGTGGCTTAGTCTCAGTTGTATGTTTAATGAAAGTTTAGAATTCTTTTGGAAAGTACAGTCAGATACTTGAAGTTTTTCAATAGATCATGTACTGTTTCCCAATGTCATAAGCAATCACTAGGCAAAAGCATATAAATCACTTAATCTTCAGCAGGTGATGTAATTTAAACTGCTTATTTCTTATAGAAGAACACTGTTGCTTCATAGCAAGAGACTCAGTTTTAGACTCTGTACAAGAGATCTCAAGTAGTCTCTTTGGAAGTCATTTAACAATTGAAAATTCAATCATGGATGGAAAACTGCTGTCTTTTGAGCTTCAAACTCATAACATATGTCTTGATCCTGATTCCATACCTCAGCAGGTGAACATCTTACTCAGCTGGTAACATCTCAGACAGATGCCATAGATGAGAAGTGGGCAGAACACAGATAATAGGACTTCCAGGAAAATCATGTGGGATTTATGGAAGTGACACAGAGAAGGGTAATCCTATGTCCTACTCTTCATTTTTTCAGTCAGCGCTGAAGCAATACTCCAGTGTGTGATAACAAGTTTGTTCCTGAGAGTAGGATCAGCCCAATAATCATGGTTCTACTGATGTAGAGTCCCACTTAACTGTCTATGGCTTTTTAAGCTTTTAAACTATGTAGAGGATTTGTGTTGGCTGTCAGCCCAAGGATTAATTTTGATCATTATTGGAAATCATTGCTATGGCAAGGTACTTTCTTTTAGGTGAGATGTAATCCCTTTAAATCCCAATAATACTGTTTTCTAAGTGCTTGGAGATGATGTTTAATTTCATTACATCTGCTTAAATTCTACATTTGCTTTGAAGTGGACATTTTCTATTGGGCAGGACTTTGAGTAATCTGGTCTAGATGAAAGAGGTTGGTCTAGATGATCTTTGAAGGTCCCTTCTGACCCAGACCATTCTGTGATTTTATGATTCTATTTTCAGGTGGTGAATCTAAACAAATTTTAACAGATAACAGCATATCAGTTTCTTTTAAAACTAAAGAGCAATAGTAAGAATGATGTTCCTTTCATTTATTTGTGTATACTTTATGTACAGTGCCTATAGCAACAACACAAAAAATTAATGAGAAATTAAGATTAACTGAAATCACCAGGCGTAAAGAAAAAAAGTCACTAAACTCCAGGAAAACAACCAACACACCAAGATTGCCTTGTATAACAAACAAATACAATGCTGTGACATGATGATTATGCATTGCAGAAATATTTTTTTTCACTTATGTTTCTGCTTTATGACAGGCTATTTTATATTTCTTTCATTCCTTGTTAGTATCAGAAAAATACACTCAGGAAAACTGTAGCAAAGACAGTGTGTTGAGCGGGGTGGAAGAGAAGGACTTTTTCCTCCATGAGACAGCAGTCAGCATTCGAAATTTCACAGAAAGGTGAAAGAGCACAATGGGCTGTCAAAGCATAATGTTAGAGATCTTGACTTTATTGTTTCTTGTGTGGTACCTAGCCCTTCCTAACACTTTTTATATTATTGATTCATACTATAATGCTTATTATAAATGAACATTAATTAGGCTGAGGCAAATAAATATTCCCATCCCATTTCCTAAGAGCAACAAGGATGCTTTAGTTCTGATTTGCTACCCAGTTTCTGTTTTTACCAGTGAGGAGAAAAGATCTTCAATCAAACACCTGGTCAATAGGTAATAAAAGATGATATGCATAATGCTAGGAAAAAAATCAGTAGATTTCCTTGTAATTCCCTACACCCAAGCTTGTAGTTAAGATGCAGTGGTGTTGGCATGGTCAAGGGACACGCACATCCTTAGTATCTAATATCAAGGATATTGAGGAGACATTAATCCTCATTAGATACAAATGATGTGTTCCAGTGTTAACAGAACCTGCTATAATTGTAGAAGTACTTTGAAGCATGAGTATCAGCTATTAGCCAAAGACCCCCATTGGCAGCATAACCTTAGTTCACCACCCTATTATTTCCTGAAACCACAGGTTCTGATCCCATCTTGCTCTGCATGTGACCAGTGCCGCTCCATCTACTCTCACTACTGCTGAACAAATTGGTTTTGAAGGCCTGGGCAGATAATACTGAAGAAGTCCATGAAGTCCATTGGCAAATAGGGAAACCTGTGTTACTAGCTCTCACACTGTCTTGATTGGGATGATAATTTTTGAATATTGACTATTGACTCTTTTTTTTTTTTTTTTTTTCTGTTTTTAATTTAAACTCTGCTTTAGTGTTACACGGATGATTTTTACCTGTCCCATGAGCTAGAGACTGAAGGTAGGCCACTCAATAATTGTGACATTCCTGCTAATGGGATGGAACAATGAACCATGCTGCTTCCAGGCAAGCTCTCTATGTTGAGGTGGCTGCTGATAATATAACACAAGTCAATATATTGTCCTCATCCTGAGCACTCTGGTGAAGAAATTACATGAAAAGCATTCTTAAATTGAAGCTTATGGGTTGACTCTATTGGGACTATTCAGCTGCCTGAACTGGCTGACAGAAAGACCTAGCAAATTCATCTCTTTGTGCTTGCAAACCCAATGTACACTAACCCAGAGGAACTATGTGATACACCTAAATTAATTACCAGTAAAAGAGAAAATTCACAGTATCAAGGCATAGATCATGAGGTAACCCCAGCATCACAGGCTGAGAGTGGTTAAGAGAGATAAAGAGTCAAAGTTGCTTTTGGGTGGTGTGGTTAGAGATTCATGGTTCCCACTCACTGAGATTAGAGATTCACAGACTGAGCAAATTCTGTAACCATGACATCACACCATGACTACAGGAGAGGATTCCTGTACCAAGTATAACTATCGTTAGAAAGTTGCACTGATTTTAATCTATTTTTTTCCCAATCAATCTACACTGCAACCCTTGTTAACCCTGTGGCTACAGGCACCCCCTGCCCAAAAAAAGATGTATGAGTGAGGCAGTACCATCTTCTTCTTTTACTACTTCTATTCATTGGGCTATAAAGAGTGTTGTCAGATTTTATTTTATTTTTAAAAAGTGAAAAAAATAAGTTCTGGAAATCTATTTGAAAAACAGGGACATGATCTACCTGAATGATAAAAATAGTTCCTCTGCGTTGCTTAATTTGCCACATGCTCAGGGATCTGTTTCCTGCCTTGCAAAACAGGCAATTTTAAAATTAGATTTACTGAGCTTACTAGCAAAGTGGAATGTCTTTAAAAAGCCAGAAGGCAAGAAGTCAACAAGAGAAGTATACTGCTGTCTTCTTCATGCAGTGTTAGTATTAGTCACAAGAATAAGTCATAAGAACCAGCAAGGAAGGGATGTTTTCTGAAACTTGTGGCCCATAAATATGAGCTCTGATCTTTGGCAATATTCAGATACATTCTCAAATCCCAGCTCCATGGCTTATGCTTTTTTCTTGGTCTACCTCCCCTTTGTGGCAGTCTCTCTGTCTGAGAAACAGCCTAGAGAGGTACCACAGTATGGCAGAAATAAGCTCGAAGCCCAAAGGAAAAAATGGCATGAGACAGGGTGATTGGATCAATATGAGTCTTACTCGTCATAGGAAGTTCAACATGAGCACAAAGTCATGACTGCCCAGAAGAGCTGTTGTGCTTCGATGTAGTCCTTGACATGTGATTAAGCCAAGCACTTAGTTTGAAAATTGCTCTCACCTATTCCCTCTGATAATCCAGAGGTATGAGACAAAACAAGTTTGGACTGATAGCAAACTGTGAGCACTGCTTCAAGTTTTTGAGGACTGGGAATAGGATACGGGTTTGTGCAGTCAAGGGTTTGTACAGATTAGTGTATCCCTCACTCAAGCCATATCTGATTTGAAGAATCTGAAATGAAGAATCAAGAATCAAGACAAGACTGAAATGTAACTGTAATAGTGAAGAACTAGAAACATCATTGGCAGGCCATATATAGACACCAGCACAAATGCTGTAGGAAAACTTCTCAGGGCAGAGAGTCAGGAAAGTAAAAGAAAGCTTGCAAAAGTCTTGGTACACAAGATAAATATGAAAAAGTTCTAATTATGGGACATAAAAAAAATCTGTATAAAATGTTCATAAAACTATGAACATTTGAATCATATGAATCACAGAATCATAGAATGGTTTGGGTTGGAAGGGACCTTACAAGTCTCAGCAAGAACATTTTAACCTATAATTTTGTTGTTGTTGTTGTTAAATGAAATTGCCGAGATCCCTACGGATTTATGCATACATTTTAATATCCCAAAATTAAAATTTGTCACCAACATACCTTCCCTCAAAGATAAGCTGCCTCAAACAGCTATAGAAAGCTCTTCCTGCACTATTCTGTAATATTCTATTTATTGATACCCAAAGCAGAAATGATCATACTCATGTGCCTGAGTACCTCACCACCGTATACAGCCTCTAAGGATTTGACAAATACACCAGTTAAGGAAGTACATACCTATTAGAAGACTCTTGCAATGTTGATGGGGACTGGATTTCTACACTTAAAATGCACAGATCTGGCCTGGCTTGATCACGCTAAAACTATTCATTCTTCTGTAGTTCTCTGTCTTTTGTACCATGGACTCCCTAATGTGACAAATCCTGCAAAACCAACCCTTTCTTGGCATTTTAGTTCTAACGTTACTAGGAAATGTATGCAAATAGGAGACACAGTTTGTGCCGAAAGCCCACATAATCCAGTATGAGGAACAGATGCAATGTAGCCTCTAGCCAAAACATGATTCAACTTTGTTATTATACAAATAACTGTACTTTGTGAACAGTGGTTGTGAAAAAAGACAAAGAATGGGGATAAAGGCATGATTAAGAATACAATGTCACAATAATAGTACAGTTAATTTTCATAATTCCCTTAATTACTGGTGGGTTCTGTGCTCTGTCTCTCTGTCCCAACTATAAGAATACCATAACATCTCTTGCTATATAAGGAAATAAATGCTACTCTGGAAATAGATGCATGAGAGAGTGGGTCCTAAATTTAAGGGTCTGTACCAGACTCCGATGACATTAAAAAGCACCATAAAAAGACTTTTGAAAACTCACTTGAATGTTAAATTTTCCGACAAGAAAAATAACTCCCTCTTTTGAGACTAACCAGAATGTTCCTACCTGCATCCAGGAACACTTTTAAAGATTAATAGGCCAGTTTAAGCAACTGCTGTTGTGTTCTCTGCTTTGCTTGCTTGAAGCAATGCAATTGCTTACAATATTGCCAGCTCTTATTGTTTTATGGCAAGTCTGGTTATGTTCAGCATTTTTGTTAAAGCCTCTATTCTCAGGGACATAGGATTACTATAAGACGTTTGGCTTGTTACAAGAAAGTGAGCTGAAGAATAAAACCCTCAAAAATCATGAGCCCTACTGCTGGCACTTCCAGTCTGTGCTGTAACTTGCATTATTTGCTGCTTTTCTTAAAGCTGGGCTCCTGGAATCTAGATGGGAAGCATCTGTATCACCAGTTCAGATCACAAATATCCGGTGCACAACGTGCCATGGTTCTTCATCTTGGACAATCATGGATCTGTTAGGGTATAGGAAAGTACCAACTGCTTTTTAACTGTTTGATCAAAGCAAATGACCCAAGTGCACCCCAAAAGCTTAAAAAACAGAGGTCATAAGGAATACCCAATTTTATTCATATTTAAATCAAACTGCATGATTTTGTGGAATTTGTCTGGTGATCCTAATTTTTATTTTAGAGTGTGTGCAAAGGGTAACCAGAAGGATGTGCTAATTCACAGCATCTTTTGAGTGAACTCCTATACAGTTCATCATTGAATAAAACTGTCTGCCACTAACAGATTGCCAAGAAGTGAGTATCGACACCGCCAAAGCCCTTCTGAAGACTCAGAATCCAAAAAGAATTTGATACACATTTTTAAGAAAGCAAAGACATTCCCTATAGAAACTTTAAGGTCAGAGATAAAATTTGAAATCCTCCCTTTCCTAACAGAATAAGTGAAGCACTATGGAAAAGAGAATCTGCTGTATCAGAACTCAGTTAATATGATTTATCTAATTATTAATTTCAGATTGATTATAGGCATTAGTCCACATTTTAGGTTCTTTAAAGCATTTCATGTATTTATGTAAATATATAAATATATGTATACCATGTATTTTATTTATGTATACACAATATGCATATATTTATATATTTACACAAATATATAAAACAAGTATACATATATTTATATTTACCTGTACAAATTAATGACTCAGCAGTGCTTTCCTGAGAACAATTGTCAACCGTGGTCAAAGAAGGCAGCATTAATATTGTCCTTCAAGAATGCACTGTACCCTGGCCTTAATCAGATTAATTGAATTTGCAGCCTAATCTACCTCCAAACCTCAATAACTCTCACAGACATTCACCCAATAGAGAGTTTTCATTTGTCCCCTCCAGTAATTTTCAGATTTCCAGAAGACTATTTCAGGAACAAGGACTGCTTTTTCTCTGACATACTTGCTCTATAGCAGGTCTACACTTCTGATAATCAAACTTCTCAAATTCCTTTGATGAGATTAATCAGAAGGTTCTGATGGTGTCCAGTAACTTTTGGATAAATTCATGTTTGTCATGTCAAAGGAAATTGGTGAGGTGCTAAGTCTACTTATATTTTTTTCATTCTGAAGAAATTTCTCACTAAAGTTCCTTTAATCAATGTGGTTGAATATGTTCCCCAGAAATGTATTTTTAATTCAAGAGGGAACTATAAAAGACTCTGTTAAGAACTTCAAGTCTAGGTGGATTACTTAATGGTCCCGTTAACAGATGTTATATAAATCTGGTCACTTTAAGAGATGAATAAAGCCACAGAGAAGCGTAATGATCCATTCACTCTTTAACATCACAGACTTGTCTGTAATCCTTCATCATGCAATATTTAATATATCCTGCTCTAATAAATGAGAACAAAATGAGGCCACTGCAAAGATGTAAGAGCATATTGATATTTGAAATGATAGTTTCATTTCACAGTCAAATTTGAAATAATATTAACAGACAAAAGGAAGAACAATAATCAACTTTTAGATAGACTGATAGAGTTGTGAATGACAGCAGGACACAACTGTAAAAGGACAAGTAATATTAACAACAGTTTACATACTTACTGAATACAAACTCAAGACTACTATGTAAAGAGTTTCCTCAAATACAATATAAAAAGAATTTTCAGTTTGTCTGAGGAAAAAAAAAATCAAAACTGCCAATATGAGACCTTTTTCTGCAAGCTGCTGAGTATCTACAAAATCCAATACACTTTGGAGACTGTTAATCTTTGCATAAATAATAGTAATTGTTAATATAACTAGCATTTTCACTTTGTAAGTGTTTCTATTTTTAAAACTGGTTTTAAAAACAGTGATATGAGGATGTCAGGGTGACTCCAGAAGGCAGCTGAAAGTCTGCATAGAAAGAACTCTACAGAGTTGATTCAACAAGCATTCACGTATGTTACTTAATTTCAACAAGCATCCTATTGACATTAGGGATCTACATATATTGGCTGGATTAGGGCCAGCAAGAAAGGCAATAACAAAGATGAGAGAAAAAGGATGTGAAAGGTAAAGAACATGTGAGTATATCCTTACTAGCCTAATTGTATACATCTTGCATATAATACAGAATTTCTTTTCAGTATAGTATGTCCTTTACAGAGTTGTGTAGCACAATGATGCACAGAGGAAGGTTTCCTTGAACAAACACGTGGCATATTTTGCTGTAAAACTCTAGTTAAGTCTGTGAAAACAGCCTACAGGTAACTGTAGTGGATGTTAATGTCACTGTCAGGTGCAACTGCTGCTATTTTAAGAATATGTTTTAAATGTGATTTTCCCTTTTAGTCTGGCAGAGGAAGAGGAGCATGAAGAGAGTAGATGTTGTTTACATGTAGCTTATTCCTTGCTTGTAGCCAGCTAATGTCTGTGCACTTAATAGCAAAGATTTAGCCAAATTCAGCACTAAGCATGTCTGGAGGGAGAGGGTAGATAGGAAAAAGCAGGGAAATTTCGAGATGTGGAGATATTAAGTAGGATGGGAGAAAGTTTCCTGCCTCTTATTGCTCCCTGGCCCTTGCAGACTTCCCCACTGCTGCTCTTTCAGTAATTGCCTCTTCTCAGAGACAGAGACTGAACAACAATTTTACTTCTTACAGCACTGCTGAGGGCTGGCTGCATGAGAGGGGACGGGTCAGCTTTAATTGCTTGCCGGTTGGGCGCAGGCTGCATGTCTGTGGGCATCAAAGCAACGTCAGCTTAGGTGACAGTAGCCATGGGGAAGAACAGAAATTAGCCTTGCCCAGGAAAGCTGCCTCAGCACGGTGTATTCTGATGTTGTCTAACAGGGCTAGGGATCAGGAAACATGATGGGAAAAATCTCACCAAATGCTACCCCCTCTCGGTACTTCTAGATAACTCTCATGTCTTCACGCCTATAGCATTGCAAGTCTTAACATCTACACATTCATGGATTTGGTTTTAAATCTAAGTTGCATAGTAGCGATACAGCCAAGCATCCACTGGTAGTACAGACCCTCAGGACCTTCAGACAGCTTTGAATTAGATCCCTTTCAACCTAACTCTGGGACAGGGAAGCACACACCACTTTGGTCTAAAGCAGAAAGATCTGAGATGTCAGGATGGCTACAGGTGTGTACCTATAAAGGCACATCATGCACATCTAGGAAACAGATATGCCTTCACTGCCCTCCACTAAACTTTGCTTTCCTGTCTGGAATCAAAATAGATTCTCCAACTTGATGTTTTCTCTTAAAAAAATACAATTACTCATGCAAGCACAAGGAGGGCATTAAGCCACCCATATACTGTAATCAGGTATGTCTTTGCACAGCATGCAGAACACTGTGGGGAGGGAGTACTTAGTTTTGCAAGTTAGTAAACAACAGAAACATCTGCAGGCATCTGAACTTGCTAATCCTTTTAAAAAATGAAGTTGTTACTTCTGAATTTTTGTCTTGCCAACAGGAAAAGCAACTATTACACAGTAAAGACCCAAACATGAAAAATTAAAATATCCTAATGAAAAAGAAAAAAACAATCTAGACAAAAGCCCATGAATGTTCACATTCTGTTTCATTTTAAATGCATTGGGAAGGAAGCAATTTTTCAGCTGAAAACACAGTTCCAAAGTAAGAGTACTAAACACCAGTAATAAAAAGACCATATGTCTCAAGGTTTATCTCTGAACAAAGAATACGGCCTAGTTAGAAATGCATGAAAAGGAAAATTTCTAAGGGGAGATCTGATCTAATTTCACATCTTTGAACATAATATAGAATATGTTACTGTATAATTCTACTGGTCTGTTTCTTACAGAAATACAGAAATATTACGATTATTTCACAATTTTATGAAGTCATTACTCAAGTCAGTCCAAATTTGAAACAAAAAATTAAATGTTTGAGATGTCACCTTTAAAATGCCCCCCTCGCATGATTTTACTGAACTATCTAACCTGAAGTTAGTGATCTGGTCAGAGTTTCTTTGTAAAAAACATATTGATAAAAGCTACTTGGTTTCCAAAGGATTCCAAAAACTTTACAATTAACTTGTTACACATTATTAAATTCCGCTTCTACTTGGGAGAAAAAAAAAATTAGAAGCTTTAATTATTTTTACTGGTATAGTTCAGAAAGCACGAGTCTTGTAAAATCGTGCTAACTTTACTGCACTGTATTTTAGAGAGGTAAAATCTGTGGGCTGCAGTTCAGATCTGTAAGTCCACAGCTGCCGTTCACTTCCCAGCAAATTCTCCCTGTTGGGAGTATTGTGGGTTTCTGAGTGCTGGAAACCACCAAGCAAGATATTTGTGGAAAAGAAATCCTAATCCTATGACCAACCAAACTGCTCAGCTTTCTTTTCAGAAACAGCACAGTGGATTGGATGCTCTGTTGGTGTAGCTTGAAATTTGACACTGGAACAGGTTGCCCAGAGAAGTTGTGGATGCCCCATCATTGGCAGTCTTCAAGGCCAGGTTGGATGGGGCTTTGAGCAACCTGATCTAGTGATAAATGTCCCTGCCCATGGCAGAGGGGTTGGATTAGATGATCTTTAAATGTCCTTTCCAATCCAAACCATCCTATGATTCTATGCTTCTAATAAATAATTCCACTGATTTAGGTTCCAATAAACACAGTTTATGTATGTGTGTGTATATGGCTATCTCTCCTGTTTGATAGCAGAATGAGCATCTGCTGAAGTCATTGTAAGTCAGTGATATCTTCTAAGGTCACCATTAAATTCCTAAATCAAAAGTGAGACTTTAGATTATAGATTGACAAAAGTAGGAAAAAATGTCTAAATATCATAAACAGATTATGGCGTTAACATGTTTACACGTTAAGTAATTTTAAGTAGTGGTTGGCAGAAAGGAAACAATTAAACCGCAAGGCATTCATGGAATGATACCCTCTTACGTCCCAAAATGAGCTTTATTGGAATGTACTTACAGAATAGTGTACATTCAGGTGATACTAAATAATGAGAGCAATGAAATAGTGGTACAAATGAGGGCAACTTCTAATGCTAGCATTATGATTCGTGGAGGCATGACTTTTTCTTCCTATATTAGTACATTTCTGCTTTAAAATTCACTGTCCTATGTTTTTGGAAAAATATCTATATTCTTCAAAAGTTGTGGTAGTCTGATTTGTTAGTCTAAGTCACTAATGCTGTGATAGAATAATAAAGTTATTGTGATTACCTTAACAAGGTTATACAGATGGTCCTGTCAACAAAAGGATGTTTCTATAGCTATGATTAGCTTAACTGATTACTTCTGTGGAAGGTGCACTTCCTTAGAAGTGAGGAGACCATCTCCGCTGTATGATTTAGACTCAATTCAAGTACAATCCCTCCCACAACTTTTTAAATTTTAAGGTATGCATCTCAGAAAGGCCAAGAAGAAGTGAGAAAAAAAACCAACAAAAGACAGCTCTCTACAAAACACCTAATTTCTAAAAAAGCAAACAGTTTGTTTTCTCTGAAATAAAAATCATAAAACCTGACAAACTTTATACATGGATTATGCCTGTAGAATAAATTCTTTGGACCTCTCTTACTAAAGGAAAAGAGAAAAAAGCTCTAAATAAAGGAGGATTGCTCCCGCTCACTTTAAATACTGGCAGAGACAATTCTTTGGACAACCTTTAATCTCATTAAGATTAAGAACTTTATTCATGTAGATTGTGCTAACTCAAGAACAAAAAGCAAAAAAATAACCCAAATCCAGACAAAACACAAAATTCCTATTAACACAGCATGAGTAAATCACACAGAATTAAAACATACAGATTGCCACAGCCAAAGCCTGGTCATAAAGTGGTACTATTTCAGCTAAATTGATATAATTAAATTGACATGACTTTCACCGTCATAGAAACAATTATAATGTTATAAAAGCATTTTAACAGTCTTATTGTGCTACAATATGGAGAATAAACCATAATGGTATGAGGAAGTTTTGTAATATAAAACATAATAATGACCACGGTGGTGACTACACCATTTCAGTAATTTAATTAAAACTAAAATTTCACCCCTAACTCTTATAGTAGTATTGCTGTTTAGCTGAAGCCTTTACTCCCTGTAAACTGTAAAATGGTCTATCAAGGAGTAAATAACCCTGCAAATGTCATATAAACTGCCCTAAAAAAATTACAATTGGCCATTCACTGCAGGTGTGACTCAAAGTCCACTAAAGAATTTTTTTGCATATGGCCTTTACAGACACTTTTAAGGAATAAGACAGCCTGTTTGATCTGTACCTAACAGATTCACCCATATGCATGGATAAAATACTGCTTTGGGTGGTAATCTACTAAATTCTGATAGTGATATATCAAGTTTCTGGAAATCGTAAACAAATGATCACAGCTCATGTGCAGAGCAACTAAACATCAAACATACATTGTGCAGACTGTCCAGTTTGCTGCCTGTTTCAGGTCAACTGAGCATTTGCAGTTAATTCCTAGTGAGAAATGTGAACCTATCAGTCTTGAATGGCCAATACTCACAGGTGCATAATAAATCAGGTATGCTTTTTAGTTTGATCCTATCTGGTTTTTATTTGGTTTTCTAAAGAAAGAAAGCTCTTAACACCTCAGTATGTACACTTATCTGTCTCTCAATACCCTTGGGGCATTTTAACGCATTTGCAAATGAGGAAAGGGCTCAAGTATATTAACTTCCCTAAATATTTTATTAAAACAAGGACCTTAGGGAAAGTTTGCCTTTTTCTGATATCAGAGAAACCATAAGGGAGATTGATGTCAACACACAAATATAAAACGAGGCATCATTATTTCTACTGCTTATACAACTACCTATATTGCATATTTACTAGGGTTTCAACAATGTTATGATTAAATGTTGTCAAGCAATGAAATTACTACATTTTTGGGAGAATGGCCATCAGAAATTGTGAATTGTTTTCAAAGTATAAAAATACATTACGTACCCGTTAAAAGGAAAAAGAAATAAAAAGAAAAAGCTTGCCCCACTGGAACCAAGAGGCACAGACTGACCTTTTCCTGCCTGTTACATTCAGGCAGGATGTCCGGGGTGCTGGACTTAAAAGAAGATACTGTAAGAACAAACTAAGTTGAAACAAAACAGACAGCTTGCATGAGGCAAGAAGTTTAAAATCCTAGAAACTGCTAGTGGTTGATCAAAGACCATGAGAAGTCCACTCCACTGGCCAGCCTTGGTTGTAAGAACAAACAGCAAAAGAGCATGTTGTCATTGAGTTTTATAGACAGTTTGAAGACTGGGCTGAGGAAGGCTCCCAAAAAGAGAGACAGAAGGAGTCTTGAAAATAGACAAGAGAGCTCCTCAAAAAAACAGGTCTTAGCTCTTTTGCACATATTCCCAATCAAGAGGGATTGGTAGTTCCTATTTCCCCTTTTGATTCCTAAAAACATGTGGGAAAAGCAATAAAAGTCCAACCTAGGGTCTGGGAGGAAACATGGTTAAAAAAAAGAGGAAAGGTTGTAAATAAACAACCAGATACAAACTGGTGATCTAAGGAAGACAGAATGGGAAACTAGGAAATTCACTCCAAAATCTGTAAACAATGGTTGTTATTGTAAAAGGTATATGACTTAAATTTAAGACGAGAAAGTAAATCAATTTCATAGCAGGAGAAAAAAAATAAGTTGCAGGCTGGGAAGGTATAAGACAAAGTCTTAAAAAAGTCTGAAAAATACTCCACCAAATTTCTGGTCTATCATGACCAGGAGTAACTGATGAGTGAGAGAAGAGAGAAAGCATACAAGAAAATAAAAGTGCTTAGGACTGATCTTGTTGAGGTCTACATAACAGCAAACACCATCCCCTCCCCAGTATGAAGCAGGGAAGCCATCAGAAGACAGTTCCCAGTTTAACTCTTAGAAGTATTTTGTAATATTCACTTTCAGTACCATTTCTTTCAATTCCTCACCATTATTTCTACTTAAAGCCACATGTATTATCCTAAAGAAACCATCTGGGTCTTATGTGTCATCATATTTTTTTAGATTTATGTCTTGTTCTAGCTGTTACTTCAGCAGATATGAATCACTTACTCTTTATTGCGCTATTTTCATAATATAGTCCATTTTGTGTACTTTGATCTGTACAGAAAACAGCTGCAAAAATGACATGAATTAACATCTGGTGAAATGTTGGTCTACTGAAACCGACATATGTTTCTCTGTTGAGTCCACTGGAGCCAAAGTTTCACTTCAGCTGCATTACTTTTGCTTATGTCTCTGCTTAAATTTCCACATACTATGTTGAAACTTCACCTTGTCTTCCAGACCCTACACATCCCCAACTCAGCTACCATGCTAGATTGCTTTTGCTATCACAATCTTTGGTCCTTCAAATATTGCCAAAGAGTAGGTGCTTTTTCTGTGCATTTTTAATGCCCGAAGAAGTAAACAGGAATAAATGAAAACAACTGTTATCTACTACAACTCACAGTATTTTAAAAATGTTATTCTGTAAATAAATCAGACGATTTATTTTCTACCATGGTACATACAATATGCAAACAAAATATATAGTCATGGGAATTACTGCTCCAGAACATGACATGAGTCTGCGGCAGTACGGAACAGTATCTCCTTTTATAATATAAGCACACTCATCTGGAACACTTGGCTCTTTTTAAAAGTTATGAATAGTTACGAGCCCTTCCATATTACACAAAGAACAAAGGAAGAGAAAGCATAATTCAAAACTAATGCTATGGTACGGGGGGAAAAAAGTCTCTCTAGAATATTTCCTTTCTTTCCCCCCTAGCATAGATTCTCTGCTAGAGAAAATGGGCAATGAAGTGCATTGATGCATCTGCACTGAAGTGAATCCAGAGAACGTTTAGCTTGCTAAAGAATCTGGCTTTGGGAATGTAGTAGTCAGGGAAGAAAAGAAATTAGGCATTGAATTTTATCTTGGAAAAGCCAATAGTAAGAGAATAAGAAACACCAACAGTTGAGAATACTGACAGCATTACTTGGGTAATTAGAGTTTCTGCAGCAGTAACATCCTAGGCATTAATGCCGTTGTCATTTATAGCCATAGAGTAATTATTAAAAGTTTAAAAATCTCCTGTGACTGAGGTTTAATGTTGCACATTAGACTTACAGTCAAATAGCAGCTGCCGTCATATTTTACAGCATTGTCTATTGCCGTGAATAATTCCAGGTGTCTGACTGGAAAGATACAGTGATGCTAATATTATCTTGTTAATATTTAATCCCTGCCATGTTCAGAGAAGTCTGTTTTCTTATTTTTTTGCTTTCAGGATACTGGGGTGGATTTAGAGAAGTATTTTTCACAAATTTTTACAGGTTAAATTAGTTTAAATTATAAAATTGCAAATATCACAAATATTTCTCCTATTTCAGTATTTGATTTTGTAAACTGTATAAAATACTAAAGCTGCAATCATGCTTCATTCAGAATGTTGATTGGTTAGTCCAAGGTCATTGCAGCCCTGCTAATTATGAATTGCTTAGGTTCAGTTTTATGTGCATGCTGGTTGTCTAAGAAAGGGGAAAAATAGCTCCAAATCAACCTTATGCTTTTGCCAAATCTTGGTGTCAGTTTAATTCAGAGAAATCTTTTTGTAACTCCCTATTCCACCGGCTAAAATAATCCCTCTTAATGGAATCTCCTGTACATAATGCACTTCTCAGGTATTTTTTTTAAAACCCTTAGTGTTGCAAACAGGTGAGGTAGGTTTATGACACAAGAGTCTCTAACCTTGAAGGAAATTCTCAACCACTTATTTAAAGCAGGATTGTTTGGGCTTTCTTTAAAGATCTTCCCAAAATAGTACAATGAAGAGTGGCATCTGTCCCACCCTCTGTCTGTTTGTCCCTCCAATTCTTCAGAAATATCTAAAAGTGGCACCTGACAGACACCATCTGTATTGACAGGAACATCAGTAGGACGTTGTCACAAACCAAATGCTGGAGGCAATGTCATCATTAACATCTTCCTTCTGAGTTTTAGCATTATTTTTTTTTTTGCTGAAGCACGAGACAATGTAAAATAGATTAGCAGTAGCAGCCAGTCAGGGAGATATCATCAGTACCAGCAGAAATCACATAATTACTCCCACTGCATCATTTCTCAGATGTCACAGGAAAAGCCTAGACTTTCAGTTTTCCAGAATTTGGCTAGTTTGCCCAGAGTCAAATGGTGCAATAGCAGTGAAACAGCTCATTTATTCTCTGAGAATGGCTACAGATTGCTGAGGAAGGGTTTAAGTGTACTGGAAAACAGTGTTTGCCTTAGTGGTCCTCTGTGAGTTGTTTATGCTCTCCGTCCATCATCCAGTGTAGTCTTTAGTGTTTTTAGTGACAGTCCAAGAAAGAAAAAAAGGTAAACACAGCAGCTAATGTTGAGAACCGCATTTTTTAATGATTTCTCTGGAAAATTTCCCAGATTCCACATCTGCCCTGGCACAACAGCCTGAACTTCAGAAAGCAAGTCTCACTGGAGGTGCAGTGAGAACAGCTACATTTACTCACAGTGGGTAGGCTGCTTTCCCTCTATTCATTTGAAATACTGTGCCTGCTACTTACCTTAGTCAGTAAGAACAAGAACAATGTAAAAGGCACAGGTAGGTCACCTTCCAGTTCCTAATATGCCAGTTGTGACACTAAGAGCCGAAAAGGTGGAGAAACAGATCCCGGTGACAGACAGTTCTTCAACACAGTTAAGATGTTTTCTTTTGTTGTCTCAGTGTAATATTTTTAGCTTGTCTCCCATGTTTCTGTCCTTAGTTGTAATGTGGAAATGATAGTTATGGTGAAGACACAAAAAGTACAGTCCCAGGCATTAATGCTTTGGATAATTTTTCTATAGTTCAAGTATCAGATTCAATTTCCCATATACAATCTTTTATCTCCCATAGAATTTAATTTTTAGAATATCCCCATTCAGGATTTATAGCCACATAATGTTAAAAAATAAATGCTAAAATAAATCATCGCATGACTTCATGGAACTCATTGTGTTATTCATAGTGTTGGCAGTCAATCAAAAGGACATCACAGTGTATATGAAGGAGTCTATGAAGGAGTCCCCTCATTTTTGACAAAACAAAACAATAGCAAATATTCTAGTGGTTTTTTTCAAGATGTCCAACAGTGAAATGATACGTGCTATACAGACTGGCTATTATTTTGCCATATCCTTAAATTAAATTAATAAGTTATGTAAGTTTGAAAACAGCACAAAACTCAGAGTTTCCAGCACTCTCTAAAAACAACTTCCCTCTAAAAACAACTCCATCTTCACCTTGTGAGGGAGATAAAGAAAATCCTAGTAAGAAAGAAAAAAATGACAAAATTGTTTGAGAAACTTGCATTTTCTTTTACAACCTGAAGAAGATTTAAGAAAGTGCTTGTTTATTTCATAACAAATTTTTCTGTTTTGCAGAGGACTATTTATTTTTGTGTAATACAGAATGTGAGAGTGTCCTCTCTTTTCTTTATATGGTTATAGGGGGCACTATCCCCACAGGACAGCCCTTCCACTCCTTTTCCTCCTGTGACTCTCTCCAAAATAAGCCTTTGCATGGAGGCCCCAGTTCAAAACCTTAAAAGAGTTTCTAAAAAAACACCTGTAATGGGCCCTGTAAGGCCTCATTTTTGTTTCCTGGTTATTAATCCTGTGGAGAAAATAATTGCCGTATCAGCAATGAAATTTAATTTGTTCTTCAGTCCCCTTAAGAGGGACTGAAGAACAAATGTGTGCATGTTCCCCAAGGACCAGGGTGCATCTCAAGACAATCATGGACTCAGGTGTGCTGAAAAGGTTATTCAAGAGAGCCCAAGGGCAATCACAGCCTCTTCATTCATGTACCTTTTGTCCCTGATAAGGCTCTAGCATGCACATAGAGTATTGGACATATCTTTTCATAAGTTTCAGATCTTTCTCATATGCTTTTTCTGTGCTCTCCCTGGCCCATGTCAGCTGTTACATCATATTTTTCACAGGTTTCACTTTAATTTCCTTAAGATCTTAAAGAAGATGCTTGAATATCTATGTGTACTTAAATGCAAATAAATCCCATTCTTGACAGGCAAAAGAGAAAAAGCAAAAACAATGACAAAAACCAAAGAAAAGGGAAGCTACCACTAGTTCAAAGGCTAAGAAAGGAAAAAACATCCTTTAACTCAGCTGAAGAAAAACTAACTCCTGATGATATAGATGATAACTGCTAAAGCCTGGATTATGATAGTGGACCTGAGTGTTTGTTAAAGCTGTTTCACTTAGTTCAGAGGACTGCATGGGTAATGAAACCAAACACAACAGAAAGAGCTATTTGAGTCAGTGACTGGGAGTAAGGTGTGCAACTGTTCCTGATATGACTTGTCACAACAATAATCACCTGGTATAATAACTTAGCCTTCTCCAGTTAGAAGGTCTCCCCAGGGTACCAAATTTAGTGACAACAGGCAAGTAATATCTAGCATTACTCTTTAACAGTTCCACTCTGACTGAAACTTTGACTTTCCAATTACTATACATTAAACAACTAGCCATTCTTAAAGATCTGAATTAATATTTAAATGGAAGGATGAATTGATGCAGGCTTCCATTTTTTTTCCTTGATAATAATATTTTTCTTTAAATAAATAAAACAGGAAGATTTTTTGGAGGATAACATATTTTGAGTCAATTAATAGCAAGGAGAGTGACAAAGAGGGAATCTTAGGCATCTTAGAGGCAAGAGAGATAAAATGAGAATATCATCTCTATCAGTTAAGCAGTTAAAGCTTATGTTTAATTTTACCAATTCTTACTACTCATGAGATGGATCTAATGTGTAGAGCCATGCAGTCCATTCACCATTTATCGAAAGTATTTCAATGGCATACAGTAGGAATTCTTTTACATGGTATGTAAAGGAAACTAATGATTAGACTCTCAGGAGAGGAGATCCATCTCACCTACCTTTAGTAGGTTTAAAGTGTCTAAAACTCAAGTGCCTCATTTCACCTAATTGTCTATCCCTCCTGGAAAGAGAGATGTACCTCTAAAGGGCAGTTGTTCCTACAAATGGTTATTTAAAAGTAGTGTGAAAGCCCTCTGGAGGATGTCTTTCCTTCTTTCTGCTGAGGATGTAAGGAGCCCACATAATCAATGTAGACTAGTTTGAGATGATTAATCCTCCAAAGTGTTTTGAAATGTAAATCAAGACTTTAAATCCAGCAGACAGGATCTGCAGTAGATGAATTTACTTAATAAATGTAATTTTTTTTCATCATTCAGAGGTACAGATGAGGCTAAATCCATTTATATGTATAAGTTGCTTTCAGATCCTGGAATATGGTGTATAATAAGGTGATTACTTCATATTTCTAAATAGTACACTGAAAAATTGAAATATAGTAATTTAAGAAGCAGGCAACAGCTTGGTTTTCTTTAAATATAGTAAACATACTAATAAATTATATTAGTAATTATTAATAATAAGATTTTCCTTTAATAAAACAGTTAATTCCAGATTGACATTTGTATCTTTTTATTTTAGTGGTGAAAACCTAATCCAGTTTCCAGCTATAAATAATGCTGTTCTGAGCTCTTCAGATTTTGTAAGATGTTGACAGAGGCCCACTAGCGTAGCTGATCAGGCTTAAACGTTTCGGGTACCAGGTACTCCAAAACAGAACAATATGTTCAAGTGCATAAACTGGATTTGGACACTTTACAAGAGTGTAATGGAGTCTTAAGAAGAAAGCCAATGGATGTTTGGGACCATAGAAAAGGGTAGATTCCTGGGCATCCCCAGAAGGTTGCAAGCCCTCCAGCCACATTGCTCTGAACAGTAACCACTGAAGATGGGGTTAATTTGATCCCAGGAGACTTAGAGGCTGAAAAAAACATGGAAATGTCATGTTCTTCAAGCCTCCTCTGCAATACAGCCTTTATAATCCACCTTCGCAAACAAAGGTCAAATAAGGCTTGTATGCCCTACCAGTGTGTGGTATTGTGGCATTGTCCTTCTGTGTGGATGGTCCAAAAATCTCTAGTTTGCAGTTTAGAGCTAGTCCAACACTAAAACTCCTGTTGCTTTCAGACTGCTCCATTGGACTGCCATTCCTCTTTTGTCTAACCTGATGGCTGTTGCCTTACACACATGCTTTACTTCTCCTGGTGTATGAGCCATTTTATAACCCACAATCTCTGCCCTCCTGAGAAAGACTTTCTGGAAGAGCAGAATAAATTCTTCATAACTTATATACATTTATATTTTCACCACATTTAGGAAAAATTTTTTTTTGCGTACTCACAATTTATCGGTATCTACAAAATAACGATTTCATAATTACTTGATTCCTTCCAAACTACAAAACATCAGTGTACTTCTAGAATGACTTGGCATTTAGTAGTGAATAACTTACGCTGCATTTATCAAACTGAAAAGATCCTTTCCTCGGGGGTGCATAATCCTTTCTGCTCCTTGCATTATAATGAACTAGATTTATCCCTAACCTTCTCTTCTGTATAAAATTTCGCAGACCTATTGCATGTAGGTTTTAAAACAAATCTGCAAAGATATTGCTTTTCAATTTTCTCCAGAAAAGCAGTCTTAATACTTTAAGGAAGTAACTTCCTACATTTCCTTCTTGTTCCACTTCCAGGGACAGAAATTACACCATTAATCTCCATAAAAGTGAAAAATCCTGAAATCTCCACCAGGCAAGTTTTTGTGAGTGTGTCTTTTTTAATAGCTGCAGTCACTCATTCAGATGGGCTGAATTCTGCACTTAGTGACAGTTACAGAACTGTGTTAAATACGAAAGTCCAAACCCAAACAATTCCCTATGTCTAGCAATTTTCTCAGTGGTAGTGGATAATGCGAAGGAATATCAATGACAGTTCACTTCAAATTCAAAGAGAAATTTTACTTCAATTTGCCACAGAAGATGAATACATGATAAAAAAATAATCTCAAATGTTCCTTTAAAAATAGCAGAAAATAAATTATTCAGTAATTGTTCTATTTTATTTAAAGTGTCTGGTGGGATTTATTTATTTATTTATTTAAAGTGTCTGCACTCCCAACAATCTACCAAGTGCCCAGTAATTTCACTTTGCTTGGCCCTGACATTTTTTCAGGTGGAATTTCAATTTTTGATTCATGTAATGTTTGCCAAGTAGTTGTTGCTGCTTCTCCCTTTTCAGAGGAGATTCCTCCAATTAGAATATCAACTATATACCGATACAGTTTTACCTCTTCAGGGAGTGAAACTTAAGAGTTCAGCAAGCGCAGCATGAGCAATTGTGGGTGAGTGTTTATATCCCTGTGGGAGTCTATTAAAGGTATATTGGATACCTTCCCATATAAAAGCAAATTTTTCTTTACCTTCCTCCTGCAAGGGAACCATGAAAAACATATCTTTCACATCTAGCACTGCCATTCAAGGGTATGCAGTAGCTTCTAATGTAGCTGTCAAAGATGCAATACTGGGGACTGCAGCCATCAATGGGTTGCATTAGAGTTTAAGTGCTGATATCAATCGTTAAACACCATCTTCCATCTCATTTACAGACTGGCTAAATCGGAGAGTTATGTGGGGAGTGCTGGAAATAATTTGCTGTTTTTCTAAATCTGTAATTTGGAAATTTGATATTGCTGGACATCAGTGATTTTTGACTTGGGAAGGACTGGGTCTGCACAGAGCACATGTACTGAGGCAGTTTGTTGATTAGGGTTCATATTCAAACCAAAAGACCATAAACTGCCACCCGCTAGATGCCAGGTTTGACTGTTTAAAGCATCAAAATCTGGGTTATTTTCATGGTGATCTTTAACTGCAAAGCAAGAAGATGTCAGACGCTTTTCACCAGGGAGCCATAATTAATTTTTGAGGTTTGGCACACAGCACTAATTCCCATAACTCCAGTAATTTTAACCTTTTGTCATCCAGGTGGTATACCCAGCTTGTCAGCTTCCTGTTGTGCAATTATTGAAATTTGTGCTCCAGGATCAATTCGAAATTTTGTTGATTGTTGTCAAGGACCAACTGGAATTAAAATGTAAGGGCCACTTTCATTTAGCCATAGATGAGCTTCTACTTGCCAGACAGGCAGGCCTAATTGCTGTCTGGACACTATTAGTTTCTTGGTTCTGTCTCTTGTAATTGATCCCTGTGAGGAAGGAAAGAGTTATCTCTCTCTCTAGGAGCTGGCGACAGAGTATTTGGGAGTATTTGGAATGTTGCGTTTTTGAAACACTTGAATCAGGCTCAGAATAATGACAGTAGGCTGTCTCTGAATTGCGACTCCAGGAATTCCGAGTGCCAGTGCTTGTTTCCATAGCTCATTTCTCTTCTCCTGGCCCTTTAACTGTCAGTCAGAGGATTTTGGGGTTTGGGAGCTGTTCTGATGTGATAGTTTAATTTGTCTAACAGCACACCCTGTATTCTTCAGTTCACTGGGAATTTTGCTCCATCCCATTTCTCACACATGATTTATAACTTCATGTAATAACACTGCCCAGGTGGGGACCTCCTTTCATGCTAGTTCTTCCTCACTATCTCTAAGGGCTTGTGTTATGTTTACTAAGTCATTATGATTTAAGTCCCTCTGGATTTCATCTCATTTTGCAAAGAGAAAAGGTTTGAGTGTGGCAGGGGCTCCTTTTATTAATGGTATAGCGGGAGCTACAGGTGCCTAGAGAACATCAGTGAGATGGTGTTGAACATTGAATCATTGAATGGTTTGGGTTGGAAGGGACCTTAAAGGTCATCCAGTTCCAACCCCCCTGCCATGGGCAGGGACACCTTCCACTAGATCAAGTTGCTCAAAGCCCCATCCAGCCTGGCCTTGAACATTTTCAGGGATGGGGCATCCCCAACTTCTCCGGACAACCTGTTCCAGTGTCTCACCACCCTCACAGTGAAGAATTTCTTTCATATATCTAATCCAAATCTACCCTCTTTCAGTTTGAAACTGTTACCTCTTGTCCTCTCACTATACTCCCTGACAAAAAGCCCCTCCCCATCTTTCCTGTAAGCTCCCTTTAAGTACTGGAAGGCTGCTATAAGGTCTCCTCTTCTCTTCTCCAGACTGAACAACCCCAACTCTCTCAGCCTGCCATCATAAGGGAAATGCTCCAGCCCCCTGATCACCTTCAAGGCCCTCCTCTGGACCCGCTTCAACAGGTCCATGTACTTCTTATGTTGGGGGCCCCAGAGCTGGGCACAGTACTCCAGGTAGGGTCTCACAAGAGTGGAGCAGAGCGGGAGAATCACCTCCCTTGACCTGCTGGCCACACTTCTCTTGATGCATCCCAGGATACGGCTGGCTTTCTGGGCTGCGAGCACACATGGCTGGATCATATCCAGTTTTCCATCCACTACTACTCCCAAACCCTTCTCCTCAGGGCTGCTCTCGATCCACTCATTGCCCAACCTGTGTTTATGCATGGGATTGCCTCAGCCCATGTGCAGGACCTTGCACTTGGCCTTGTTGAATTTCATGGGGTTTGCACAGGTCCACTTTTCAAGCCTGTTGAAGTCCCTCTGGACGGCATCCCTTCTCTCCAGAGTGTTGGCTGCACAACACAGCTTGGTGTCATCAGCAAACTTGCTGAAAGTGCACTCAATTCCACTGTCCATGTCACTGACAAAGATGTTAAACAGTGCTGGTCCCAATACCGAACCCTGAGGAACGCCACTTGTCACTGCTCTACACTTGGACGTTGAGCCGTTGACCGCAACTCTAAGTGCAACCATCTAGGAAATTCCTTATCCAGTGAGTGGTCCATCTGTCAAATCCATGTCTCTTCAATTTAGAGACAAGGATGTTGTGCAGGACAGCGTCAGAAGTTTTGCACAAGTCCAGGTTGATGATGTCAGTTGTTCTTCCCTTCCCCACCAGTGTTGTAACACCATTGTAGAAGGCCAACAAAGTTGTCAGGCACAATTTGCCCTTAGTGAAGCCTTGTTGGCTGTCACCAGTCACCTCCTCATTTATCATGTGCCCTAGTATATTTTCCAGGAGTATCTGCTCCATGATCTTGCTGGACACAGAGGTGAGACTGACTGGCTTATAGTTCCCCAGGTCATCTTTATTTCACTTTTAAAAAATGGGGGTTATGTTTCCCCTTTTTCAGTCAGCAGGAACTTCACATGGAATGAAGAATGGAATGAAGTGGGAACTTGATGCATGGCTTGAATACAGGCAGCCTTTGTAAAAGCTATGGAGAGCTCATTTAGAGATTTTATAGGTATTAATAAAGGTTGTCCTCTCTCTAAGATATCAATGCCACCAGTCCAATATGCCATTCTGCTTGTTAGTGAGTGGGGTTCATTCAGGGGGTTGGGGCCAGCATTTAAAAAGACACCAGGACCCCAAAAGCCATTGGCTTCATTGCCATTTAGCAAAATTCCATCTGTATGTCCCCCAATTAGAGACACTCTCCAGAGATACTCAGTTTCAGTTTCTCCAGGCTTACAGCCATAATGATCTTGTAAACTGGCCATCTGAATTGGATCAAATGCTGTTGTTTTACTAGTGTGATTTCCTGCACGGCCCTGAAGTCCCGTGGTTTCTTCTGTTTTAATATTCGGTCTGATTGCAAGTGGGGAGGGCTTAGGCGGATGGAAAGAATTATCTTTGTCTGAGCTATTATTAATTGAATCACCCCAAATATTACCATCCCAGTCTTTGGGAAAGATTATTAATTTTCTAATTTGAACTATGTCAGGGGGTTTTGGAAATTGCATTTTCATCCTGCAAGTTCTGCATTTTATGGGCATATTTTCCTCTCTCCTGATAAGCAGCTTCTAGGCATACTCCCAACATTTTACAAATTATACCTTTATCTTTTCCATCTTTAGTTGAACCTCTAGCACCAGTTAACTGTGTTTCTACTTCTTCCCAGTTATGCCAATTATTACAATCCCAATCTTCTGGGAAGGTGGGATTTGGTTGGATACCATGTTTTTGTAAGTATTCAGTGATTTTGCTTGTCATCCTGCTGACTACACCAATTTGTCATGGATGAAAGTATTTCACATGGTTATGATTTAGTAGCAATTTAAAATTTATTAATAGTGTGAGGTAGATCAAAAGGTTGAATTTTAGCAGCACTTAATGATTGATCAATTTAAAGATTAACAAGGTGATTTGGTAGAATATGTTATGATTAACATAGTGACTTAATTACAGATTTGAGAATGACAAGATTCACACTAACCTACTACAAGGTATTCTAAATCAAAGTGTATGTATATATGTATATATGTATAAACACAACACACACACACACAAACAGTGCAGAAATATTTGGATATCCAGTGAAATATGTAGACATCTACACTCGTGAAGGCAAATGTGCATATTCAAGCACATAGATAGAGAGGTGGATGGAAGAGACTAGTCTATAGTCAAAATTTCCCTTTTATGGAGTTTGGAGCAAACGCTTACAATGCATCATTATTCCTATTGAACCTTGAGAACTCTGACTTCACCCTGGCCTTTGTTGGCTTTGTGGGCAGACAGTCTTCAGATCTTGAGGAGTCTGTGCCTGAAAGGTGCCCCAACTCAGGGGAGATTCTGGTCACAGTCTGCTGCAACCCAGGAGAGCTCAAAGGGTCTCACTTAGAATCACTATTTATATGGTCTGAGATAATTGACTTTTGTCAGGTACTTTTCCATTTCAGCCTAACTCAGATGAAGGAATATTCTGGTACTTTGTACCAGTTGTGCAGGCCCAGAACTTGTTAGATCTTGGAGTTCTGGTATCACCCCCTTTGGGCCACAACCCAAGTACGAATGTATTAGGCTGTCAAGATGTATTGATTCTTACTATTGTTCTCAAGTGATAGGGGAGGGGGCAGAAACCAGGTGTGCTAAGGGGGTGCCTTAATCATAGAATCATTCAGGTTGGAAAAGACCCTTGGGATCACCGAGTCCAACCATCAGCCCTACTCTACAAAGTTCTTCCTTACACCATATCCCCCAGCATCTCATCTAAATGACCCTTAAACACATCCAGGGATGGTGACTCCACCACCTCCCTGGGCAGCCTATTCCACTGTCTAGCCACTCTTTCTGTGAAATTTTTTTTTTTTTGCTGTGGCCCACTGCCTTCCCAGTCCCTTTTGAGTTGGCATGTGGTCCATTCCCAAGGCTTAGGGGAAATAGGAGCCAGGTGAGCCAAGGGAGTGCCTTAACACTCTGGTCCACTACCTTTCCCAATTCATCTTCAGTTGGCATGTGGCCTGGGGAGGGAAATTGCACCAAGCACCAAGCAGCCCAATAGAGGGGTGGGACTTGCACCACCACAATAATTTACTACATTTCTTTACTAACTTTTAATCACTTATAGCTTAACATTTCCAAAGTCAAATGTGCAGAGTTAGTAAGGAAAATAATATTATTTTTTCTAATGAGATGTAATTCTTTTCACCCAATGTAATTTGAAAGCAAATTGGATCAGCAAAGTTAGGTTGTCCAATAGTCAAACATCAGCTCTAGTGTATTCAGAAATAGCCACAAATATCTATGAAACCAAACCAAGAAAAAGTCACTGTTTCTCTGAACAACATCCAGCCTTATCTGCATAGGGAAAGATATAGACATGAATCTGGCAGAACGGCTGCTCTCTTGTGGTACGAAGTTGCGTTTTTGTATGACAAAAAGTCTACCACCAATATTTGACCTCATGGAAATGGTTGCCAAGGGAGAATAAATGTTAAGAGAAATTAATTACACTAACTGAATTATTCTTTCAAAGATACAAGTTTCAAGAACAGTTCAGGAAAGAAGTTCTCATGCATGCCTGAAGAGAAAGATATGATGTAGGGTTACGTTTAGTCTCTTGAATCCAGCTCATGGGTATGAAATTGAAATGCAATAGCTATGAAATTGCTGATATTAAGTGACATAGGGACAGAGCAACAGTGTATTTGATTTCTCTAACACATTGGAGTCCATGCTCAGGACAAAACCAGAAAAAAATGTGGTGCCTTCCTCCTAGAATTTATTTAAAAAGATCAAAATACTAACAATTTTCCAAATTAATTTTTCCAAACAAAACAAACAAACAAAAAGGCTTTCCGGTTCATAATAGTAGATGCATCCTATACTTCAGTCTGATTTGTACCACACCCTCTAATTTGCTGACATTTCCTGGCAGCAGTGTCTGTGTTCACCATGTTGTGCTCGGTAAAGAGGCACAAATAGACCTAGTATCCCTATGAAAACTAAGTCCTTCAGTAAATTCATGGACAAAATAGGAAAATAATACGTTGTGCTCTTATATATTACCTCTTTCTTGACTGACTGTAATGAAACAAAACTAAACCAGGAATTCCTCCCTGAGGAAGACGGACTAGAGCTTTTCTATGATTATACTCAGAGTGAGAATTTCACCTTCTAGCAACATTTTTAAAAGAGTCTGGAAACCTTGCCCTCTGTTGCTTGGTATCACACTTAACTTTGTGCAAAATCCATAAACAACACTGTCTCTTGCCTTGTGCATGCAAGCAGAAGGGTAATTGCCGGGTAACTGAAAAATAAATTAATTTTTTTAACAAATAACTTTTATTGTAGCATTAGAAATTTTCAAATAAAGGAAGAGCAACTCTGATATTAAACACCAACTGATGTGTCCCTTATCTTCATATAAATAATATGAATAAATAATAAAAACAAATAATGGTGCATCTCCTTTTGGATGACAAAGGACTGCATGCGCACACTACCTGTAAAGCTCCGCCAGCAGACTTATGTTCTTAGATTCACAAATACAAAATTATGGAGAATGTCAGTAATCAGGTATATTTTGAAGCTATCAGCAGCATCTTTATAGAATTAACACTGGCAAAGGTGACATTTATGTAAGTTAACTTCCTAAATGGCTACTGCAGTAAGAAACTGCTGAACTAAATTCAGAGAAATTATGGCTTTAATTTACAGCACTTGGGAGAATTTTCCTTATCTATTTTTTTTTATGCATGTATAAACATGAAAAAAAAAATCTTAGCAATTCTATGAGAAATGCTTTATACATCCTAAGCAATTAACTATTTCTGCAGAACATTTGTCAGACACATTTGGAATAATCCAGTTATTTAGTGACTAATTATCATGCAACCTGCAGTTTTTAGATCTCATGAAAATGACAACTTTTAGAACACATCAAAAAGAGGGATAATTAGGAAGATGTTACATTATTGTATGGAAAAATAAGAGCTGATAGGCAGTGAGACTGCATAATGAGGACCCCACCTCACTGGTGAAGTCAGATGTAAGGGCAAAGAGCTGCTCATTTCCTCTCCCAGAAAGAGCAAGTAGGGAGTGCACTCCCACAGTGCTGTTACTGATATGAAATACGATTTATGAGCACTGAGGGAAACCAGATACAGGTGTCATTGCCAGGGCTATGACTTTTAATACCATTGCGAGCACCTAAGAACATTGTCAGGGAGAAACACACTAAGTGCTTTACAGACAGAACCATACATGGGAAGGGAATGAAGAATTCATTTTGAGCATCTCAAGCTAGTTCTTATGTTTCTAGCAACCCAAATCTTAATCATGACTATTTGCATAACTAAATAACTCCTTGTTATTAGGAGTTATTCTGAAACACTGGAAACATTCTGAAACACTGAAAAGTTTGGCTGACAGCTGGAGAAGGCATGGTTTTAAGTCATTCAAATCCCTTCTCTTCAACTCTGATGCTCTATCCAAACTAAAAAAGGAGCCATAATCAATGCACTAAAAAAAAAAAAAAATCTTCCAACCTAACTTTCTGAATTACGAAGAGATGCTACAAGTTACCCCCAAAAAACATTCAGTGAAAATCCCTCTTAGTGAGTGAATTTACTTTAGCAATTTTAGTTACAGAATCTCCCACCACAGCTGGGATGATAATGTGTACCTTCCAGATGAGAAAGGAGAACTTCCTGAGCTGTTTTATCCTGTACCCCACCTTAACAGAACCCAGAAACAACTTTTGAAGGGGTCACAGGAGCTATCAGAATTGGCTTTCTACAACCATGGGCAATTATGCAATGGATTTTTAGTTCAGAAAGGTCCACATTATTATCTTTCCACCTATTCCTATATCTATCCATAAAACCCTTCTCAGAGCTTTGTAGAAAATGTAAGACTTGCAGTACAAAAGACCAAAATCTGCAAAAATATAACTTGGTTCATCATGGTGTTGACGTGATTGAATGTATAGATCTACTCCAAGAAACTGCCTTGTACCCAGATCCCTTCATCTTGTGCTCTCATGGAGGATTTCTCAAATCAATATTAGGAGTTCTACAATGTCATGCAATGCTCTGTTCCTCTAGAACAGGTTTTTTTTGGTGTGTGGTTTGTTGTTTTTTTTAACTGTGTTGCCAGAGCACCTTCCATTGTGTAATAGCTGACACAGACATTTTTTCCAATGTTGTTTGTTCATTTTTCTTTTCGTACAGTTCTTCGGGGAAAACCGTTTGTGTCTGTGTTTGTACCAGCAAAGGAAGGATCAAAGCTATGTTCCTGTCATGCCTCCCATCTCGGAAACAGAGCTGAGGTCTCAGTCCCAGTGTGTAGGACTCCATTTGGGAATGAAAAATTTTAAGGCCAAGAGCAATCTGGTTTATTTTATTGTATATATCATGATCTTCCAGCTGGGGTCCTGGCAGGCTGACAGAGTAAACCTCAGCTGGGAAAGATTTGGGGCATCTGAGACTTATATCATTTAGGTATATTTATACCTGCCAAATGTCATGGCCACAGACTTGTCCCAATGGCTCCGACCCCTCCTGACACACCACCCTTTGTTTGCTGCAATAGAGGAGATCATTTTCACTTCCTGCATGTAGCCAGGCAGGTTTGCTGATGAAGTAGCCCAGATCTAAAATTGTTTCTCTACCTCATTCAGACAGCTGTGGATTTCGGCACTGTTTTCCTTCAGGAACAGCATGAAGGCATTCTAGCTCCCTTTCCTAGGAACTGAGTCAAATAATTTGGGAATATTACAAAGGCTTATCTCCCTGGCCTTCCTGCAAATCCTTCAGTCTTCTCTGTGTGCACCATAAAAGATGGAATAACAGACAGACATCACTAAAGGTTGATGGTGAGTGTGCAAAACCATATTTTTAATAGCTCCAGTTGAGAAAGCTAAACCTGTTTTAAAAGTACAGCTAAGTGGGAAAGGGAGGATGAAGGGGAAAAAATAATGGTGAAGAGGAAGAACAGCAATGTCTACTTCTATTCTCCTCACCTGTGTTCTGGCTGCATAGTAACAGAATCAAATTAAAACTGAAGAGAAATAAATGAGGAATAATACTGGTGCAGAGGAAGATGGGTCAAGCTAGTGGAAGGCTTATGGGATAGAAAGAGGGCTAGAGCTGAAGGAAAGGTCACTAGCAAATATGAGAAGGTAACAGTAGTAGAGAAGAAAACAAAAACCCAAAGGGAATAAAAAAAGATAAAAGGGATACAAAGACAGAGAGAGATGAGCAGCAGAGAGAGAACACTACAGATAAAAATAGACCTAGGAAAGCAGCCCCAGTTATAAAAAAAGCTCCCTTACTTCCCATGCTCACACTGATGAAAAACATCCCCATTGAAGCTACACCGACCTCACAAACACGCATCCTGCCAAACACAGAATCACTTTTCTGTCTTCTCCGATACAGGTTCACCTCTTCACAAAATCACATTACTTAGATGATCCATTAGCAAAAAGGTACTTAAAATTCATCTGTGAACACATTAACTTCTTTCTCCTCTGTTCTATCTCTTTATTACCTCACTGTGCTGCAGATTCTTCTGTGGTCTTTCATGCAAACCTGTCCTTGCCCATGCTCAAAAATTTTTTAAATACTGGACACTTCTTAGTAGTTTTGGAAACAAGATGGAAGTGGAATTTTAGCCAGATTGATCCAAATTTAAGCTTTTAATGCGTCCTTCTTTGACTTACTGCTGTGACGTTGTAAAATTGTATTTAATTTTCTTTTTTCCAGATCTTCAACAGCTGAGAAGCATGTAATAAAATGTAAAAGCCTCACAAAGTACCTTTCTTGCCAAGTGTATGTAATGTAATCTGTGCCTCTAATATTTCATGTGTTCACTGATGATGTGGAAGAGAGACTTTGTTATCAGCAATAAAGTTCAGGTAAGATGCCAAACTAGAAGATGTTTCAAATAGCAGCATAGGAAATGGATTTATGTGCAACTGGAGAGCTGGGAGTCACTTAGAAGGATACTATGTAAGGGAAAGAGGATAACAAGGGAACAAAAGGTCCTAAGAGGGAAATTGGGACTGTTAGGCTTGTTAGAAATATAGCACTGAAGGAAGCAGGAAAAGACAGAGATGTCAGGGGAACACAAAACAGGTAGAGGCTAGGGCTCCTGCATGGTGGAGTGGGACTGACAAGTGAGGAGGAGAAGACAAAAGGGAGAAGGGAGAAGAGACATGTTGGGGAGGAGAGAGCAGAAAGTAGCAAACACTTCACCTCCTTGGAGCTCTGTGCTTCCTGAAGTACAGTCACCTCTTTGCCTGCGAGTGGAGTCCAAAAACTCCTATTCCCCTGTAAAACTCATGGGCAAAATCTCTTCTCCCACTCCAGTTCTGGTCCACCAAGATGTCAAACCACTTTTTCTAGCTGCTGTTTTACTAGTTACAGTGGCAGAGGTCTATACCAGGGATCAGAAAACTCAAATCTAAATAACAATCCATGTGTTAATATTATTAAACACACATAGCTGTGCTAAAGAAGTATAACAAAGCTCTTCAATCAAAAACAAAATTTCTATTTTGTTCTGGTGAAAAATTGGTACCCCAAAATTTCCTCTTGTCCAAGTAGAAAAAACAGTAAGTAAATTTCAAAAAATAGAATGGCATTATAAATATTATGCATTTAGAAACCTCAAAACAACCTGGATTAGCTTTAATAATTTCTTTCCCTTTTATGTAAAATAGTGTCATATGAGAGTCACACAAAACCTGAAGCAGTGACATGAAAGTGAGACTTCCTGACCTAACCAAAACGGAAAGTTTTGAGAAGAATCTCACTAAGATGTCAACTGAAATCCATACACTCCTGAAATTTCATTCTGTGAGTAGAACACTTTCTGCTAGAGAACCCTTTTTCAGAAATTCCTGTCCAGTTGCTAGTCCACTGCAGAGCCGAGATGCAGTGCCAGGCTGCTCTTTGTGTGTCCTGACACAGATCAAGGAGGGTCTGAGGCAATAATGGCAGTTTTCACAGAGAAGCCCTTTGTGGTTCCAGAGCAGGTTATGTGCAGCAGAGACCATTTAATTTTGTTGGCTTTTTTTTCTGTACATGACTAGTGCAGAGAATGCAATCTCATGCTGATGAAGTCAGAGGAGGATTTACTATTTGGGGGTAACCAAAGAAGCTGCAGTCTTGTCCTAGTCCTGATGTGGTGGCAATGAAATGACCGTTCAGCTCCCCCAGTCTCTTGTAGCTGCAGATGGTTTTCACTAGACACCTTTCACAGTACGACCCACCATGTAATAAAATAAACCTAAATACATTCAGCATTAAATCAGCACCCTGCATCCCACTCCACACTCCATACATTTGTGAAAAACCAAAACAAAAACCCAACAATTTGGTCTCCTTCCCTCCTATTAGTTTTGTGCCTGAGAGCTGGTCTCGAATTAGTGGCATTCCTGGTCCAGGCTGACAAAGAACATCTCTCACAGTCCTTCTCCCTCACCTTCCCACCTACCCACAGGGCAGAGACTCTCCAAAACATGAGAAGCCACATCAAAACCAAGGAAAGCAAGGAGACATTATTCCACTGTCACCTTCTGGAGCTTGGTGACAATTCCTAACAGTTTCTTTTACATCCTCTGTCTGCTAGAGTAGTAATAAAAACAGATAGGAAGAAAAAAAAAGTACAAAGACTTAATGGTAGAGGGCTAAGTATCTCAGCCAAAAGGAAATTGAAAATCTCCCAGGGGATGATCAAAAGCAGGGGGAGGAAAAGGATGCTGAGTAAACAACCTGAGAATAAGAAATTCCTCCTTGAAGAGGAAGAAGACTAGAATAAAATACCAGTCTGTTCTTTAAAAAATAGAGAATAATATATCATAGAAAAATGTGCAAAATAATTATTTAAATGGAACTGTGATTTGAAAAATAGAAAGTGAGGAGGTCATATAAAAGAGTAGAAAGCAAAGGCTAGATATGTATAATCAAATTTATTGTTTAATGTCAATTCTAAGTAAAATCTCAGTTCCACAAAAAGTGTGTTGCTCTCCCTCCATGCATTTACCCACTTTGTGCAGGTGGGGAGATTGTAGTAGTTTACAGACCTTGAATGGGTTTATACACTAATTGAGTAGGAAAGAGGAATGAAATAGAAGTAAAGCACTGAAATGCTTTTTGTAGAAAGCCTTGAAGATTCTTAAGGAAAACTGAGGAACCTCTGCTTCTTAAGATAACAAAAGCACACAAAACACTGTGTAGAGAATGCATTGTCAAAGACTAAGATGGACCAAGGTCATAACTAGCTTCTGGTAATGGATTTCTTCACTCCCTGTGTAATTTTCATGATTCCATACTCCTGCAATTTTCGCGTGCACAGTCTGTGTTAAGAAAAAAAGAAAAGCATTTGCATGTAGAAATAGCATTTGCATGTTAAAAGTGGGTAAGAGGGAACATACTTCATCTGAATGCAGTTATTTACAAGTAGATGGGGACTTTTGTTGTGTCAATACTAGTTCATGAAGACCTGAGGGCTTAAATGTGGAGGCCAAGTTGATGATCACTTACAAATTAAATGACTTGGACTTTTTTATTGTAATCTTGGAAATTTCACTTTGTTTTTTCCATAAATCTGTGGCTAAGAACCACATTGCTTCCAGAGAACCAAAGATGGTAGAAGGGTACATCAGAGAATAGTTCAAAGCATACGGAACCAAAACCATTCAGAATAAAGGTAGAGTGAATGCTGGGATTTGCTTGGCCACAGATTGCTGCTTTAAACCTCACAGGAAAATAATTGAAAACAGATCATTATGGATAGATGAAAACCACAATTATTTCAGTTTCTCTGTCAATATTGGATCTTCAGAGGTCACAGGAGAAAATAAATAATAATAATAATAATAATAATTCTGTTAGAAACTATCTTGGAAATTCTGCAGCTCTATTGTAGGGCTCAGTGCAGACTAAAAGAAAGTGTCAATAAAAAAACGAGGCTGCAAATGCATTGTGCTCCACAAGGAATTAGTAGCACCACACTGTAATTTGTGGTTGCCACAACAGCAATTGTTTCAGAGACCAATTCTTGTTTCTTATTCAGAGAACAGAGATGAATTGGATCCAAGGGAAATAAGATTCTCTCTTAAACTAAGAGTTTCAAAAGTAATAAACTACAGTTTCAGACAAAATAATATCTTTATTGTACATTTTGAGGACTAGTACTTATACTGTTTGTTCCAGTCTTGGTTGTGTTGGCTGCATGTTATTTAATGCAGAGGTGGTTTAAAGACCTGCTTTTAGGCTGTCATCAACTACAGATGCACATGCCTTCATCTCTAGGCAATTCTTCACATGCAGAACACATTTGTATGGTAATATGGACAACTCAGCAAATGGCAGATCACAGAATCACAGAATCACAGATTCGTCTAGGTTGGAAAAGACCTTGAAGATCATCCAGTCCAACCATTGACCTAACACTGACAGTTCCCAACTACACCATATCCCTAAGCGCTAAGTCAACTTTACTCTTAAACACCTCCAGGGATGGGGACTCCATCACCTCTCTGGGCAGCCCATTCCAACACCTAACTACCCATTCTGTAAAGAAATGTTTCCTAATATCCAGTCTAAACCTTCCCTGGAGCAACTTGAGGCCATTCCCTCTTGTCCTGTCGCTTGTTACTTGGTTAAAGAGACTCATCCCCAGCTCTCTGCAACCTCCTTTCAGGTAGCTGTAGAGGGCGATGAGGTCTCCCCTCAGCCTCCTCTTCTCCAGACTAAACAACCCCAGTTCCCTCAGCCGCTCCTCGTACGACATGTGCTCCAGACCCTTCACCAGCTTCGTTGCCCTTCTCTGGACACGCTCAAGTGATTCAATGTTCTTTTTGTAGTGAGGGGCCCAAAACTGAACACAGTGATCGAGGTGCGGCCTCACCAGTGCCGAGTACTGGGGTAAGATCACTTCCCTGTCCCTGCTGGCCACGCTATTTCTGATACAGGCCAGGATGCCATTGGCCTTCTTGGCCACCTGGGCACACTGCTGGCTCATGTTCAGCTGGCTGTCAATCAACACCCCCAGGTCCCTCTCTGACTGGCAACTCTCCATTTGCATAGGTTTTGGCACAAAAAGTAGGTATGGTCTAGTAAAAATTTACTCTCTGGGATGTACCAGAAGTAGAAGATATTAGTTAAAAAAAGAGAATCACAATAATAAATGGTGTGAACCAACTGAATTTTTAGTAACAGATGAAATCCAATAGTACAAAAGATTTTCACTTAGGGAATGACAAAATAAGCATGCTGTAAAATGATCATTTGGAAATAACTGAGTTGAAGCAGGAATGGAAGAGCTAGTATATTTTGGAACAAGTTGGAAATGCCAGTGCACAAAGGATGAGGCAGCTGTGATCCACCAGAGGTAATTCCCAAAGAAATAGGGAGGTGGTGACACAAAGCACCAGTGGGACCCCCGCTGAATCAGGTCACTTATGTTCAGTTCAGACCATCGGCGCTCAGAAGCTGGAGCAGATGCAAAGAAGATTCACAGGGCTGCTCAGGGGAATCTGGAAGTATGGAGTGAAAGGAGACCAGAGGACTGGCATGTTTAGGCTGAGCAAAATTAAGGCTAAAAAAAGGTTATGCACTGGTCAGGGGAAAAAGGGGAGGAAAGTGAGGAAAATGCTGGTGTCAGGGGCTGCAGGACAGGAGGTATGAGCAGGAACCCACCCCTATCACTGACACCAGCCAGTTTTGTGCGACCCTTTTATTAGGCTTCGTTAGGATCAGAAGCCAAAATCTAGGATCTAAACATGCAGGAAGCTCCCTGGAACATGTTCACACTGCAGGTGTTCAGTGTCTCCGAAAATCAGATCACTTCCTTGGTGCCTTCCTCAAACAGCCCAACTATATGAAGCTAATCTTAACTCTCACCGTGAGTAAAATGAGGCTATTGCTACCTAACACAGCTTTGAAGATCTGTAAATTATACACATCCCAGATTGCAAAGATTCAGTGAAAGAAAGTAATTATTCTTTTTTATTTCTAATGATTTAATTTTACATTTGAACATAATGATTTTAATAATTTACATATCTTTAATACAAAAATTTTAAAGTCATTCTGGATATATGAATCTACTGAAGGCATTGGAGTCCAGAAGCAAGTACACAAAAATCTCCACGCTCTTCATTATGGAAGAAAGACCTGTGACATTTCAAATAAAGTTAAAATATATCACTCAGAAGACTTATGGAATATGCAACTACAGCTTCCCTGAATGCAGAAACAAGGAGAGACTGAGACAAGTTATCTAAAGGTAAAGCACCTAGTATTTTAATTTGAAATGCCAAAGTGATATGATTTAGAAGGAAGAACTAGGAGAGGATCCATAAAAGAGGAAGTATTATTGTTTTGTCCTTTCATGACACTACTTTTCTCATTCCATTAAAGTACTCAGAACCTTAAGACTTGGTCTCTAAGTTCCATCCAATAAATATGTGATACTGTCATGGATTCATCTTCGATCTGTGTTTAGGTTAGAAGGGCACTATTCATTTCTGAGTGAAAATCTCTGAGGACAGAACCTTTGTGAAATGATCTGTCTGACACACTTAGCCTGTACAGGAACGAAAAGTACCTCTTAAATTACTTCCAAACCTATATAGGTTTTTCCCCTATACTCTGCTTTATTAGCTTGAAAGGGGGAGGGGAATGCAGCTCTGACTTCCCACAGTACAGCTGTTAGTAAACATAATGCGCGGGCACAGTAGTTAAAATACACAGCTCAGCAGGATTTAAGACAGCTCCATCCATCATAGCACAGCTCCTTCCATACAACTGTACCAACCATGCAAAATAATGCAAAATAATGATTGCACTAAGCAGTCAAATGAAAGAAGACAGTATGCATAATATAAAATCTTTGGACACTATAGCACTTCAAAATCTTTCTCTTTCTCACTCTGCTTCAAGTTAATTTATTTGCTATTCTTGAAATATTTACTTCTATAGTAGAGGCATTAGGGTGAACATTGCATTGCAGGGCATACTAAAACTTTCTCATCTGAACTGAGATTACAATAAAAAAAACAGGGTTAAGTAGGACTGACAGAAAACTAAATTAATACAAGCAGGCAGATCTTGGTCTCTGGTCCAACAGCTGGATGCAGAGTGTTGCATGCATAATGCATAATATTCTTTCTGTTGTTCAGATGATAAACAAGAAAAAAACCAATAAACAAGCCAAGCCAACCCCAAATAATTTTTCTAGTTTCCTCGCTTAAATAAAAATTAAAAATGTTACTTGAATTTATGCCAGAGAGAACTAGAGAACATACTCTTTTAAGTCTATTACATCTCAGAAATAGCAGGGTGGAACATATTTACTTTGTCCTGTTAAAGATCCATTTTACAGCAAACATTCAGAAGTTTTATACAACAGATTACACACCCCCTGTGAAGGACCTGGAGATTTATTTAGAAGCATAGGAAAGCAACTTGTTAAATTATGAACTGAGGTCACCCATGGCCTTTGAGTTCATATGTTATACTAAAAGGTAACTGAGTAAACTAGCTCTGAATGCTTTTAAGTGATTTTATTTAAACACCTAGGCAAACAAATATACATGTTAACATGTATATAATAAGCACACTTATTGGAATATAACCTTTCATTGAAATGAAGCAACATCATGATCAATCTGAACGTGGGGCTTAGACTATGTCAATGTATCATCTGGTTTTGTTAATAGATTAACAGGGCTCACAAATGAGTAAAACAAGTGAACAAAATGGAAGGCCAACATCTGCAGGATCTATCTTGTGCTAAGATTAAAGGTAGCAACTACAGTACTATGACCCGTGGTGAATGGTACTCAGGGAAGGATAACCACAGCAGGATTCACTCAGTTTCAGCATTATGCTGCCATTATAGCAATATTTTCTGTTCTCGAGTTAGCTAGTTTAAAACTGACTAAACTAGTTCAAATTCTATGAAAATGTCCAGAGAGTCAACATCATATCTTGATGTTTATCTTGAGTTTAAGTTTATAAAGTTACTCAGCGCAATCTCCCTGCATTTCACCACTATCAGAAATCACTGGCTGTTTTTTTGACACAAGATTCTACTGATTAATTCAACGATGGATGGATTTGGTGTGCAAGCATATGTATACACAACCCATAATAAATTATATTAAAGTATAATTTCACTAAATATAGGTAAAAATAAATAGTTTTCACTTTTTTTTGCCTTTTGTTTCTCGAACAACCTGATTCATGGGTACTATTTTCTTCAAACAGGTGGGACAGGCTTGAAGCCTTTCGTAAAGCTTAATCCCTTTGCTCAGCTTAATCCCATCAATTATTCATTTTTCACCTCTTTTTCTTCCAGACAGCTTGTTCAGAGGGCTTATAACTTTGGATCTTGACACAGACACATGCAGAATGAGAATTACCTGCTTACTTATTTGCTCTGTTCAGTGAATATTTTTTACAGTTTAAAGCTCGGTGAGATGAACTTGAGAGTTTTGGAAAGGCAGTGCTGAGTTGTTCCTTTTACAGTGGACAATCTTTAGGCTTGTTCATGTGCAATACCTAAAGACCACGAGTCCATTCCAGGACTATTTACTCTGGAAAGGTAAGAATATACAGAAACACTTTGACACACTGAACTGGAATAATCATGGAGAGAAGTAACATGACAAAATTGTCTTGTTTTCACAAGGTCAGCTCAGATACCCTTTCAAAGATATGCAAAGCAGGCTTTATGAGGGATGTTTTTCTTTCAAAGCTGAGACAGTAGTCATAGCAAAGACAGAACTGATACAGGGATGAGAAGGACCAGAGACTTTAGAGGCCCATTGGTTACACCTTGTGCAAGAGAGATCATGCAGTTGTGTCTTCTCCTTCTTCTTCCCCCTCTCATTCCCCACCCCATGTCCCAGCATGATCACTATGGTTCAGTCAACCCTTGATATTGGAGATGTACTCGAGAAAAATAATTTCTGGATAAAATAATTAACATATCCTTAGCACAATTCACTTCCTGACAAGTACTTGAGTGTTCTCCATACTGCTTAAAATGTCATGATCTTTTTTCCAGAAAAAAACCCCTGGAAGATTAGCAGAAGAGCCATGACTTTCCCTAATGGCTTTTTACCTAAGAGAACTTAACATTTTCTTGGAATAAATTATTTTACAACTTACTTATCAGTATTTGTATCTGAACCATTTAACTGAAACTTTCCAGAAATAATTCAAATTAAGATAATTCAAACATCAGGTCTGGAAATGATCATCATAAATAGCTTTTCTTTTTTTAAAAAAGCCACTCTTCTTTATAATAACTGTGAACAGCAGACAAAGGGCTCAGATGTAATAAATTCAGTTTTAGTAGGACTAATCAGTTGCTTTCCCAGGTCAGACAGGAATGATCAACACCTTGGAACCAATTATCATTAACACATTTCCATGCTGTAACATAACCGGTATTTTCAGTCATTTAAAAAGCCTTAGCCAAATGTTAACTTATGCATTAGGCCCTTGCTGCCTTGAACTGACATTTCCCAATCACACCCTATGGACAGATGAGGAGGTTTTGCACACAGTGTAATAGCTCAGTAAAAGCACATAGGATTTTGCTGAAATGCATCTAACCATAAAAACTTTCACTTATTCAACCAGAAAGATTCTACCTCTACATGATCAAACATACTGCTAAATCTTGATCAGAAAGCACTAAGCATTGAGTAAATTGTGTGTGATGGCTTTGGGAGGGCACTGCTCCTCATTGTGTCCAGCAGACCATACCACAATATCCCCTTCATATAAGGAAGCTGTTCATGACTGCAAGGAAAGAAATCTGTGCTGTAATGCATCATTAAGTCAAATTAACCCAGTCATCCACCTGTTAAGTGAACAAAATGAAGGAAAACCTCATTCTCAGCAAGTTCCTTTGCACAAAATCGGCAGGGAATGGCAGCATCATGCCAACAATTCCTTAATCTCATTAATTCTTTTACAGCCAAGTAATGTACTTTGCTTCTGATGTTTTAGCACATTTATTATGGCCAAATACAAGCTCTTTCTCAAAATTAACTGTAACAGAAAATTTATACTTCCTTTGAATGCTTTTTCTGTTTTCATAGGAAGTGGGATGTGTTTCTTTGTAAAATAAATAAATAAATATCCCCAAGCAGAAATATTTCGTATTGAAGGTGTCACTATGGTACTTGCCTTGCTACTTTTAGTTTGCTTGTGTTATGTCCCCACCCCATCTGGGCTTGGACTACATTTTCTTCATTTACCTCCTTTTCACAACCAGTGACATGATGCACTGGGAACTTCCAACCCTTGCTGGCTCAGAGTGGGGACTAACTTGCCTTCTTGCTTACCAACACAGCATCATGAAAACAAAAGAACTATCTTGGAGTATTTTTTTCCCTATAAGGCTGGTTAGTGACTGAACTTCAAGGGAAGGTGTGTGAAATGGCAACAGGTCCCTTATTAGAAAATAAACTACCACCTGTAAAAACTGAATCCTAGTCCTACTTCAGTTTTACAGATTGAAGCATCATACTTCTAAGTCCTGCAAAAAAATTTTGTTATTCATAAGTTTTATTATTCATATAAACATGGTATCTTTCTTGCTTCGGTAATTTATTGTATCAACTGTATACAGTTTTTCTATCTGGTGGAAAAGTATTTTATCTTTTAAAAAGTGAGGTCTTGCTTAAGAGGGGGGTAGGTGGGAGAAAAATTAGATGGACTGATAAAGGAAAAGTTACAAGCCATTTTCCTATTATTAATTATTCTAAAAGAAATCAAATTATATTTGGATTTACACAAATAAATGAACCTTCTTGTTTATTTAGGTGAAGTAGACAATCAATTCAAAATAAAAACTGGAAAAGTAAAAAGAAATCAGGAATGACTGCTGCTGATTTAACTCCCATTGTATTTAGCAGGTAAAGAACTGTGGATTAAAAAAATTGAAAAGTTGTGGAAGATATTAATTTATTGTGTTTAATACAGTAAAGAATGAAGAGAAAAGCTTTAGGTTGGACAATAATTTAGAAGCATTGAAGATCACACCAGAATATCAAATTGTTTCTTATAAAATGTTTCTTGTGATCCTATTATTAGGTTTTTGTTCTGTGGGCATATATCAACAAGGAGATTAAAAAAAAGCAGAAAGAAAAATGGTAATTTAAAGTTATGTGCTAAGGTTTCTATTTAAGATTACCCTTTTCTATATCCTGGTAAGTCTATTTTATAACCGTTATTCATGCAGCAAATTTTGAATTTAAAATGTGGGATAATACAAATATGTAGAAAATCCTGACATTCTACAATTTATGACAAATAAGGACATAACTATCCAGCAAACAGAAAGTGAAGAAATGTGTGAGCAATAAACATCATATTGCTCAATTTCCTGCACAAAGAAGAAACCTTCAGTCTAGCTTTCAGATAGGATAAAACCACTGATTAAAGAGAAAAAGAGACTTAAGCATGAAAAATAATTAATGCAACAACCTAATTCTTTCAGGGATACACCAGGATAATTAAAATAATTATTTAATTATATATGTCAATTATTAAATTATATTATTAAATTAAATATATTTAATTTTATACATTTTCAACATTTAAAATTTTTGCACATACCTAGTGCATCCATAAGATGTGTGTGAAATTTACAGTGGAAAAGCCTTTTGTGATCAGTGCTGTGGAAGTACAAACTCTATTGACAAAGAAGTGAGGTTCTTCACCCAAGGTGAACTGCTGCTGCACAGTATAGTAGCACAAAAGGAGGGACTGAAGGATAACACAAAATCATAATCCTTAATAGCCTTAATAGTCATCAGGGGAAAAAAAAACCACCTGAACAATAGCACCACCCCACAAAAAAAGGGCCAGTGAATAAAAAGCATCTGCTTTCAAAGTAACATAACAGTAGCATTTGATGCAATCAGGGTCATCACCCGTAGCTCTGACCCTGACCTTCTTGAGGAGAAGGAACACGTGGGGCCAGTGTTACCAGGGGCTGCAAAAACCTCTTGCTTTGAGCAATGTTGTAATTCTTGTACAGTATGAATTCTCTCTTTTACCCTCAAGCTAACCTGGGAACCAGGAGTGTAAGTTAGCCTGTCACTCTGAGTCGCATTTAGGGCTTGATCCAAAGGCGTGACCTGGTGTTACAGACCAGTAAGGTGTATATTCATGCTAGTCTACAAGAGCTCTCTTTGATATTAGCTACTGACAAACACCAAGTATATTTGTTCTCTTTTGAAGAGGCTGTAAGTGTGTCTGGGAACAACTTTTAAATGACTCGTATTACTCAGGCTGAATCCCTACAGGCAATATTTTGTTTACATCAAACCTTTTTCTGGAAGGCTCATCTGTTATTACACACAGTTATCTGAGATAACACAGGCTGATTTCTAAAATTAAAAACACTTAAGGATTCCTTTACATAAAAACAAACCACCTTTCTCTTAGTTTTCTTAATCACCAAAGAAAGCTCCTGAAATGTTACTGCTTTTTAGTAAAACACTGAAGCGAGGGATTTCCTGACACAAAAATGTTCTTTGAAGAATGTGATTCCTTTACAGCATCCCCCATTAGGAACGGGATCTCCACCTACATGGTTGAAACACCAGGATACTTGGGAGTTGCTTTTGAATCTCATGCAGACAAGGTTCTTGAATGTCCACAAAAAGAGCTTGGGGAGAGGATTTCTTGCAATACAATTAAATGGAGAACAGAAACAAAAATCCTTGCACATGTGACAATCGGGCTTGATTTGTACTGGCAAAAAAAAAAAAAAGAAAAAGTAATTCCAGAACTACCATCAGACAGTAAACACATTAGTTTCTCCACTGGATATCTCAGATTACTTTGAATCTACCTCCCCTTTACTCTTTGCCTGGACCAAGATCTCTCTTATGATATTTGAAGTCCTCCATAGCTAGATGTGATGTACACTTCAAAATTGTTAAACTGAGGAACAGCTTAAAAGTTTAAACTTGGGAGAAAAAATGAAAAATCTCTAACGTGAAAGACCAAAACCTTAGTATGAGCTCAACCAAGCAGGAAATCAGATCACTCCACAAAAAGAACATTTGCAGGACTTTAACTTTCACATTTTTCCCCTAAATACATTTTCCTCTCCCTGTCTCTCGCACACTCACCTATCTTTCTACCTCTACTCACTAAAAGCTATAAGCAAGCAAAGTGTCTCTATTACCCAAGTTATTCCTCTTTCAGCCAGACTGGGAAAAAAAGAGCAAAGAGTCTCTCCACTCATTACTCAGCAAATACTCAGCAAATTTGCTGCTCAGGTGCACTGTGTTTTTTATACCACATAAGAATCTAAACAGATTGGATTCAAACTACTTGCATCATCATAACATGTAACACACAGAGAATTATGCTTTATAAAATTCATATTACTGTAGGTGAGGATGCTAATCGGCATACGATAGAGGTTTATATAATTATAATATTTTAGTTGATAATTAGGATAGAAGCTGGTAGCTAGGACCTAGTATGGGGCTGAGTAATGCTGAATAATGCTGGATAACACTCAGTGCTGGCAGGCAAAGGACACAAGGGGCCAGCAGTTCAGATGATGCTGGGCTTACGAATAGCCATATATATGCCATCTCCTTCAAAAGGTCACTTGCAAGCTGGAGCTACTGCAAACAAGGCAAGAGTGTGCAGGCAATACTCAGTGGCAGAAGACACACATATGTATGTATATATCTGTGCACCTGAAGTCTGTAACTATGTTTTAAAGTTAGGGCGTAATGCCTTGGAATATATAAAGCAGAGAGAAGCTTTGATTTGTAAATGTTGGATTTCTAGCTCTGGACAGCTAGAAATTTCTTTGTGCTCCTGCTTCCTGAGGTACAATATAAACTGGGTTTTTGCTTTGCAGCTTGCTATATTGCCTGACAATCATCCTGCTGCACTTGATGAGGCTGAGGAACCTGGCAGAAGGGGCAGCCATCACATGAAAAGACAAAACCATGTTAAAACAGAGGTCCCTGGACTATGCTCCACATAGCTCTACATGACAGATGTACCACAGGACAGCAAAACACAGGTCCTGTGTGATAAGCAAACATCTCATCTTATATATGTATATATGTCACTAGGTAGTGCTGCTTCCGCTTTCTCAGTGGTCAAGAGCAAATTAGGAAACTCCTGTGTAAAACATGCCTGAGCAGGAAATAAACCACAGGCCTCAGCATTAACAAATACAGAGCAGATAAGTTTTCTGCTCTGCTCCAGAGGTTTTCTATGTCCTTTCACTCCCAGCTTTACAATCACCTCAGCTGCAGGATGGATGGCATGAAAGATGCTTTTAGAAAGGATGATGAGCAGCCCAAACATCTGTTTGGGGTTGGAGAGAATTTGTTGAAAATATCTTCAACACTGAAGATCAAAAATTCCATCTCTGGGATGATTCATTCAATTAAAAATGTGGACTCAACTTACAGAATCACTATGAAAACAGCAATGCAACAATATTTCATACAACCTTCTGAAAAACATAGCTGTCTGCTCATATCAGTAAAAGTATTGGAAATCATAGTGGATAGTATATACAAATTACTGAAAAGGAAGACAATTTTTAAATTTTCATTTTATTACTGGTTTTCTCCTATGAATAATTTTGACTTTTTGGAACAATCTTTAAAAGAAAAGTGGAACCTCTTTTATCATGCAAATATGAATGCAAAAATGCAAACAAAGATTAAACTACAGGTTACACAAAGAAGAAACAAACATATCAAAGTTACTCTGAAAAGCTTGCTTCTCCCTAAGGAAATTAAACTTGCAAATGTATTCCCTTTCTTTTCAAACATTTTTCCTTTTTTTTTTTTCCCCTCCCTTTTTCTTTTGCAGGTGCTGGTGGGAAATCAGGGAAAGTATTCAAATGTAGATTAATTTAAAAATATACATCTGATTGGATACTGTATTTGCTGTGAGCTTTTACTGACTGCAGTTCAAAGGCTCAATTAAGACAATAAGAAGAGACTAAAATGAGGCTCTTCTAATAGAGGTCTTTTCTTTCCATGGAGAGCAAAGATTGTTAATTTAAAAGAAAGGTCTTGTACAGTCAATTCCATCTGTGTAGCCGAGCCACAGAAATCTTTATTTTCAAACACTCTCCCATAAGTGATGAATAAACAAACACACACACAGAAATAATCACCAACATGCTGTGGACACACATTCAACACCCAATATTTAAATCTATATATTCTGCAAACTTGCCACTCATTAAAATTCTGGCACCAAGTAATTACAAACATTGGTGACTATCCAAAAGTATTACTTGTTTTCTTCACTGAGAATATCTGATACTCAGAGAATGCGAGAGAGGAAGAGACAGGATACCAATCACTCCATTTAAAAAAAAAAAATGAAGCAAGTAAGAACACATGAAACAATACAGAGAAGACACATTTTTCCCTTTCATACACTTCTGCTGTGGTCACTGCCTCCATTTCCCCCATCTTGCTGGGGTCTATGTTGGGACTGTGAGGTGTGTGTGCAAATTCTGTAGTTTTTCCACAGTATCTGGATGCAGCAGCACTTTGCTGGAGCACTGGCAGAGCCTCAGCTGGAAGAGCAACCCTCAGACAGATTGGGTGTACTGGGCCCATGTGCTGACCACATCTGGAAGTCCTCTCTCCCAAAGCAACCCAATTATTCCAGTACCTACTCTGGTGAGTCACTGAGTACAGCACTTACACTGGTGCCCTAGCACCCCACCCGAGTTTGAGTTAATGTATTTGCTCAGCAGTGGATTTACTCGAAGTACTGTCATTGCCATAAGAGAGCAGAGGATGGCAGGGACCAGTCAGGATATTGAAAGCCACAGCATTTCCAATCTAGAAATCCCTGTACTGGGTCTGGCTGAGCCGGAATTGGTTTTCCCCTGTAGCAGCCCTCATGGTGCTGTGTTTTATGTTGGGAGCTGGCAGGGTGTTGATAGCACACTGGTGTTGTGGCCACTGCTGAGTAGTGCTTACACAGCACCAAGGCTCTTTCTGACATTTTCCCCCCCTCAGTGGGACGGGGTGGGCAAGATCTTGGGAGGGGACACAACCAGGACAGCTGACCCGAACTGACCAAAGGGATATTCCATACCATATGACGTCTGCTCAGTATAAAGCTGGGAGAAAGGAGAAAGGGGATGGGGTCACCCTTGGTCCTCCGAGGCAACCACTACGTGTATCGGAGCCCTGCTTCCTGAGAAGGCCCGACATCGCCTGTTAATGGGAAGTAGAGAATAAATCTGTTTTCTTTTTTTTTGCTTCCGCACGCAGACGTTTGCTTCGCTTTGCTTATATTAAAACTGTTTTTGTTTTACCCACAAGGGTTGGGTTTTTTTCTATCTTATTTTCTTTCCCCTCTTTGCCCTGTTGAGAAAAAAGGGGAAGGGGGGGGAAGTGATAGAGCGACTTGGTGGGTACCTGGCATTTAGCCAAGGTCAAACCACCACAGTATTTTTTGGCGCCCAACATGGGGCAAGACAACGGCAGTTTTATATTAATTGTGCTATAGCTATAGCAGTTATTAAGTGACAAGCTCTTGTGCTGGTCACGGGTTTGTTTATTGCTCTGCTTATCTTTATTTTGCTAAGCTCGGGAACATGCTGGAAGAAATTGGGAACATCATGAGTGGTTTTATTCTGCAGGCTCCTGAAGTACTTATTAATCCTTATGTTAGCTCTTTGATACTGTTCATTAATGCTATTCGCCTATTGTGGGCTGTGTGGAGCTCGGTAGGTTTTTGGTGTAAGAGAAGGCAAATTTTGGGTGAGAGAATACCAAAATGTGCCCTGAGGTGGCCTGTCCCTGGGTGGCAGGGGGAGTGGAAGGATTTGGGCAGATTTCTAGGACGGTTATCACCTCCTGTAGCCTGGGATCTTACCCCTGAACAGGCAAGCAACCCTGCAAAATTGACACAACACCTGATAGAAGGGTGCCTTGCCTATCCCAATGAAAATCAGCAACTCCTAGCGCTGTATTGGGGCCTGGCCTATGCTTATTGAGCTGCAGTTCAGTGCTCTCAAAGGACTGTGGTGGAAACGGGAACTCAAACAATAACAACAACAGCAGAGATTGCCCCAGTAGTGAAAAAGAAACAGTGGACAAGGAGAACAACAGGTCCATACCCTCGATTAATAAGGGAGGAGAAAGAAGAGGAAGAAGCAGGTCCTTCAGCAAAGGGGTCAGAAGAGGGAATAACAGAACTCAAACAGGAGGCAGAAACTACCCGGTCCCTGACATCATCAGAACTGCGAGATCTGCGGAAAGACTATAGCCGCCAGCCGGGTGAGCGGATTGCTGCCTGGCTGCTTCGATGCTGGGATAATGGGGCTGATGCTCAACAGCTGGAAGGTAAGGAAGCCCAACAGCTGGGTTCCCTTGCTAGAGATCGAGGAATGGAAAGGGGAATTGGAAAAGAAACAGGAATTTGCAGTCTGTGGAGACGGCTCCTTTCAAGTGTTAAAGCAAGATATCCTTTCAAGGAAGATCTTACGGACAACTCCCCAGGGAAGTGGACTACTGCAGATGAAGGTGTCCAGTACCTGAGAGAAATAGCAGTGCTGGAAGTCATCTATAGTGATCCAGATAATGATGAAGCCCCTAAAAATCCAGAGGATGTCCTGTGCACACGGGCCATGTGGAGGAAGGTGATTAAAGGTGCACCATCCTCGTATTCTGCCGGCTTGGCTGCCATGTACTATCCAGAAATGGATGTGGGAGAAGGACTAAGATGTACACCAACTGTGGAGGCAGTCTCTTCCTGGCTTCAGAACTTTGAAGAGAGTCTTGGTACCTCCTCATCTCTACGGGCGAGTGCCTTAGATGTCAGGAGCACCCCAAGAAATCAGTTCTCTTCCACCCCAGTCAGAGGGAAAGGGAAACCTAGGCACATGACACGTGGTGAACTTTGGTTCTTCCTGCGTGACCAGGGGGAGGACATGAGGAAGTGGGATGGTCAACCCACCTTCAAGTTGGAAGCTCATGTACATGAATTGCGAGGAAAGACCCCTGCCAAGAAGAAGACATCCAAGAAGGTTGTTAATGTAGCTGGTGTGAAACCACAAGAAAGTAATCAACGATCTCCCAGATACAGGAAGACTGAGATCACCTCCCTTGGCCCTGATGAAGGAGTCTCTGGCCTGGCACGGCAAGGGTCAGACAGTGAATACTCTGACCAAGAACAGGAATAGAGGGCCCCTGCCTCCAGCCAGGAGGAGGAAAGGGATGATCGGGTGTATAGGACAGTGTGGATGCGATGGCCTGGCACATCAAATCCACAGAAGTACCAGGCTTTAATCGACACCGGGACACAGTGTACATTAATGCCATCAAGTTATAGAGGGGCAGAACCTATCTGGATCTCAGGAGTGACAGGGGGATGTCAAGAACTGTCAGTACTGGAGGCTGAGGTTAGCTTGACCGGGGACAAGTGGGAAAAACATCCCATTGTAACTGGCCCAGAAGCCCCTTGTATCTTGGGCACTGACTACCTCAAGAGGGGGTATTTCAAAGACCCAAAAGGATACTGATGGGCTTTTGGTGTGGCCAGTGTGAACACAGAGAAGGTCAAACAGTTGTCTAATCTGCCTGGCCTCTCAGAAGATCCTTTTGTTGTAGGACTGTTGTGAGTTGAAGAACAACAGGTGCCAATTGCTACGAGGACCATGCACCCACAGCAGTATCGCACGAACCGAGACTCTCTGGCTCCCATCCAAGAACTGATCTGTCAACTGGAGAGCCAAGGTGTCATCAGTAAGACACATTCGCCTTTTAATAGCCCAATATGGCCAGTACGAAAGTCTGACAGAGGGTGGAGGTTAACAGTAGACTATCGTGGCCTGAACGAAGTGACGCCACCACTGAGTGCTGCTGTACCAGAGCTGCTGTTAGAGCTCCAATATGAACTGGAGTCAAAGGCAGCCAAGCGGTACGCCACAATCGACATTGCCAATGCATTCTTTTCAATTCCTTTGGCAGAAGAGTGAAGGCCACAGTTTGCTTTCACGTGGAGGGGTGTCCAATATACCTGGAATCGACTGCCCCAGGGGTGGAAGCACAGCCCCGCTATTTGTGATGGACTAATTCAAACTACACTGGAAAAGGGTGATGCCCCCAAACATCTACAGTACATCGATTACATCATTGTGTGGGGCAACAAGGCAGAATAAGTGTTCAAGAAGGGACAAAAAGTAATTGAGATTCTTATGAAAGCTGGGTTTGCCATAGAGAAAAGCAAGGTCAAGGGACCAGCACAGGAGATTCAGTTCTTGGGAATAAGATGGCAAGATGGATGCTGTCATGTGCCTATGGATGTTGTCAGCAAGATAGCAACTATGTCTCCACCGACCAACAAGAAGGAAACACAAGCTTCCTTAGGACTTGTGGGATTTTGGAGGATGCATATTCCAGGTTACAGTCAGCTCGTGAGCCCTCTCTATCAAGTAACCCGAAAGAAGAACAATTTTGAGTGGGGTCTTGAGCAAAAACAAGCCTTTGAGCACATCAAACAGGAGATAGCTCGGGCGGTAGCTCTTGGGCCTGTTCGGACAGGACCAGCTGTGCAAAATGTACTTTACACGTCAACTGGGGAGCATGGCCTCACATGGAGCCTCTGGCAGAAGATACCAGGTGAAACTCGAGGTCGACCATTAGGATTTTGGAGCCGGGGATATCAAGGATCAGAAGCCCACTACACTCCAACTGAAAAGGAGATACTGGCAGTATATGAGGGGATTCGAGCCGCTTCAGAAGTTGTTGGTACAGAAGCACAGCTCCTCTTGGCACCGCGATTGCCTGTACTACATTGGATGTTCAAAGGAAACATCCCTTCTATGCACCATGCAACCAGTGCTACCTGGAGTAAATGGGTAGCGTTAATCACACAACGAGCTCGACTGGGAAAACCCAACCGTCCAGGAATCCTGGAAGAGATCATGGACTGGCCAGAAGGTAGAGATTTTGGAGCACTGCCTGAGGAGGTGTCCAAGAGGTACCGCCATATAACGAGTTACCAGAAGATGAAAGGCGGTATGCTCTGTTTACTGATGGATCCTGTCGTGTGGTAGGAAACCATCGAAAGTGGAAAGCTGCTGTGTGGAGTCCCACAAGACAAGTCATTGAGGCCACTGAAGGAGAGGGCAAATCAAGTCAGTTTGCAGAAGTAAAAGCAATCCAACTAGCCCTAAAGATTGCTGAACGAGAAAAGTGGCCAGTACTGTATCTCTACACTGACTGCTGGATGGTGGCTAATGCCCTGTGGGGGTGGCTACAGGAGTGGAAGAAGACCAATTGGCAGCGCAGAGGTAAACCCATCTGGGCTGCTGCATTGTGGCAGGACATCGCTGCCCGAGTGGAAAATGTGGCTCTAAAGGTACATCATGTAGATGCTCACGTGCCCAAAAGCCGTGCCACCGAAGAACATCAAAACAATGAGCAAGTAGACAAGGCTGCCAAAATTGAAGTAGCTCGGCTGGACCTGGACTGGGAGCGCAAGGGTGAGCTATTTGTAGCTCGATGGGCCCGTGAAACATCCGGGCATCTCAGGAGAGATTCAACGTACAGATGGGCTCGTGATTGAGGGGTGGACCTGACCATGGAGGCCATCTCACAGGTCACTCATGAATGTGAAACATGTGCTGCAATCAAGCGAGCCACACGAGTAAAGTCTCCCTGGAACAGAGGGTGATGGTTGAGTTTTCAATATGGTGAGGCCTGGCAAATTGACTATATTGGACCATTGCCATGAACACGCCAAGGCAAGCGCTCCATACTCACCATGGTGGAAGCAACTACAGGTTGGCTTGAAATGTACCCTGTAAATCATGCCACTGCCCGAAATACCATCTTAGGTCTTGAAAGGCAAATTTTATGGCGACATGGTACTCCTGAAAGAATCGAATCAGACAATGGGACTCATTTTCAAAATAATCTTATAAACTCCTGGGCAAAGAAACACGGCATTGAGTGGGTGTATCACATCCCTTATTACCCACAAGCGTCTGGAAAGATTGAAAGATACAATGGACTGTTGAAGACTATGTTGAGAGCGTTGGACAATGGGGGATGGAAACACTGGGATATAAATTTAGCAGAAGCCATTTGGCTAATTAACACCAGAGGATCTGTTAACCGTCCTGGTCCTGCCCAAACAAAACCCCTTCATACTGTGGGAGGAGATAAGGTCCCTGTAGTACACACAGGGAAATGGCTGGGGAAGGCAGTGTGGATTGCTCCTCCCTTGGGAAAAGGCAAGCCCACTTGTGGGATTGTTTTTGCTCAGGGACCTGGATATACTTGGTGGGTAATGCGGGAGAATGGGGCTACTCAGTGTGTGCCTCAAGGAGATTTAACCTTGGGGGGAAAATAATGTGTAGGCTGAGTTGTATGTTGCAGGAAGTGATGGAGGAAGTAGGAACGACAAAGAGTGAACCAGATACATGCGATGATGACCCAAACCTAGCCGGTGCTGGAGTCCAACAGTCAAACATACTGCTCCTGTCCTGAACATCCATCTTGACAGATGGGAGCCAAGTCACTGAACATCTGGAGGAGTGAAGAAAGCTTACGGAATGAATAAATGAGTGTTATGTGGGACCTGGGCATGACGTAAATGGTATGGAATAAGGGGTGGAGACTGTACTGGGTCTGGCTGAGCCGGAATTGGTTTTCCCCTGTAGCAGCCCTCATGGTGCTGTGTTTTATGTTGGGAGCTGGCAGGGTGTTGATAGCACACTGGTGGTGTGGCTACTGCTGAGTAGTGCTCACACAGCACCAAGGCTCTTTCCGACATTTCCCCCCCCCCCACAGTGGGATGGGGTAGGCAAGATCTTGGGAGGGGACACAACCAGGACAGCTGACCCGAACTGACCAAAGGGATATTCCATACCATACGACGTCTGCTCAGTATAAAGCTGGGAGAAAGGAGAAAGGGGGTGGGGTCACCCTTGGTCCTCCGAGGCAACCACTACGCGTATTGGAGCCCTGCTTCCTGAGAAGGCCCGACATCGCCTGTTCATGGGAAGTAGAGAATAAATCTGTTTTCTTTTTTTTGCTTCTGCGCGCAGACCTTTGCTTCGCTTTGCTTATATTAAAACTGCTTTTGTTTTACCCACAAGGGTTGGGTTTTTTTCTATCTTATTTTCTTTCCCCTCTTTGCCCTGTTGAGAAAAAAGGGGAAGGGGGGGGAAGTGATAGAGCGACTTGGTGGGTACCTGGCATTCAGCCAAGGTCAAACCACCACAATCCCCAAAGACATTTTCTGTTAAAACAAGGAACGAGACCAACTCTGCCCATTCAACAGCAACTGCTCATCCTTTCCCCGGTGCCTATCAGCAACCATCTCCACCTAAGAAATCCACCCCTGGAACCTACCATTTCAGTTGGTAATCGAGCCCCTGACTTTCCTTTCCAGAAGTATCAACTTCAGGCGAGGAAAACGCCCTGGAAGTGGCCATTTGAACTGTCTTCATTTGCTGTGGTGGAGCAGAGTTGGATGGTGCAGGAACTCTGAGGGGTGGTGGTGACCGGCATACTGCCCTGCACCCTATAGCAGAGGGTACAGCAAAGTTCTTCCAGCTGGAGCCACTGTTTAGAGATCTTCTGCTCTGTACCAGAACTAACACAGCCCTGAGTACCCTTTCACTGTCTCGCTACAGCAACACAACTTTATTAAAATATCCATTCACTCTCTGAGTCTCCCCCGTGCTGACAAAAAACATAAGACAAGCTAATGTAATCGAAAGTCAGGTCTTCGGAGACTGTATGCTTTATCTCCAGTATTAAATATATTGAATTTATTTATTTTAATTATATTTACATTATTAGCTCTTACATTAGAAGCTGCCTAAACTGATTTATTCTGAGAAAGAAATTATGAGAATGATTATAATTTTCTGTTTTCATCAACATTTATTACTCTGATGTGTTTTGTTTGTTATTTTTCTTAAAACATTCGTTTTTATGATGTTTTTCCTGCAGCAAGTTGTTTTTCTATTAGTGTCATTGTTTGTTTACGCAGTTAGGAGATTTGCTCAATGTGCTATTTGCCTGGGCATTCGGATAGAGTAATTAAGGAGAAATGTCATTGCTCTCCATTCAGGCACAGTTGTTACTTTCTACTATATAATATCTACGATATTTTTCAAATTATTTAGATTCTTTGATCCTCAGTTCTGCAGCAATTTAAATTAAGAATAACTAGAGGAACATTGAAAAAACATCTGTTACTTGGATAAACAATTTTAAACATTTTTTCATATCATTGTCATTACCACTAGCAAGCCTGTCACTCTTTCTTCCACAAAGTCCATTGATTATCACCTCTAGGTGTAGCAAAAACAATTCGTAGAGGTTGTATGTATAAAGCCATACTTTATGCAACTTAGAAAAACATGAACAGAAATACGACTGCCACATGTCTTAAATGCTGGGTTTTGAGTGGTCACCTATAGTTCCTGCCTGATCTGTTCTTCTGTAGCTGCCATCACTGCAGCTTCTGTATCTGAGCAGTAGGACCTGCAAAACAGCTTCCCCTTACAATGTGAGGTATCCGAGTTAGGATAGGTAATTTCCTTTTTTTTTTAATTCTTCTGTTCACGGATTTTATGATGTATACTTATACACCTCTATACAGGTAAATGTATACATGTTTTTATATATAGACAGATGCACATGTATATCTATCAATATATATAACATACATGTATATATACAGGAACCAAAATAGAGTGTTATTATGGATATAACCCAGATGCTATGGTAATGGTGTAAAAATTGCTGCAGCATTGCAGGAAACAGGAGTATTTCTGAAAAGGTAAATACTTTAGTGGTGTTACATGCAAAATGTTTTGCACAGAGGTCTGTAGTGTGTATCGTGGAATTAAACTCACTGTCTCCTTTCCCTCTTTAAAAGCTTTATCAGTTATCATTGTTTTCTTGCTTGTTACATCATTTATGGATTTCTGGCATTCCTGTAGAATACTCTAATTTATACTTGAATTCCTATCACTTACCACTACTTTTACTTTAACCATTACATTTTAATGCTACAATTACTTATTCCAGATAAAAAAAAGAGTCATAGAATCCTAAATGCTTCTTAGACAACACCATAAATTAGCAACAGACAAAACCCATAGGTTTTATACCTTGCTTTTGGGCTTTAAAATTAAAAAAAAAAAAAAGTATTACTGATCTTGTTATGGAATGTAGCTAGTGCACCCATCTCTATGGTGATGAATAGTTTGTGTTTTAATAGGTAGTTTACATAAAAATTACTTGTTGTCTGTGAACAGTAAAACTATTCTAGAATGGAGACACTTAGAGTTACTTTAATACATTGGTTTAATATACTTCAGCATCACTCCTACAGCATGTTTTCAACTAGGGAGGAAAGATTGGGTAATTTTTAATTGCTCTAACCTAGTTTTAATATAAACTGGCTGTGCTCAGCTGTACTCCATGACTCTGAGGCCTCTTACTATGGTGGAAAAATAGCATGTGATAATTACCACTTCTGCCAGAGCAGGAGTGAAACAATATACTTGATAAAACTCAGTGACCTCGAGGCTGTGCTCTCCTATATAAAACTGTAAATGCCAGAGGAATAAGAGCTCATCTTGAAAAAGAAAATGACTGCTGCCAACAACATGCCTCAGCAAGAGGTATGACTCAACTGGCAAAGTTCAGAAGGCTCTTACAAATGTAGAAAGCGAAAAGCAATGGTAGGCATTCTTAAAGAAATTATTCTAAGTAAATGCTGTTTGTCCTGATCTAGAGTGGAAATATTTACTCATGGCATCAGTGGCAAGTATAATCTTCATAGTACACATAAGCCATTTGGTGGTAGGTCCTCAGCATAAGGACAAGCACAAGCATGTTGCCCAGGAAACCCTCTGGTGTACTTCATGAGCGAGGAGATTAAAATAAAGAAAACTGAGTCCCATAGGGAAAGCACCAGATGATGCTTGCTGCACTACATTATTGGTCTTACTGGTCTTACTGGTTATTGGCCAGCAAAAGTTAGGGACCACTACTTTAGCTTATATGCTCCTCGGGTGAAATGCTTTGTCATGTTATTTGCTTGCTGTGTATTTGGCATGCTGAGATCATCGTCCATCAAGGCATCTAAGAATGTGCTGGATTTAACAGTAACACAGAAGTCAGGCATGCATTTAAGTGTTTGGCTGAAAGATGGTTTATATTGTGAGAAGTAATAAAATATCTGCACTTATACCTATTTTCCAGCTTACACATAACAAACTTCATGTTTATGTTGCCATAAGCATGGCAGTCAGATTCAATCAGGTACTAGGCAATGAATTTCAGCTGAGGTGACCCAAGACCTTAAGTATCTGGAATGATTGTTTTTTTCCTTCTCCAGAGATGCACTTGTGCACCAGTTCTGGCATAAATATTTGCCATACAAGAGTCGACAAAGTAACCATTCACACCTACTTTCCTGATCTTTGTCCTTCATTCACCACAATGTAATTCATAATCTAGATGATGGCACTAAAGCTGCAAAAAAAAAAAAATTATCTGTCAGGATTTCTTCTCAATTTTTCATCAGAAACTCAAATAGGACATATACAGTAGAAATTTACACAGACAAATGCTAGTCATCCATAAAAAACTCACTATGAGACCTGTTTAAGACAAGGTAAAAACAGCATAGGAATTTAAGTTTTGCACTGGATCTCTTTTTTTGTTTCTTTAAATGGACACTAAAGTTCACTGAATGAACTCTTTAACAAACAAGAATTAAAAACAGATTTGCTTGAAAAAAATCACGTTAATGAATAAAAATAGAACAATGGACATGTTGATTCTTTATTTCAGGTAGAAAGAAGAAATTAAGGTACAAGTGTAATCCAACTGTGAGCATCTGCTGAAGGTGTGTGGTATACTCTGGTATCCTTCACCAATATAAGAACCAACAATGACAACCACCAGCAAGTTTGGCAACTTTACTTCAAGGGTTTTGAGTCTTGTGCATTGTAAGCAGCCCAGCTGCTTTTCCTTTTAATTTTTCCACTGAAACTAGGAATGAAGTTGACTTTAATAAAATTTTAATAAAATTTACCTAATCTGTGAGATAAGAAAAACTATGCTGTCTGTTACTGCAATTTAGAGGATGTAGAGTAACTTATTAAACTCTGGCAGATTGATCACCTGTCTGAGCTGTTGCCACCTTCAACACCGTTAGGTACAAAAGATCTGATTTACAAGGTCTGGTTACTTACTGGTAAGTCACAGCATCCTGCCTTCAAAAGTGGTCCACATTTGATATTTTAGAAAATAAAAGATACACAAATACACTTGCTTCATTGTTTGATAGGGTACAAGATATGAAATTCCCTCTTAATCCTGGAGCTTATACATAGGTGCTTGTGCACTGTTGTCTCACTTCACAAAGACTGCTGTTCATCCTCATAGCAAATACACAGATAGATGATCTTCAAACCATTTTTACAACAGCCTTTATGGCTTTATGTGCAACTCGTGTTAAACAAAAAAAACCAAACCAAAACAAAAACAAATAAAAAAAGAAAAGAAAAAAGGAAAAGATAAATGTTTCCTGAAATAAGAGATCCCCAAAGCAGTATTAGTGTCTCACTTCAGAGGCCCCTTATTTGGTTCCAGAGAATGAAGGTGCAAATACCATAACAAATTGAGAAAAGCATAACAGGAGAATCCACATCCCCAAGTGAATTATGAGTGAGGGGGTGACTGAACACAGCCACAGAGATATGCACAAGCCGCAGCTTTCATTTATGCAACCAGCTGCCTCACCAAGACAGCACCCAACCTACAACTGATGAATAGACGAACTGATGCATTTTACAACTACCAGTCCCACTAAAAAACAAAGTAGTCAGACAATATGTAAGAAATAAACTGCTATTAATATAAGCACAAGACCTACAGATGACATGAGATCTGTTTTAGAAGCATAACAGGGCAGAACTGCTGCCAGCCTACCTGTTTTATCTTGAATGTTGGAAGAGACAAAGCAGACAATGAGTCTTTTATTGGATGACGGCTTTAAGAAGAAAATGGTCATTTGGGAATTCTTGCTTTGTTTCTTTTTTAGTTTTAAGTCAAAGCAAAACAAGAAGAATCCTCTTGTTTTTCACAAGATGTTCATGGAACAACAATAAAGCATTTCATTTCTCGGACTAAAAAGCCCCCACATTATTAAGGCATCCGCTGTTTCTCATAACTGCAGCTATGGGATCTGCTGTCCTGTGTTGGTCAAAGACTTACAGTTATAGAAGTAGCCTATTTACAGCAGATAGCCAGTTATCCTCATTCCTATTTAGATTTACCAGAGAATACTCCTTCAAGGCTAAAGATATGCAAAATAACATCAGGAAAACAAGAATCTGAACAACTACATTTTACTACAAAGTACTACATATTACACAAGCAGTGCTTTATATACCCTTATGGCCTATTAAAACAGTAATTTTTTTCCCTTTAAGATCATAATGGTAATGAACACATCTTTCACTCATTTCCTAGCTTTTAAGGAGTTCTCAAAAGAAATGCCTGAAAGGGTGACATTGCTTTCTTTTCTAATGCCTTCAGCTATCGAGTTCCACATGGTTCAAATTACCTTGCATACACTGGGAAGCCCCCAAGGAAGCAACAACAGGTGAAGCGTGATCATTTCACATAAAATGCCCCAAACTGCATCTTTTTAAAATAACATTACTAACATTACTTTTCAGCTTTCAAAATCGCTATGCATAAAAAGAGGTGCTAATTGTAGGGAAGACTAATATAACCAGGGGAGTACTTCAGAAAAATAAAAAGACAATCTCATTATTTTGGAGTGACCTGGCTCAGCTTGATTTGTTTGGGTGATGGGTACTAATGAAGCTGTCAACCTACAGAGGGAAAATTTTCAGATGAAAATTCTTAAAGAATCTAATAAGAGATTAAGATCATATTCATTCAAGAGACTAAACCAGTCATAGGTTTCACTACTTTGCAAAATTGACTCAAAAACTCAATTCTCTAGCTTTAATAATTTTGAACACACAAAAGCACAATGTACCAATTCATCTGCAAATAAAGAAGTAGACAAAATTCTAATCAAGAGATTGGAGACTGGGAAAGAAGCAATAAGAATTAAGGACTAATAAACCATGAATCATTGACACAGGTTTGGATCTGAAAATCAGACATTTCTAGTGGGAAAAAAGCACATTTGTTTCAAATCTTATTACTGGAAGGTCACTAGGAGGTAATCCTTATATGTCTCAGAGGATGGAAGGACAAAAGGTGTGCTACATTATTAGCTCCCCTTAGAGATTTTGCTACTTTTGCTTTGATTTTTATCTGAGTTAAAAACCAGCCATTTCTTTGAGGTCATAGTCAAAGCAAGGCATTGACAAGCAGTTCTAAAATTTAAGGATTAACAACTGCAGCTTGCCAATGGTCTCCTAATGTCTCTCACTAGAAGCATGCACACCTAAGTTAATGATCCCTTTATTTCATTACTATGAACCAGAATCTTCCCTTATTGCAGCTTCAACAGACTTGTTGGCATTGCTCATCTGGGAACACCTTCTGTACTGGAACAGCTCGGCAGGCAGCTCTCCTAATAGACTCTGACGCTTACAGTGAAGGCTCCTGGACCTGGATGGCTTCATCCAGATGTCAGGGACAACAGGAATGTTTGTATAACTTTAATTTCAGTACTGTGTTACAGATCACTGGAGTCTTTGAGCTATCTGTGAGATAAAAGTGTATGATGGCTGATCTATGTTATTTCCCTGATATTTGTCTCTGTCATGCTTCATGTGGACAGAACTCTACTGCCAAGGCATAATGAGACATCACCTGACTTGCTTCCCACTCACCTTGCGATCCACCAGTGATAACGTTACCCTCTTCTTGAATCTCCTCACTATTTCACCTTCAATAGATCTGCTTATTTTAATCCTCTCTGTAACCATTTACCACGACTTTATCAGTAGTTGCAACATTTATTATTTACATATATATAACGCATATATTAATATATTTTTATATTAATACGCTATGCTAGGCTACCATTGCAGCAGAAGACTGTTTAAGAACTGTACCTTATTCAAAATGCAGGAGTTTAGCCTTTGTTATTATAGAAGACATTATGAAAATACCCTAGAGATCTGAGACATCTAAAGGCAAATTAATAATAGTAATTTCTTATTTGGAAATCTCATTATTTTTCTGGCCTTGACTCGTTACTTTTGATTGTCTGGGTTAACAGTACTTGACCTAACCAATAATTCTGAGATAGTGCTGGACTGAATTCTTTTGAAAGATATGCAGAAAAAGATCTAAATAAATAACTGGTCTTTAAAAATCCCTGGGTCTTTCACAATACTAAATGACAGCTGCATTGCCAGACTCCACTTCAAGGATGCATGTACAGTGGTTTCACATTGCACAGCCACACAGTGGAACTACTCAAGAATTATCTGACAAAATTGTTCAGACAAAAGCTATTATCTACAGAAATGTACTATTTTAGGTAACACACAGAGGTTCCATCTAATAACTTTTTGGGTATTCTGACCTTCTGTATCGTGTGAGCTCTCAAAGTTTCTGCATACTGGGCAGTACCACTTCACGATGTTGAAAGACCCCTGGACTAAGGAACCCAAGCATTTTACATTACAGAGTAGCTTTAAAATGCCTTAGAGATAGGTAAACCAGATGTTTTGATCTTCCAGGAGCATGGAAGGACTGGAGTCCTGAGGTTCCCATCAGGAGACAGGATTATCAGGGTCTCTGTGTTGCCTGTTATCAGGGAATTGCTATGACTCCTCTATATTTCCCAGGAGGTGCCCAACTTCCTGGGAATAGCATCTCTCTGGGCCAGGACAGCTGGAGAATCTGCAAGACTTGTCCTACAAAGTTCTTCTGGATTAGGATATTAAAAAAAAATATATATATATAACAAAACATAAACATGGTCAGTCTTCACAAATATATTTTTCTTTCATAATGTCTTTTTGCTGAGAAGTTTTGTAGTTTCTCATTTCTGTTCTGATCTCTCGAGTTTTAATAGCTCATTTTCAACAACACTTGTCAGGTTTTGCACCAACCCAGAAGCATTCAACAGCTACCACAAAAACCTGTAGGAGTTATATATAGCTAAGATAGCATGTGGTCCCAGCTTTGGAATTAGTTCATTAGTGGAAATGCAGAGGGACTGTAGTGTTTTCATCTAGTTATCTCCATTTGTGCCACTGTAACTTAAAAACAATTGCTTTAAAAACCTAGATGCCAGATTCATGCATGGATGTAGATAGGTCTTGATTGTCTACACCTCTGTTGGCTGCCTCCAGCCTTTAACATTACACAGGGACAAAATGGCTGACAAGACTGACCCAGTCGGATGCCATTCCTCTCCCTGGTTTCTCTGGCTGACTGCAATGGGAGCTGCCAACAAGGAAAAGCACCTGACCACGCTTAGCCATTATGCACAAAATCACACAGCCCCTCTGCTTTCACTCTTTCTGAGCCACTTTAACAAGGTCAGAGTGCTGCTACCAAGGAGAAAAGAAACATTTGGGGTATAATAAACAGCACTGTTAATCAAGAGAGAGACTTTCCCTGGCCCTTGCCCACATGCACAGGGCCATAAAAAAGCATATGAGGAGTTTTGCTCTTTTTTGCACCCTCAGGGAAAGGCAGACTTGGAGGAAAGCAATGACTACTTCTTCTATCAACCCCTGAAGTGCAAAGACCCCCAGAGGCACCCTGGAAATGAGAACCATGGTTTCAGCCACAGTCCAGGCTCACACAGGGGTGCTGGCCAGCTGAAAAGGAGCATGCATGCTGTTATCTCTTTTGGGCAGAACCGTGAAGAATTAATGCGTACCAACAAACATTGCCTTATGCATGGTTTAGTTTTGAAATGCTTTGAAGATGTGTAGCTAATCACCAGAACTCTCAGGATCTCATCTCTTCCCCATTCCCTTCAAAAATCAATAGAATAGAATTGTGCTCTGAGACTAATTCAGTCTCATTAAACACCAGTGTAAATATCCATGCTTTTCCCATTTCAAATGTAATTCCAAATTAATTCAAGCATCAACAATAATACTCGGGTACACAGTCCTCCAAGCAAGTACAACTCATAGTATATCTCCTAATTTTCCTGTAACTTCTGTACTAACAGTTCATCCAATCACCAGTTGAGCAGAGAGGTGAGACTATGAGAAATTATAAAATTTAACACTGAAAAAATAAAAAGATGCAGATAATAAACCACTATATCTGTTGGTCATTAATGTTACAACTTTGTTGTTTTTATTTAAGGGCTCATCTAAGAAATGTTCAAGACAATTCTAATTGATTGGACTATTTTAATTGAAATTTTACAGACTGACTGCATAATATATCAAAACGGAAAGTGCCCAAAAGAAATGTTGATGTTTGAATTTTCTAAACCCTACCTGAAAATTTGCACCCCTATAGCTTCTGCAAAAAGACTTCCTCACTAATTGAGGAATTCTGTAAGAAGATCAGGAGGTCACAGAAAACAACTATTTTTTTGACAGAGCGACTTCAATTTTGCAATGCAGGAATGACCAAGGTTACGGGTTTTGGGTGGATATTTTTTGGGTGCTTGGGGTTTTTTTTGTCTCCAGCACCAGAAATGTGCCTGTGGCTGGGAAGACCAGGTTTCCAGTTCAAATAATAATGAATTCTACCACCAGCAGTCATTTCCCACTCTTTGTTAAAGAAGTCTGTAATAAGTGATTCTTTATCAGCCTCATCTGAAAAACGCATTCAAGAAGGAATGGCACAAAGTTCCCATTTTAAGTGAACTACAGAAATAGGCAAGCTGCCAAAGAAATATTTAAATGCACAACATGCACATACATGTATACACACACAAAGCATTTGAGAAAAATTCTTGTAGCACACTACAACATAATCCTCTCTGTCATCAACACCTACTATTATTTATTCACAGCTTTTCAAGATGCAGATGAAAGGATTGCTCTTCCAGCACCCATCCTTAGATGACTAAATTTACAGTAGCAAAATAGTGATAAAAATAAATCTTTGAGAAATGCCGCAGTTTTAATTCATGATGTTGCATCGTACTGAGAAATCAGGTGTCTGTCTGAATGCTAAGCCTGACTATGTAGGAGTCAAACATCCATTTCTGTGTAAGTTACACCTCCATGACAGAATTCCTGTGGATTTTTTTTTTTTTTGTTATTATTAACTGCTGAAACTGTCTGATCTTTTTATCATAACTCTGTAGCTACTGTATCAAGTAAAACTTTCAACATTTGATTGCCAAGAGCTACTGCCTTGTTTACAAATTTTCCAGTGTGGTAATTTTCCAGATAAAGGAAGATGTTGTCAGTCAGTGTAAACTACATGGGACCTCATTACTGAATACAGACATTTCAATTAATCTTAAATACATGCGATGCCAAGAGAGTAATTAGCAACAATAAATTGCTGTGATTTTCTAAAATAACTATTGCTCCTACAAATCTCATTAATGCTTTATAAGCCCCAAAATAGCAAAGTGTATTATTTACCAGTGCTATTTTTAAAGACACTAGTTCTTTCTGATTTTCACCAGTGAGCAACCTAATTTACAAAGTTAGTAATTTTAACAAACTCCTCCATGGAAGTCCAAAGCATGTGAATTTTGCAAAATCAAGCATAAAAATTTGTTAAGTGCAAGAATTAAAACTGCTTATGCAGTCTTTACTTGGCCCCTTTGTGCATTTGCAGTTTGATACAATCTTTAGTTCCGTGAACACATGCTTTTTTTTCCCTTAAGAATTTATGTTCTTTATAATAAATATTTGCTTAATTATTTATTCTTCCCTTTCATATCTGTTATTTAGTGCATAATCCTAAATCTTTACTGCAAACAACCTACTTACTTTTACTGGATGTTGCTTGGGGTGGCACACTTTAAATTTGTCTCTACAACTTCCTCAGGATATGAAGAGGTATTACCATTCCCATTTTACAGAAGCAAGAACAGTTCCAAAAGATTAAGACAAACAATGTTTGGAGTATCCGGCATATTTCCTGCTTTTGAATGCATCAGCAAAAATATACACTTTGTTTATGCAGAGAAGGTCTTGAACTAATCTCCTCTGTGAGCACTCAGTGTTTCTGCCACTCTGCTTCTAATCAGTATATCAAAAAATAAGAAACATGCAACTAATGACTATTATGATGTTTATATTAGGAAATGCCTCGTGCTGTGCCAGTAACTAAAGGGTTAAGAGAGACTATTCATCTACCTGTAAGTCAATAATGGATTATCCAGCAACAGAAGAGAGGTTACAGGTGAGAAAGGAAAATAGGGTTGCCACAGAGACAGATGTTTCCCAATAGGTTCCTGTCTGTTATGGACTGACAGAGATGTGAAAGAGCAGTCACACCTCCTGCAAGAAGTAAAATGAAGGGTAGGTATGGCGCTGTGTTCTCCTCCACCCAGAACCAGCTATAGAGCTGCAGTGCAGACCACAAGGCTCATAAAGTCAGGTGAAAACCACAGCACAATGGTAATTCTTTCACTGACAGAACAGGCATACAAACTTCTCCAGAGCTGGCCAGTGGTAAAGGAGGTGCAGGTAGGTCACTGTGTGGTCACACCAGAAGGAAGCTGAACAGCAGCACCAACAGCTCTGAGGAGCTGGGCAGCATTGCCTCAGTCACTGCTGGGTCTCTTGATTGCAAATTGTAGTTGTTAGGATCGAGGTTTATGACCAGTTGATCCAAGCTACTTTGAGGGGAAGACACAAGTAGCCTGCCATGGTCTCACCCACAAGCAGCTCTTGGCATCCAGCTGTGAAGGTGGCCTTACTAAATTGGCATGCTGGGTTGTGAGAAGCAAGAAGGTCTGATACCACACTCATACCAATCCTTTTTTCTAGTAGAAACACTGTAGTAGTTGGGCCCAGGAAGAGCTTTTGCATAACAGCTGGTGGCTTCAGGCAGTAGACACTATTGCACATCATCCTGTATCATTTCCGCCTGTTCAGTCACAGCTGATACTGTAGCAGCTGGGCTCTTACAATTTTGTGAGAACTGGCCTAATGAGAGACTGAAGAACACATTTCACTCAATTGCTGAGAGACAAACCAACCCACAAACCAAGAAATTGATTTGAAGCTTTAATCAAAAGAAATGAGAAAAAGCTTCACATAGATGTGTCTATACCACTGGGAGATGATTCTCCTATAATTTCAGATTGCTGTAAGAGAAATCTTGCAGGCCTCAGCTAGCTTCTTCTCTTTTTCTCTCTCCTGGGAGCATCTGGAGCCTAGCAAGAGAAAGCTAAAATAACAGATGGACCCATTCCTCCATGATAAAGAAAAATTTGCACAAAAGAGTCTCCAGGAAGTGCAGCTGGTACCAAATGCATTGACAGAAGGCATCCTGCTAAACGTGGTAATTAATACTGTTCTCTTACTCCAAATTACTGAAGAGGCAAGGACAACATGAAGACCCACAGAAGTACAATTTACAAAGTCTATTAACCAGACGACAAGAAAGACAAACTATGGTATCAGATTAGTTATAGGATCATAGGATACTTCAGGTTGGAAGGAACCTTAGGGGTTCTCTATTCCAACCTCCTGCTCCTTGCAGGGTCAGCTATGAAATCAGAACAGGTTGCTCAGGGCTTTATACTGTTGAGTCTTGAAAAAGTCTGTCAAAACTTTAAAAGATTCACATAGACTTCTACCTCGACAATTTCAAACTGGGACTCAGTATAGATCATTTGACAGAAAAATCTTAACCTCCAACATAGGAGTGAGTATTATGTTTGACAGATGCCTTCCATGTCTAAGATGTAAAAAAGATGAAGGGATGGGAGAGAAAATAGGAAGAACAACATTCGGAGCACTTTCAACTATGCCAGTTCCTCTTCTTCAACTCTCACTTTCCCAGGATAAAGGCAAAAAGTCTTTACACAGACTTAGGCTGCCACAGTGTTTGATTTGTTGACTTGCAGTAAAAAAGGTTCCAGAAACCAAAACAACATTTGCAGAAATCGTTCTGTAGGAACTAAATTTTTAATGTTCATAATGGCTCCAATTTCCGTAACATAAAGCTAAATTCCACCCCCAGGAAGTCGGATTTCTTTAACAAGAGCTGCTGAGTAAGCTTAGTGTTGTAGAATACAGGCTGCACTCATCACCATTAATACATCTTTGCAGCTATGAGATTAAGTGGAAAATGCCTAATTACAATAACGAAAATTCATCAGTAATCCACTAATGCCTAACAGCACATTTACTTCTGTGTTGGTTTGCACTAAGTAGCTCAAGGAGAAACTGACGTTCAGGAAAACTGAGCTGAGACTTTGTGTTACTTAGTAACTCAATTGCAAGATGAAATTGTTAAACACACAGAAATGTTTCTTGAGAGAGCTAATGTACCTATTTAGCAGAAGCTGAAGGACTTCTTGGAATACCTGCCTTTTTTGAGAATTTGCTCCAAAATAAGCTAGCCTATTGCACACTGTCTACTTTTGTTTAACTCTTGGTGTGGATGTCAGCATGTATTAAGTGAACGGAATTAATTCACATATTTTATGGGCCCAGGATTTCCACAGTGGGTGTTAAGATACAGTAGCTAATATAAATTAAAATTTTAGTGTCCTTCACAGATTTTCCAGGGTAGGTAAGCCCATAAAACAAACCTAGATTTAAAATCTGTGTTAGCGTAATAACGCTTAATAACGCAACTTTTTAATGCTGTTCTTAATATTGTAAAAAATCCCCAGATACTCAGCTAGAAAGACAAGGTTCCTTTGCCAAAATACTTTCCTTCTTTTGTTCTGGAAGCTGATACAAAATAGTAGCTACCGACACTAAAATATGAATGCTATACCACAGGGTGGACTCAGCCTTGAAGGTAATATGCCAGGTCATTCCCCTTGCTTGTAGGGAAGTCAAAAAAAAAAAAAGGTACATTAGAAAAATGTTTTATTGTGAAATTAAGAGGTTTTCTAGACTAAGTTGAAAATTCATTGGTTCTCTCTCCCTTAATTTCCTCTCCCTCTGATAGTATTTATTATTAATTTTGACTCATTTACAGCACAGGGTTTATTCTCTAGTTTGAAGGCTGTTTGAAAGATACTATAGGAAAAAAAAAAATCTACTTCACTACCAAATGTGGCAGGACACTTGGACATCCGACCCTTCCATCCAGTCTCATGATAACTAGGTTTTGTGCTCCAAGCTCAAAGGAGTCCATGAAATGAGACTGATAGTGACCATAAAAATTATGGCTGCTGCTGTTCTCCCTCTGAACTATTGTCCCCATCCATCCCTTCCCTATATCTAGGACATACTTCTTTGTCATTCATTTCTTGAATGCTCTTCAGATTTGGTACAGCATGATCAAAGTCAGGCCCACTATTCAAGAACACGGGCATATGCAATGATATTAAAGGTGCATTAGCATCCCAGTTTTGAGGCAAGAGACATGACACAGCCCTCATGAGGAAAGAGGGCAGGCCCTTAGCAAGCATGAATGGCTGGCATTCAGTCAGAGGGTCTCACAGCACCAGAGGGGCTGGGAAAGGCCAAGGTGTGCTCAGCTGCACTGCTGTGTGAACCACTCCTGTGGGGTCAGAAACACTCTGTCTATGCTCACTTGTGCAGATATAGATTGTACACCAGCTATACGCACTGTGTTGAGCTCGACCACAGAGTGAGCGGATTTTGAGAGGGAGGTATTAGTTCACAATTAATGAGGAAATGCTAACTGGTTTCCCTCCTTCCATGTTTCTGGTAGACGAACACCTGACATTAGCTTTCCCTTGTCAACATGCTTGTTTAGAAGTGGTGAGCACCTTATCACACATAGTCCTTGCTATCCTTCAGATAGAGGTGGAATAAACATTTCCTCCAAGCTGGTTAGATCTTTAATTAAATGCTATTAACATCTCTGTCCAGCACTAGGTTTGCTATAGATTTGACCTTACAAGTATAGGCATTTTTCAGTTCTTCCAACCTAGAATCTAAGGAAAATATAGCTTCTGACTCGTAGCTATGTAAAACAAATGACTCATGTAGTTAGGACAGTGTTACTGCAGCATCCTTCTTTTAAAATCGTAACATAATTATCTGAATATTTGATACAATTCATATTAACTGGAGGGAAAAAGACTTTTCCCAGGAGCTGTCAAAGTAGATTATTTTGCCTTCATAAGGAGGCAGAGGAGGTCTAGTCATATCTGTTCATGCAAAAGGCAAAACCATGCTTCACCAACTTCAACAGTTTTCTTTCTGACTTTCTCATAGTGTCTACTTTCTGTGCTTTTAATTCATTACCTATAGTATCCATCCAGGAGTGACGTGGAAAATCTTTCTGCCTTCCCTTTTAGCTTGCTTCCCTCTTACAAATGCAGTTACCATCCTTATCTATTTATTTAGTGCTGAAACAATATATAAGAGCCAGCAACGAAGGAAGTGGTTGTTGAACCAAGCTTGAGAAAGGAGCCTGTAAGACATTTGACTGGTGGCACTTAATCTATAACACGAATGAAAGATGTGATATCTTGCAATCTTCTCCTCTCTCTCCCATTCATGAGAGTTGAAAGATAGTGCCTTCATCCTTGGCTCCCTCGGAGACATATCTTACTGAGTAATACACTAGAGCATCTTCCTCTGACATACACTGCAGGTATGCCACAGCATAATCCACTATTGCCAGACCACTAAATGGCTGCTCAATGTGTAGGGCACTTGACATCCAATATATCCTTTTCAAAGCACAGTAAAGCAAGCAGTCCATTGCAGCAGCAACTCTTTTCTTCAGAAATCTGGGTATGTATCTGCCCCTAGGATGAGGCCAGCTCCCTCTGAAGGTTTTTATATAGCACTTGTGTAGTGTGAAAGCATGGAATATTTTGTATGAATGGGTATAAATTCTCAGAAGTAAGAAAGCAACACTGCTTTGTATTTATATATTGTCTTTTTATATAGTGGTTACAGCTTATTTACTGATAGTAAGCGATGTTAAAATATAGCCCAGCAAGTAACCAGAACAACCATAGAAGGATTATTTCAGCAATGTCTTAGGTGGGAACACAGCATTTCTTTTTAATACTGATAAGAAATAGTTCATCATGTCAAAACACTATGAGGGCTGCAGATACAGGGATCAGAGTGCTCAACTTCAACACCAGCTAACTGTGCCAGAGCATCTTCAATGATTAAAAGTGGGCAAAACTAGATTTTTAAAAGATGACAACTTTAGCAGCACTGCTCCTCTTGGCACCATGCCAAAAACTGACTGGTTTGGGCCAGATTTATAGGAAAAAGAGCAATTTAACCATTTTCCCAGATAATCTGCTTTCTATTTCTGTGTGTCTGTTGTGCAGACCACAGCAAGAGACCAGTTTGATTGTCTCTGCAAACAGCATCTAATTTAGAAACAAGCAAATACAAATACCTTCCCATCATAAACAGTGCTCGTGTCCCAGTTCTGTAGATAGCACCTCCCTACTGGAAAAATGACATAGAAATCTAAGTCTATACTTGTGTGCAAATATATCGGGAAACTCTTCAGAGTAATTTTAGGGTAGATTTAAAGATATCAGTTGTTTTCTGCTAATAACATCTGATTACAAGCAACATACATTAAAAACCTATATAAATAACCAAAACATGGAAACTCTGATAAGTTTTACTAGTGCTTCCAAAAATTAAGCTATTTAAAGGAGGTCTACATTGGCAATTTTTACATAGAGAAAATTAATTCTAAAAACTCTTGGAAAAAAATCTCCAATTTTGAGAAGTAAAATTAATCTTAGAATTTGAATAATCTTAAAATGGGAATGGTTGGAGAAAATAACTTTTGAAATGAAAAAGTATATAATAGGTTAAAAATGGGATTGTAAGTGCTTTGGAGAAAGAAACTTCACCTTTATTCCAGGTAGTACAAGAGGGAGAGGGATCCATAGCAGACACTTTGGAGTGCTACATTAATACAAATGAACAATAAAATGTTACCTTTCTGGGGAAGTTAGTGATTAAAGCTACAGATCAGGGTGCTGTTGCAACCACCATATGCAGGATGACATGCCTGAGCAGTGGTTCCTCACTGGGTACGATAGAGATGAAAATGCTGTAGACTGTTGGAGAATCCTAAGGTTTTAAGTATCTTTAAAGAAAGGACCTTTATTAGTGTAAGGAACTGAAGGAAGTAATGCCTCAAACATTCATCAACACGGTAAATTTCAAGGACAAGCTGTGACCTTTGTGATTAGTCTAAGGAATGTCACCCAAGGAAGCACGAGTGTATCATAGCATGCACCCTCCACTCCCTTGCAGTTGTATTGACAAACTCCTTAGATAAGCCTCAAAGGAGGGAAATGGGGACTGAGTGAAACCAAAAGTTTCTCATCAAGCACGAGGACCACTAACCATTGGCTCCATTGTGTAAGCCTGAAGAGGTGACAAGGCCTGATAAGAGGTGTGCATTTCTGCCTCAGAAGCTGGATGATTGCTCAAGAAGCACGAAGTCAGCAAAAATCTGTGGGAACAGAGGAAAAACCAAAGGTGGGCAGGGTGAGTACGACCACCAACTCAATTGGACAAGAGGTGGTGCACCCCATTTCCCCCTCAAAGCATGTGCAGAACCCATGCTCCACCTTTTTCCTCATCTCTCAGGGAAATGAGTTTGTGGAATACCTGCCCCTTCTCGTCTACTATGCTAATCAGCTGCTAAAAGGTGACAGAAAACTTTCCTGTGTGTGCACCCACCACCCAGGATTACCAGACCTGAGACAATGCTGGATCCAGGGGTGGTGATCTGGATTTCTTTGACTCCCTTCCCTTCCCTTCCCTTCCCTTCCCTTCCCTTCCCTTCCCTTCCCTTCCCTTCCCTTCCCTTCCCTTCCCTTCCCTTCCCTTCCCTTCCCTTCCCTTCCCTTCCCTTCCCTTCCCTTCCCTTCCCTCTCCTCTCCTCTCCTCTCCTCTCCTCTCCTCTCCTCTCCTCTCCTCTCCTCTCCTCTCCTCTCCTCTCCTCTCCTCTCCTCTCCTCTCCTCTCCTCTCCTCTCCTCTCCTCTCCTCTCCTCTCCTCTCCTCTCCTCTCCTCTCCTCTCCTCTCCTCTCCTCTCCTCTCCTCTCCTCTCCTCTCCTCTCTCCTCTCTCCTCTCCTTATAGATTTAGAAGAGACCACATTGCTTATTATCCTTTTCCAAGTTTAAATTGTTTTCTACCACAAGTAAAACATTTTAACTGGTTGTTTGGTGTCATTTCTCTTTAATTTAACCCGAGGGGAATCACAGAACTGTTGAGACTCTCTGGGCTCCCAGTCCAGGTCATGACAATTAGTAATTGGGTTTACTTAGAAGTGTTTTCTTAAATTTCTTTTAGATAAATTCAATTCTTTGCTTATCTGTCTTCCCAGTCAAAGTGAAAAAAGAAACAGTACTTCTGGATCAAATAAATGTTTCACTTTAACACAGAATATTTTAGTTCGGGCAAATCTTTACCAAAACCCAAACATCAGAAACAAAGCTGACTAGAAATATGAATCTTTTCCCATTTAGAGCAGCCATTTTTTAGGGCATTCAGCCAAACTATGTAATATCCAGGTTGCTACCATTTTTTGGATAAAAAGGAGGGATTTAAATCATGATCATTTGTCTTTTAAGAAAATTCCTTTGACAACAAGTTAAACACTCTTCTGGGGGACGTATTCCTTTTGAAATCATTCCACTGAATAAGAGATATTTTAGTTTGTGTCAGAGGAAAAAGAGTCCTTGTGGAGTTGTGGGTCCACTATGGGAGAGAAAAATATTAGAACTTAATCAAATAGATCCTGTCCAGAGCAGACCTAAACAATGAAAAGAGAGCAAAGTGTCTGCTCAGCAGTAAAATTAAGAAATAAAAGTCCCTGTGCCATCAGTTTCCCAGCTACTTTGCCCAGAACCACCTCTCTCTCACATTGAGCCCTATTATTTTTTCTGCCCAGAGCCCCTTCCCTACCAGCTGTGACTTATAAAATCTACTTAAGTTTTGCCTTGTTGCAGACAGTCCTTGTGACTTAGGCAGTGCCATCTGTGCACTAGCAGTTTAGACCATGAACCCCTCTCTCCCACATCGTGGCTATGTGCTCTGACCATTGATGAATGAAAAAAAGCAAACAGTAGCATCACCATTTTCATTCAGTTTGTGAATCCAGAATGGGGAAAAAATTCCAAAAAAACCCCTACTGGAACTTTGGGGGAGTTGGGGTCACTCTTGCTGCTTGATACTTCCAGCAGATGAATCTTTTGTTGGAAAAAAAACCCATGAAAACTTAGAATTTGTTACAGTACCTGTTTATGTCCATCCAGAGCACAAAATATTCTCTTCCTGATGCTAAACCAAGCTTATCTAGCCAGCATAAGAGTGTGTGCAATGCACACCTCTCACCTACTTAATGCACCTTGGACCTCACCTGATGGGATCAGTGCACAAAGGCTGCTTCTGCTTCCTATAAAGCAACACTACATAGTGAAAACGCTCTTAAAATCTTTACCACATCTTATTCTTGCATCAAGCCTCTCACCCCACTTAACAAAGAGCTTTAAAAAATTAACGCTATAGTACTGTAGCAAAAGTATGTGTGTCTATATGGATGACTTGTTGTGCATACATTTTTAGCAATTTTTTCATCTAATGTCAGCATTGGGAATGGTGCCAGTTACTGCATTTGAAAAAGGTCTTTTTAAAATGCATTTCATTAGTTCTCAGATAGTGTTAAAAATTACTTCCTAATGGCTGGGCTCTGTTCCAGCAAATAATGATTCTTTGTACCCAGTCCCACCTCTGTAAAATGTCCCATAAGGATAGAGATGCTGTCAACAGAACTGAAATAAATAGATTGTTTACTACTTCAACTTTATCTATTAGTTTGGATTAAAAAAAATGTTGAAGGTGAGAAATCTTAAAACTGGATCAAACTATGGAATTGTTCAAACACATTGTTCAAACTGCTGTTAAAATTATTTTTATAGGGATGTTCTGTTCACTCTTGGAAAATGAAAAATACCTGCTGTTTAGCTACATCTCAGGCTTAATATACAGAAACAAAGTGACACACACCCCTCTAACCATTGACTTTGTGGTAACAATTTGGAGTGGAAAGAAAGAATTCTGAAATACCATCTGAACATTAAGGGCAACTGTAATTTGTTTCTTCCTCCTATTCCCTTCACCTGACTACAGATCATAGCATCACAGTGGTTCAGCAAGAATGGAGAATGTGGTTCTACATGGGATGTGGTCACCTCAGATCTCTACATCAGAAAAGAAAATTAGAGACACAAGGCTGGACTTTTGCTTCCATGAGATGCTGCAGCAAGCACTTCTGGGTCAAAGCTATCAGATTTCAAGTAAAGGTGCTGTTTCATTGGGAAATTTTTAGTTTTCTATTTACTTATCTCGAAAATCTTAAATGATCTCTGAAAAGTATTCTTAGTAACTGCAGAGCTTCTTCTCATGGGCACACAAAGCTCTGCCCGTCATAACAAATACTGCATTCTTTATATTATATGAGCAACCATTACTAGAGCACTGAATTGCTCTAAATATTATTTCAATTCAATGGGAAACAATCATTTTGTAATGTAAGTGCTGAAAAAAAATGATGATACAGTAGGAAAAACTATTCGTATATTCCACATTTACCCTTTCCTCAATGAGGTCAGAGATAGAGCTGCAACCCAGAATGTACTAGATGAAACAATATAACTTTGAGCTATATCTCAAAACAGTGGTCCCAATCATATTTGACCACAGGCAACAGCACTGACACAGAATGAGCAGTAGGCAACATCATCCTTCGCTTCCTCTGAAAGTCTAGGTTTTATTTCTATGTTTTTAATTTCCTATGCCCACAAGCAAAGCTGGAAAGTCTTGTAGGCAGCACATTGTCTGTGACCCTACGATAGAGAATAGTGTATTTAATATTTCCCCAAGACACATCAAAAGATCACTTATGCCATGTCTTAACTTGCCAATTCCTCTTCTTTTGTATTTCTCATCCCAAAAGTGATGAGCTATAACTTTCTGCATTTCTATTGTGAGAGAAGGTTAAGAGTCAGCAGAAAGAAAAAAGGTTATGTACTTGGTGCACTTCATGCAAAGATATGGCTTGTAATTAACAGTTCTAACTCAATTCTGAAAGTACTGAAGAAAGTCTATTTTTCTTGGGTTTTAGTTATCTCAATACAGAAGAAGAGTGGTTTCCTTTACAACAATGTAACACTGTAACAGTCCTATAAAACAATATAATCACCCTGGCTCAGCCATAACCTTATCAGACCTATCTACAGACCCTTGGTGCAGTTAGATTTAAGAACAAAGTGACATGCAGTTATTACAGGCACTTTTCACATGGTTGTGACCAATTGCTTATCTGAAAAAGGATTCTGTTGTCTTCTTTAAGATGCTCTGTTGTTTCTTCTCTGGAATTAAAAATCTCAGTCTGAGAAAAGTAGTTCAAAACCACCCTCGCTCTTCTGTCCTAGGTGGGATGGTGTCCTGAATTTATAAAGCAGAGATCTTGGGTAAGAGTCTGTACAAGAAAGGCAGTTACAATGCTGAAGTGTAGAGAATGAGGGAAAAAAGAGACCAGATGGTTAAGAGGTTTTCTTAAGATCATAAAGAATACTTAGTGTCAAGCGAAGTCCATCATGTTATCCAACAAATCCAAAATTTGCAACTGCAAATGACTCTGTGGTACGTGAATCATAAAACCCATGTATTTTGTGGTATGGCAAAATAAAACAACATTGGATCATACAATCACATGATATGTAATAAATTGATTAGTTTATGAAAGACATTATATGACAGGATTGCTGGGTATTCAGAAGACTGCACATGATGACTGAGTGTCTTTTATGTCCATTTTTCTTAATCCAGCCCCCTTTAACCTGTTAGCTCAGAAAATGGAACTATCCTTAACAGGATGCATGATTGGACACTATTTGTTCCTGCATTTTTTTTTATGCTTTGAGATATTTGCTTCATTTGGCTGGCCTAGGAAATACCAACTGGATTGCGTGGGCCACAACTAATTGATTTGCCAGATTTATCCAGCTTTGTTGTACTATAGTGTGCTTGAAACAGAAAAATCTTCAGAAAACCCCAAGGAAAAAATAATGAAGCAAAGACAGAAACTGTGAAATCTGTCAAGGCTTATTAAAAATGGCAAGAAATGCCACTGAGATGAAATTTTCAATTAGCAAAGTTCCTTTGGCAGCCACGTATGAGATGTTATTAAAGTTTTCTGAGTTCTACTGTTTGGTTTAAATGTATGGAAAAAGTAATGTAAAATGTACAACAGAGAGATAGAAATCATTATAGTTAAAACTAGTGTGCAGTTTCTGCTATAACAATTTTAAAACAATTTAAATCTCAGGTTTGAGGGAGCTGATATATTTGATCTTTCTTCCAAATCACAATGTTTTTCGGAAAACGTGAGCAAAGTATGGCAACCTATTCTTTATTTGTTCAAGGAAGGAATAAGTAGATTAATTCATCGCTTGAGCTGATATACGTAATATTTATCTTTGAGTATGCATAAGGTCATAGGCTGTGAAAGATTCTTCACAGATTTCATAAAAGCATTTTCTAACAGATTCTTTTATTCTGAGCAGTTTATTTAGATGATGTTCAGGTTCCAACAATATTTTCTACCTCTTCCAGTTACCTTAAAATAACAGTATCCTAGACATTTCCTAAAGGAAGATCACAAAACCACACAAAAGAAAAAAAATGGGACAATGTAATTGTTCATTTTAAAGATGCTTTTTTTTGTCTGTGTATGCGAACAATTATGCCTACTGTACCTGCCTACATCCATCTCTCCTAGGGGAGATCCAAAACGTGCAGTAATATTTCATGATGTGAAAACATTTTTTGACCTTAACACTACAGAGGGATCACTTATCCTTCTAATAAATCCACTCCTGTTTTCTGACTTACATTTCTCATCTATTTGATGTAAATATACTTCACTCCAATAAAGATGTACTAAAATAATGCTATATTTGTTTTAGTGACCTAAATGATGTAAGTGTGAGAAAGTAATGAAAGGTTATGTGACTGAATCTGTGAACCATGAGGGCTGCATACAGGACACAGAATGAGTTGTCAACACAGATGGGATTTCATCACTGATTTCTAGTGTTAAATTCTTCAGAATTCAACACTGAACAAAAGGATGTTATTTATTTTTAATGTGAAGTTGCAACCTATTGGAAATGATTAAAAAAAAGTTGTTGTCTTCTAATTGAAGGTAAACATCAAACCAGAAAATTAATTTAAACCAAACAGAACCCCTTCCTCACAGAACACTCACTAAGAAGTCCAAGTATATATTTCATTGATGTCCTTGTCCCTCTTCTCATTTTTCAGCTATGCTTTGATTTTTTTTTTGCTCTTAAAAAGAAATAAAACAACTCTTCCATTGTTCTGGAAAAAAACTGCACAATTATCAAAGAAAACTCACTGTGCCAAGGAAAGTTGCATCAAAATGTCATGATAAAATCTCCTACATCATGAAAAATATTGCTAGGTGTTCCAAATAAAGAGAAATATGCCCAAGGTTTTTTCCATGTGAGATATTAATTCTAAAAAGCAGCAGGTTAAAGACATCCTGAGAAAAATCAAGATTTTAAAGTCAGTATTATTCTCTGAAATCTAATGCTACAACGGAAAATGTGTTTATTCCTCACATCAGTATAACTACTTCAACTACAGGCAACTTTGCAAAAGGAAAACAAGCATAAACTTTAACAAGACTGCAATTAACTGCACTGGAAAAAAACCTAAGATATCAAAATCTTACTGCTAAAGACTAGCCTAATTAACAGGCCAATTTCATTACCACAAGTTTTCAAATCTGTGACATTAATTAAGAAACGAAAGGAGACAAATGGCCTGGAAAGAGATGTATATGCCTTCTGGCCTACAAATGAGCACTCACAATCTGTGTAATCGATACCAAGAAACCCGCTGGAATTAATGGCCAACCTCACAGCTTTCTGCGCCAGTTCCTTCATTTACCTGACCTTTCAGGTAAATGTATCTTGTGGTTCTCAAATGACTAACTGGCACCTTTCATTACTTTAATAATTGACCTAAAAGAAGTATGTAAATGTCAGCTGTTTTAAGACCACTGTTTGATATGTCCATACTTTCTGTATGGATAGATGTGTCACTAGCTTGACAGCTGGGAAATGGTCAAGCTTTATGAGTTCTGAGGGGAATGGGGAAAAATTAAAATTATATTTTTTACCCTCTTCCAGCTGAGGCAGTAGTAGGGGTGCTGCTCAACATGCTCCAGAAAAGCCTTTACATGTTATATACACCACTTCTTGCTATAAAAGATATCTACATCTGGCTTGAATGGCAATTAATGTAAAAGCTGTTATTCAAACGGAGATGGGTGGATCAGGAAATTAAAGCTTCTTTAAGCCTTCATTAAAGAAAATAACAACATGCTACATACCAAGACCTGGAATATTGAAACTGCAGGTATTTCTCTCAATCAGGATCAGGGAGTTTAAGTACTTTTGGACAATCAACAATGAAGAAACAGGAAACAGTCATTTTCTTTATCTTCTTTGGACAGTACAGAAGGAACAACTCTCCAAACTAGGCATCTCTATATGGCCTGCTTGAATACTCAACTGCCCATGCAGATGGGGATCTGCCACACAGAACTTACCATAAGAAGTCTAAAACAAGGAGATAATGCACAGGTTCTTCCAATAATGTCAACCTAAAAGGTAGTCCAGATGAGCAAACTGGTTTGAAAAAAATAAGAAAATCTCAAGCCTTCTTCTAAAACTTTCTTGAACTTCGAATCACCAGAAACAAGAATGAAAATTTCCAAACAGCAACAGAAACATTTGCTCTAATAAGACTTACAAAAAAATTTCTAGAACCAATACATTTTTTTGAGTTACGATTATGAGTAAACTAGCAGTTTCTTACTCTCATTTAGTCATATCCACAAAGGCTTGTTGTGATATGATAAACATAAGAAAGCTCAAATTTTGAATAAACTTTTCCTCTGTGTTTCGTATATGTAGATGTGCCTGTGAAGTGAAGGCACATAGTCTCATTGATAAAAGTGAATCTGATTATGGAACAAACTATCAGGGCCCTTTCTTTTGCTTCTTTCTATCTTTCATTAATTTTTTTTGTTTGTTTTGTTTTTACTAATGCGAACGGTTCAAAGCTGCACCAGGGAAGTTCAGACTAGTCATTAGAAAGCATTTCTTTACTGAGAGGGTGGTCAAACACTGGAACAGGCTTCCTAGAGAGGTGGTCAATGCCCCAAGCCTGTCAGTGTTTAAGAGGAATTTGACAATATCCTTAACGTGCTTTAATTTCTAGTCAGCCTTGAAGTGATCAGGTAGTTGGACTAGATGATTGTTGTAGGTCCTTTCCAACTGAAATACTCTATTCTATTCTAAAAGTAAGCATTAAAAGTTTTTATATACAAATAAACACTAACCCCTCCAAACACTAATTTATCATTACTGTACAATACACAATTAATGAATTACCCCCCCAAAAAACACTGTCTCTGGACAAAAAATGTCAAAACATAATTGGGATAGCTAATGGTTAGGAATCTGAAGTGCTAAGGCTTGGACAATAAGCCCAAGCCAGAGTTGACCTATAGATGAATCCTGTACATTTTATAACTGATAACCATTGTGCTAATAGGTATTATACTAAGTTATAGCAAACCAACTATCCTGATGTAAAAGGTGGGAATACTGAAGCCTGAGCAACAGGCCCTGAACTGAAACTGCTAACTCTGTATGTAGTCATTAGTGAAATATGCATAGAAGATGTAGCTTAAACATCATAAAACATGTCTATCTTGAATGTATCCTTATATTTCTTTATGTGTGAGCAAGATAACAAGGCCACAGAAACAGTTGTCTGGCCTTGTGACCTTGCTCATAAATTAACTAGATAAGCAGGGAAACTCCCTTAGCTTCTCCCTTAAGCCCTGGCCAGGCTCTGGGGGGAACCTAACGTGAGATGAAAACCAGATATTTCCTCTTAAAACAAAGGCACCAGCTATTCTGGCTTACTGATTTTTAGGTATATAAGGCTGGACCCACTCACAGCGACTTTGGAAGCCTCACCTACGGGTGGACGCACCGCGTAGGATTTCCCACTTGCAGGGAAAGGCTCTCCAAATCCTCGCTGTAACCGGGGCTCCCCAGCGACTGCGGATCTGGATGATGGTAAAGTATGCAAGTGGTGATGGATCTTTCTTAATCACTATTCTCTCTCTCAGGTAGTAATGATTTGATGCATTACCCTGTATTTTCCTATTTGTTTAAGTGCACTGTCTTTTCTTACTGTATGTTTTCTGTATTATTCTGTTATATTATTTAGTTATTTCTAGTAAAATACTCCTGCTCTTTTCACTCTGGTGTCTGAGTTTAATTGATATCCCTGATCAGCAAAACAGAATCACATTATGACTTAGGATGGTCTCTAGAGAACTGTATCTTGCAAGCTTGAGGTCATGGTCCCTTAACCCTTCACAAGCCTGTCCCAGGTGAAACATACTTTAATCAGGAATTCTGCTTATGCATCTCATATTTTCTTGCTCTTTCTCTCCTCTTCAGAATGTAATATAAGGCTTGATATTTATGTAGAAAATGTCAATATTATTTGTTTACATTTGCAATTGAATTAGATTGACATAGAAGTAGTATATGACACTTGCAAAAAAAAAAATTAATCTAGTGAATTTATAGTGTTCTCCCTCTCTGAGGACACATGCTCCTATACTGTGTACAAAGCCTGCTGATGGGATAGAATGAACAATGGAAGTTTTGATCAAGAAAATAACACACTAAATTCAAACCACAACATCCTTTTTCTACCCTCACATTGAGCCTACACAACTACCACATCCTGCTTTTCACTCATAATATTCTCTCCCATTTTCATAGCAGAATCCATGAGTTCATATATTATGCTCAAAGGTAACACAACAAGGTTACTTAACTAGTTCATTACAACATATTCCATAAATTCATCGCAAACTGCCTTGTATTTTTTTAAAAGACCTTGTAATCCTAAACTACTGAGATTAAGAATATGCCTTTACATCCTTTTCAGCAATTTTTACCTTCTTTGTTCATCAAAAAGTATTTTCCCTAGTGAATTGACCCGATGACTCACACCTCTCAAAAACTTTTGATAGGTAGATGTCAAAGCAGCTTACATTTTCCAATATAGAAATTGATGATAAAATGACAGGGCTGAGAGCACTTAGAGATTTTAAGGGAAGATGTTGCCTGACATACTCAAACAGAAATCCACAGATAGCAGAAAGTAGATTTTACGAAGCTGAGTTTTCCATGAAGTCGCTTGTTCCATTACTGCTCTTTTTGTGAAAGCAGATAAAATAAGATCCTCCTTGCATTTACTAAAAAATGAAAATAAAACAAGCCAAAAAGTCAGAAACTGACAGTAACAACAATTTATAAATTATGTCTCCCAGAACATTTTAAGCCATGACTTAGGTATCCCATTGTTAGATAACACCATGAGATGTTACTCAGTTTCTTAATTACATCCAATAATCCAGGGATCTTTAAACAAGTCACTAATTATTAAACTTTCACTCTCATGATTTATTACTGTTTTGATTACACTGTTTTAGCATGTTTTCATTTAAAATGGAAATGAAACTAATAGAAGGGGTTTTTTCAGCATTGCTTTTTATTACAGAACATTTTGGAGCTAGGAGTTCCAAGTCTTTTTATAAACATACTAAATTTATGCTAAAAGTTGACTGTACCTTCCTCAGATCAAAACCAGATGCAGTGCATGTATAAATTGAGTAACATGAAAGAATCATCAACTGTATTGTTAGGATATGTTTAGCTATAATGCTGCAATCAATTTTTTTTAAACCAAGTCTTCTAAATAAACAGTTTTTAATCAGACTGGTTTTTAGACCAAGCGTTTATACTTGAGAGAGGGCAATACATATGGTAGCAATTTAAGATTGTTTCTTGCTTATTGTTCTTTTGTGGTGCTATTTGGTACTTACAAGTATCTATTTAAAGACAACATAAGGCATCGCACAAGATCTGAGGGAGACCAAGAGCAAAGAGCCCAGGTGTGGTTATTTGGAGGGACTAGCATTTGTAGAGCATCAGAGAGAGGCAAAGTAAATGAGCTCGCACATGAGAAAAAAAGTATTTAATATTAATTCTAAAATGTGTTTACAAAAATTAATTTGGCAGCCTACATTGTTTAGATTCAACACTGGAAAGAAAGCTTGCTTATAACAGTACAAAAGAGCTTGAAATTTGCATTCAGTCACTTCTCAAACAAGAAGGTTGTTGCTTGATGCTTTTTTTTTTAAAGAGAATGGGAGTGAAGGAACTGTGATTCTTCCACATAATTTGAAGTAATTCTTCTGTTATCAGGTCAGATCTTATGACCTTGTGAATAACTTGCAGACCATATCTTCCACGCTTGAGGTCTGGCTGATAAAATAATTACTATTTCAGACCAAATTTAAAGCTGCCTTTCACACTTCTGAAAAATCAAAAGCTGAGGAAAGATTTCACAGGCTGCTTGGAACTACCTTGTACAATATTGACCTGACTTACAAAATAACTCAGGCAATACCAGACTAATGGGCTAATATTAATCTGTATTCACTGAGCGCTTTATTTTTTAATTCCTGTGATGAATTTCTAACGTTTTCTGTTCTTTCCCATGGAAGTTGAAAGGGGAAAGGAAACCAGTAATTTATTAAAGAACAGTCATAGCTTTCATTTTTGAGAAAAACTGGGTGAGGGTTGGCATTCAGATAAACCAAAGATGAAAGGAGATACTAATTTGGAGTAGGCTGATTTGAAACACAAGGAATAAAAAAATATTCTAGGACAGCTTTAGGCAGAGCTTACTCTTGCCTTGCCTATCCACAAAGCAGCATTGCTAAATTCCCTGGGAGGCTGCATAGCTCATATTAGCACTCAGTGAGGTAAATTAATGTGATGCAGGAGATCTCACAACGGCAGCACTGTGCATTACCATTAGCATCGTGGCCTCTACCACTTCACATTGCCACAAGGTCTCGTACAGGCAGACTTGACTAATGTTCCACCAAAGGAAAGAGAACTACATGGACAATACAGCCACCTCACAGAAACGAAAAAAGGGAGCTTTTAGTAAAGCAAGTTGGAAAAGGAGCCTTTCTGTGCATATGCATGCATGCGTTTTGGGCACAGGGACTGAATTATAAATCAAAGATGCATAAGTAAAATGTCACATCAAGACATTTTGCTATAAGGTTTTTTCAGAGACTAGGGTCTTTTGGCTAGTGGGGAAGTGACTAAAATATCAGCTGGGGACAATTAGATCCCCAGATATTAACTGACATTTTTTCAACACCCTGTCTAGTCCAGTACAATGAATAATCCAGGTCCCCTCTGAAGCCAGACTTTTTTTTTTTTTTACCGGTAATTCAATTAATTCTATTTTTACCCCTGTTTTTTCATGAATATTCTTAAGAACCTATTTGTAATGAAGTATCCCGACACCTACTACTCTCTGTGTTACAACCTTTATGCTTTAGTGTGTTCCTAGAATAAGCATAAGAGGAAAGAGCACTGATTTCTTCCTTGATGCTTGCTTTTTTTGCTTGTCTCTTCACTTGTTTTTTCCTCCTCCTTTCACCAAATACTTCATGAAAGCAGAATTTTCCAAAGGCAACTCTACCTGGCATGACTGAAGAAGGTACAGGAATCCCAGGCTAGCACCTAACCTATCTGTGAATACCAGTACACATAGGTACTAATACCAACAAGAATGCATACAAAACATTGAAATCACTGTTACAATATAGCAACAATATTCATTCATTCTGTGTAAACAAACTTGAATCCACTGTCAGCAGCTAAGATGTGTTACCTGAGTTGCATACTGAATGAAACCTTTCACCATTTTGCCTGAGGGATCACCTAGTTCCCAGAAGACCAAACTGTCACCTGCCTGCAACAACTGTAGCTTGTCTGTTTTTTTTAAATTTCTGTTAGGTTTGCCACACATTTCCATTGCCTCCTGTTATCACCTGCCTGTAACACAAGTGCTCATCAGCAGTCAGGTATTCCTGGCTCATACAGCTGAAACAGGACTGTCTGTAGATCTTCTCCTCCATGCATTCTCTTACATGTAATTCAGATCCCAGTGGTCTGCATCTTTTCCTTTGTCTCTTTTTATATGTGATAGTATCTCAGACTCTTTTCCCAAGAGATTCTTCTGAAAATGTTGAACTTTAAAGTTACAGCGCACCTTCTCACAGTCACCTTTTAAAACATGTTCATGTTTATGATCACTTTCTGCTTTAATGGTTTTCTGTCTTTGAATCATACCAGTCAAATAATTTTCCAAGTGAGCAGCACTACAAGATATTCTTCTTCATGCCCATCTGCTAGGGATTAAGATCTGCTAGTGTATTGACCAGGTACTGGCAAAGAGTCTCCTGTCAATTGTGTTAATTTCTGGTTTTACTCACTGGGACACCATGTCCACAATATTCCAGGCAATGCAATTTCAGGCTGGCCGGCTTTCCTCCACCTCAGAGAGTTACTGAAAGCAGAGTTGTCTTAAGTTCTTATGCAAAAAAGTTTATATACAAAATCTTTTATGCAAAATCTAGGGATGTCGTATCCCTGATAAGAAGAATTTGATTTCCTCATAACAAATAAGGAAGTTTCAGATTGAAACTTTCAGTGAAAATTTTGGGAAAGATTTATCATACCTTTAGAGCATACCTTACAAGATTGGCTTTTAGCAAAAGAAATTGAAGTTCACTTTTACTATTTCGGCAGATCCTGGATGATTCACTAACTGCGACGACTTCTTCATACCAAGGATCTATCCAGACCAATAGGCTGCAAAACTAGCCAGGTTTTGAATGAGTGACTACCAGAAAGTAGCAGGAGTTATTTCATGCTAAAAATAAGTTCTGGAGAACATCAGGGTATCTAAGTTAGTGCATGTCTGAGTGCATGCTCATTTCTGAAGGTCACTAGAGAAAGACAAAGAAGGTGTCACATACACTGAAACTGCTCCCATGATGTCAAGAGAAGGTAGTTAAGACAGTGATGAAATACATTTCTTAGGTCAAGTACTGCATGTCTACATGCCCTGGAAATATAATGGGAACTGAGTTGGTAGGAAGACTTCCAGTTAAGTTGATAATTTTAAAAAAGAAGTAAATCAAGATGAATATTCCTCCTTCTGGCCCAAGGTGATATTCTGGAACCCAACAGATCATCTTCAGAAACAACTTTGATAAACACCACTTACAGAGAGAAGACCAAATGACGAAGTTGATGTGTATTGCTATACTGCCAACCATCTGTATCACTTAGAGTCAGAATTTCTGACATACCTCAGAAGAAAGAAGGTATTTTGGAAATATATTACTGTGTTTATGAGATGTAAAATGTCAGCACAGCACCATACACCACTGGAGCACATGAATGTCTAAAAAGATCATGTATAATTTCCCTTGAAAGTGCTAATTTGCATGCATACATTCTTCAATTGCGGTAGGAGGTCTACGTGCTCTTCTCTACCCGAGCAGAAATATAGCTCAACCTCAGTAGTAAGGAGTCCTTCAGTAAGCTTTATAACCTCATTCCAAACTCCGGCTGTCAGTTAACAGCTTTTCAGAATGACAGTTTAAATCAAGAAAATGTCACATGTGTATAGTAACAGGTCTAATCTTGTCTGTAAATTGCTGTCTGTGGTTTTCAGAAACACAGTAAATTGCTGGCGATTTACAATGAGTCTCACTGCAAGGATAACTTGACTTCTGCACATTTAACAAAACAGTCTTAAATTATTCATGCATATCATTCAATGTTTGGGCAATTTTGAGAGTCATTGATTTCAGGAACCTGTAGTCTGCCTTTTTACTAGGTAAATATAAATCTTATACTTGGCTTTTACTTCTCAAATGTAAGACTGAAAGTCTATCCTGGTACCAAACATCTATAACACATTTTAGGACTCACTCATCAAGCATAAGTGGTCAGCTTTTTTTCAAACACCCAACAAATACAAACAGTGTTTTAGACTATCTTTGTATAGTACTTCAGGTACCTCAGGGCTACTAGTATCTACAATGGAATAGATCTCATTCTGGTGATCCAGAACACTACAGCACCCATGTCCCTTTTAAAAACACAGTGAAGCCACAGTTGTCTTCCATGAGTCAAATATCTATGCAATGGCTGTCTGGAAAACAAGGGACAAAAGAAACATATAGAGGAAAGCTACAGAGCTCAGGGTGAAAAGCAATAGTGTGAGTTGGTGGACAGTGCTTTATGGAAAAAGGACACCACAGCAAAATTTAGTCCTTCCTAGCAGATAGATGAGGTAGGACTGCAGCATCCTTCCTTCACGCATGGGAGGAAGTATAGTCTATCTCTGGAAAGGCATATCGGAAATGCCCTGAGTACACAAATCATGCCCTCTCCTCCCTCTGGAGAGGCAGCAAGACTCACTAAGAGACAAATTCCTTCCCAGCATTACCACTGAGACAGTCTTCAAAGGAGAAGCTCCATCCTAGCCCACAAGAGGCCTGTGACTGCATCCCTAAAAATGGATTGTTGATGTCAAGTTAGCTTTACATCACTACCCTCCAGGTTTTCTTCCTCCTCAGAAAAGGAAACAAAGCCCCGTCTCTCCTTTAAGGTAACATTGCACACAAGTGTCTTCCTTTTCTTTAAAGAAGTAAGTGAGCCAACAAGGTCAGATTTTTATCTAATCTGTATGATCAGGGTTTCAATACTTTTTCATGTAGCTACGTCAGTTTATATCATCTCAGCAGAAATTCAAGAACCTTGAAATATTAACATTTCACAAAATGAAATCCTATTTTTTTTTTCCTAAAAAAGGTATTTACCAACAGCCCATACATGAGCAGCAGAAAAATCTGCAGGTATTGAAATAGTATATTTTGTTTTCAGTACAATGTATAGTTATTATGTAGTATCTTCTGTTTTTCTTAGTGCAATTCATAAATTCCTGTGTTTCTTTTCATCTACAGTAAAACCTGAATTAAACAGCCACTCAATGGCCTGACAAAATAATCTATTAAGACAAGTGGAATTACAAGTAAAAGGGAGTAATAATTCTGTTAGGTAGAACATAACCCTGCAAACTATTAAATCATACTTATTTGATGCACCAACTTATTTTACTGTTGGCAAAACACTTAAATACAGGCATACATTTATATTTCCCTGTTAATAAAGGGATTCAAAGTACAAGTACTAAATTAAAAGACAAACTATGCCAGAAGGATTATTTATTACACTATTCACAATCTTGGTGATGTGGTGTAGCAGGAAAAACTAATGAATTATTCCTTGCTAGGTGGGTCACAGATGATAAAAAGCAACACATTGTGCAGTATTTTTCACGCAAACCTAATGCTTTCTCTGGGTCCCAATCTTTTTTGGGTTCTAAGAATGGCTTTAATTCTCAGTGGTTTTTTATTCTTCTTTATAAGGACTATATCTTTAAGTTTTTTAAAACACTAAATATTTCAGAGATGCACTGAAATAGTAAACTAAAGCAGATGATTGTTTTAAAAAAAAGAGACATTAACACAAATTTTATACATCTACATATCCTTCCCTCAAATTTTCTGATTCCACTTCATTGAATTTCTCTCTCGTTATGTATTGGAAGAATTTATAAAGCACAAGCACAACAGAAGAGGTGCCACAGTAATAAATACAAAATCAATACAAGTAAATGCAACCTAGATGACTTGAAAACGCTGTTAAGAGATACTATTAAGCAATATATTGTAATGTGCATAATATAAAAGCATAGAATAATAGACCCATACATCAGCATTTGTTTAATACGTTATACATCAAATATATCAAACCTTTGCATTTCAACTTTATTGCATAAGACAAGCTTTTGTACCTGATGAATACTTAGGGTGTTTTTTAGCTTTTATATTAAAGCCTCCTCCCTTTCCCAAACTTTAATATATGAGAAGTGGAGAGGTCTATGGATTGCCTCTTATTTTAATGCTGATTCTGCAAACTACTTAAACGCATAGTAAGCATGTGAGTAATTTTATTGAGTTTAATGAGACTACTCATGCATTTTAAGTTAATCATGTGTCTTGTACTGAAGCTGTAGAAGAAAAACACACAGAAATCTAAGTAGTGGGAATACACAATGTTATAGTACAACAACCTAAAGAACAAGGGTAGCATGTGCAAATTACAGTGATTATAGCAGCCTTTTGGGTGTGTGCTGCTCTCATTGCCTTTCTGAAGCAGATGTAGAGGTTGTGCATATTAAGAAAATGGGAAAGACTTCTCAGCAAGGGAAAATACATTTTTACCATACTGCCCTGAGGGAGTGAAAAGTCACGGAGAAGGGCTGTGGAGGTTTTGGGTCAGTGGCACATAGAGATTCAGGGGTTAATAAGTTAAGGGGTATTCCAGGTCCAGAGCTAGGGTGCTTTGGGTGAAGGAGAGAAACTGGGAAGGAATACAAAAGGGTATCTTTACCTTCTCCTCCATTGTGGTCTTCCTTCTGGTTTAGTTTAAACTAAAGACAGCAATTGTAAAGTTTCTAATGAGAAGTTGCAGCCACTTTTCTCTCTGTGAAAGCACTAGACAGTTTCCTCTGTCCCTTCTTCCAGCTACCTTTTTTTTATTTGTAATGGCACATATATCCAAGAATTTAATTATGAAAGATTCATCCTTTGTGAAAATTTCTGCAGTCAACAGGTACAAAAGTTTTCAGTGCCAGGCAAACAAATAAACGCACACACTGACTGTGTCAGCCTGTTCCTCAAGAAACCAGAATAAAAATGGAGAAAAGATTTCAGTCAATATAAATTAGAGGATATATAGTGGAGAATATTTAAAGGGGAAGAAAAATGTCAGGTAGAATCCATGCTAGCAAGGTTAAAGGCAGTAAGAAATTGTTCATTAAGTTTATTAGGAACAAAAGGAATTATAGAGATGATCTAGACCTACTAATAGATGAAGAATGTGAGTTTTTTAAAGAGACAGAAAAGGCAGGCATCTTTAATAAATGTTTCTGTTCTTTATTTAGCAAAGAACAGAATGAGAAGAGGAGGAAGAAGCACTTTCTAAACCATTAGTAAATGATCTACCGATTTATAAATCATAGTAAGTCTTTAGGCCTGGACAACTTGAAACCACACAAAAGCATTGGATGTTGAAATCCATGAATATAAAGAAGTTAATTTTTAATAAATCTTGAGAACTTCATGGGACTGAAGAATTGTAAAGCTTATGTCAGCTTCAAAACATGCACGTGCAGTGGTTCAAGGACGGTAGTCTAGCATCAGTCCCAAAGTAATGGAGGGAAAGATGACTTAAAAACAGATGCTTGAGAATCAGCAAAAGCAGTATAATTGATGCCAGTCAATAAGATTTCATAAGACATTAGGACCTGTTAAACAAACTCAATTGCATTAGTTCAAGAGGTTAAACATTGAGTTGATAGAAGCAGCTGCAAGAAGATAATATACTTAGACCTCTATAAGGTATTCACAAAACGTTCTTATTGAAAAAATTAGAATGGCAATACATTTTTAATGGACTGAAAATTAAATAGATTGAAAACTAGCTAATTAACATAGTTATCAATGGAAAATCACAGCTGAATACGAGTGTTTCTAGCAGGACTCCCTTGGGATTGATGTAAGGTCTGCTATTATTCAATGTTTTCATCAGTGCTCTACAAGTAAATATAACATTACTGCTTGTAGTGGATGTATTTGCAGATGACACAAGGAGAGGGAGGAGGGTAAATAATGAAAAGGCAGGCAGCTGTACGGGGCCATCTGGACTACTTGGTAAGCTAGGATGAGTGAAACAAAATCCATTAAATTACAGGCACAAGCAAAGTGATATAGCCTGGAAGCAGAAAATACAGGTGTTGTGCATTAAATCCCAACAAGCAACTAAACCCCACAAAGCCACTTGCTCACTCCCCACTGGTGGGATGGGGGAGAGAAACGGAAGAGTAAAATTGTGAAAAATCATGGGTTGAGATAAAGACACTTTATTAGGCAAAGCAAAAGCCACCCATTCAAGCAAAGCAAAACAAGGAATTCATTCACCACTTCCAGTTGGCAGGGAGGTGTTCAGCCATCTCCAGGAAAGCAGGGCTCCATCACACATAACAGCTACTTGGGAAGATAGGCACCATAACTTGGAATGTGTGTCCCCACCCCCTTTTCTCCTTCTTCCCCCAGCTTTATATGCTGAGCATAACATCATATGGTGTGGGATATCCCTTTGGTCAGTTGGGGTCAGCTGTCCCAGCTCTGTCCCCTCCCAACTTCTTGTGCACCCCCAGCCTCCTCGCTGGTGGGGTGAGAAGCAGAAAAGGCTTTGATACTGTGTGAGCACTGCTCAGCCGTAACTAAAACATCCCTGTGTTAGCAACACTCTTTTCGGCACAAATCCAAAACAGCCCCATACTAGATACTGTGAAGAAAATAACTCCATCCCAGGCAAAACCAGCACATTCTGCACCCCTTATTCCGTAACATTTACATCATGCTCAGGTTCCCACACTATCCAATACATCCTCATTAACCACCCGCACCCCTTCCCACCCTTTGATATGAAACACAGAGATATCATTCCATTCGCCTATGGACCACCCCTGTGAAATGTCCACTGAGTTCATTTAGTCCATGACTTTGTGCTCCATCTGTTACAGTGGTCACTCAGGATAGGAGAGCTGATGTGTTGCATTGAGTTACTGGGCACCAAAGCCAGCTCAGGTCAGGTCACTGCTGCACTTGCACTGCTTCTTGTAAGGCTCGTCCTCCACTGTTTCAGGTGGTTCTTGCTATAGTAACTCCTATGACATGCACCTCAAGTCCCAGGTTACAATAATTTAGAAGTATTTCCATTACAATCTCCACACCTTAAAGAGATGCCCAGTGTGGGGCACAAAGGATTTGAGATAATAGAATTGTCTGGAATGTGCTAGGTGATTGAATTTGTATCTGTTATTGCTGTTTAGCTATTAGTTGACAGGCTCCTGTGCTTGCCATGGGGCTTGCTTGCCTTACTGTGTATTAGAATCTAGTGCTCGTTAGTGGCTGCTTTTTGCTTTCGCTGCTTGCTGTGCCGCTGTAGTGCTGATCATCTTACTCTGCTGTGTCTGGGAACATTTCAATAACAGCAATGGTGATGCGCCTGGACTGGCAGATGTCCAGGGCATCGCTGCTGTGCCGGACAGGCTGGAACTCCAGTGTAAGGGCACGCTGGAGCACGTGTATCTCTGAAGGCATTGTGACCCATGGAGAAGGCCATGCTGGAACAGGTGCACCTCAAAGTGACTCTGGCTGTGAATAAGTCTATGTCACAGCAGGTCTAGCCCTGAAGAGACTGGGGCCATTGATAAGGCTCCACTTGGAGCAGATGCACCTCTGAGGGACTGCAGTCTGTGGGGAAGTGCAAGCCAGAGCAGGGCAAGGGGAGGAGTTCATTGCAATGTTAAACCCGATGGTCTGGTCCAAATGGTCCAGGGGTGGAGATTTATTAAATTGTTGTAACCTGGGACTTGAGGTGCATGTCATAGGAGTTACTATAGCAAGAACCACCTGAAACAGTGGAGGACAAGCCTTACAAGAAGCAGTGCAAGTGCAGCAGTGACCTGACCTGAGCTGGCTTTGGTGCCCAGTAACTCAATGCAACACATCAGCTCTCCTATCCTGAGTGACCACTGTAACAGATGGAGCACAAAGTCATGGACTAAATGAACTCAGTGGACATTTCACAGGGGTGGTCCATAGGCGAATGGAATGATATCTCTGTGTTTCATATCAAAGGGTGGGAAGGGGTGCGGGTGGTTAATGAGGATGTATTGGATAGTGTGGGAACCTGAGCATGATGTAAATGTTACGGAATAAGGGGTGCAGAATGTGCTGGTTTTGCCTGGGATGGAGTTATTTTCTTCACAGTATCTAGTATGGGGCTGTTTTGGATTTGTGCCGAAAAGAGTGTTGCTAACACAGGGATGTTTTAGTTACGGCTGAGCAGTGCTCACACAGTATCAAAGCCTTTTCTGCTTCTCACCCCACCAGCGAGGAGGCTGGGGGTGCACAAGAAGTTGGGAGGGGACAGAGCTGGGACAGCTGACCCCAACTGACCAAAGGGATATCCCACACCATATGATGTTATGCTCAGCATATAAAGCTGGGGGAAGAAGGAGAAAAGGGGGTGGGGACACACATTCCAAGTTATGGTGCCTATCTTCCCAAGTAGCTGTTATGTGTGATGGAGCCCTGCTTTCCTGGAGATGGCTGAACACCTCCCTGCCAACTGGAAGTGGTGAATGAATTCCTTGTTTTGCTTTGCTTGAATGGGTGGCTTTTGCTTTGCCTAATAAAGTGTCTTTATCTCAACCCATGATTTTTCACAATTTTACTCTTCCGTTTCTCTCCATCCCACCAGTGGGGAGTGAGCAAGCGGCTGCATGGTGCTTCATTGTTGGCTGGGGTCAAACCACAACAGATTATGCAACAGAATTTGAAACTGCATTCTAGAGAATAAAATGTTTGGATAAAAGTTAATATGATCCTGTAATGTTTAAGCAAGCTGCCTACTTAGAGATTTAAAATGTGGTCTTACTTAGACATATAGGAATGAAGAAATCCTTGGATACTGATGGCATTGATAACATCTAGCAACATTTTAGAAGTCTAACATCCTTTTAAAACTATGCAGTTATTTTATGTATTAAAACTAGGTAAATTTGTGTCCAAAGCATATTTTAATATGTAGATATTTTCAAATATTAGCATATTGCATCAGAGTGAAGCAAGTTTTCAAAGAAAATGATACCATAAGTTGATTTAAATTTTTTATAGGAAATTGCAGTTTTAAAACCAGAATATAAAGTATATTTTTAACTAATCATCAGTTGATTAATAAGTAAAATATATACAAATGAAACCTAAAATAGATAAAAATATCAATAATACAAATTAAAGTGATTATTAAGAAATTTATATTGCTGGGTTTTCCAAAATAACTATTTACACTGACTTTGCTAATGCTTGCAGGGTATACACAATGTCTACATGTCTACAACATTTAACAATAAAAATAGGTAGCTCATGTGAAAAACAAGACATAAGGTTGGACGGTACCCTGAAGCAAACCATAGTTGCAACTCAGGGTAGATGTGAAGTGTATGAAAATAGTCCCAAAACAGCATGAGCAACTCTGAAGTTAAACAATGTACAAATATATTTGAGATGAAGATCTAGTGGAAATCAGTTTCTTCACAGCTGGACATGTACACAATTTTTTCCTCACTGAATGTAGTCTTTTATCCAACAGCCCACCTTTGAAGTGGAAAAAATAAGAAGCACTTGTGAATGCCTCAGTAACAGGTAAAGAGAAAGAAACATTAATTTAGTCAAGATGAGATGGCTCAAAAGGAAAATCATCTGCCCTGGCAATACTGGTATGAGAAAGTTGGCCAGTAGGTTTGGTTACTTCTGGCTAAACCAAGGAAAACTACTGAACTGAACAAAAATAAAGCTGAAAAGTAAAAATATTCATAATTCTCAGAAAATAAAGGTAAAATGTATCAACTGTGTTATATCTGCTGCAAAGAAGTAATCTGGGTTTCAGGAATAACACCTATGCTCCTTGCAGCAGAACTAGACAAAGGATTCAGCAGGCAGGTCTGAGAGTTCAAACTGTCTCAGCACAAAAAAATGTCCAAACCTTCAAACATTTTTGAGATAAACAAGGAAAAATCTTCAGCCAAAACTCCAAAATTAAACCTGCATCTCTCAATCCACTAAAGGAGGGGGGGGGGGCAGGAAAAAAAAGAAAAAAAAAAAGAAAGAATCTGCTTTCAAGCATGCAGAAGTAAGATCCATAGCAGTAACACAGAGCAGCAGTTCTCAGCAGATGGGTATAATAGATACTCCCCCTTCCAAAACAACATCTTAAAGAACTTCTACATGCTCTCTAAAGATATAAACGGTGAAGAAATCTAAGTATACAGAATGTAATGTTGCTGTAACACAGAGACAATCAAATTATTCATAAACAGCATTTGCCCTTGAAAGACAGTCTCAGGCAAGCACCATTGCCATCACTGTGACTTCTCTTCCAACATTTCTGTCTTCCTCATCTGACTAAATAGGTCAAAAAGACTCAGCATTATTCCTGGTATAGTAAAGCTACTCTGACAATAAACCTCCCAGCAAAGCAAAGGGCAGGAGGGCAGCCAAATCCCCAGTAGGATTCTCTCACTCTTTCCCCATTAATCCAAACTGAAAAAGTCTGCTCAAAGGAGTGCTGATGCTCATGAATAATAAACTCAGTCACATCATCAACATTAGTGAGGAATTTCCCTGAAGGACAGTTGGGGAAAAAAAAAAAAACAAAACAAAAGAGTATCATAATCTAGACAAGGAAAAAATCCCTTAAATTCCCTTATGCATCAAAAAGGAGTTCTTAAAACCCATTCACCTTATGGAGGTTAAATATATTATTACACGGAAACCAAATTTAGAAGATAAACTTGCTCCAAGACTCAAACCACAAAGATTAAGAGACTACTTCCTATGACCTACAGAATATAAGCTTTCTTCTAATTAAGGCAGATTGACACAACATAAACATTAAGCATTCTACAAGAGAAAAGATTGTCAAAACAGACATGTTAGAAATATATTTAAGGCTTATCCAAGCTATTGAACTAACTAGAGTTCTTCTGTTTGCTGAAGCCTTGAAAAGAAATGAATATTAGGAGTAAGGCAGGGACACTGCCCTATAGTCCCCCTTATTGTGCAGCAAGAAAGAACCACTCAATAGGAGCTGAATAGCAGAAATTTCTTCCAGATGCTCTTTTGAAAAATCTGGTGAAAGTCAGGTTCAGGTAGGTCCACTAGACTCACAATGTTTGTAAAACTTAAAGACAAAATGCCAATACCAGACCTCTGGAGCAAAGCAATTTAAGGCAGAGTTAACTCAGAAAATTCAAGACTTTGCACATCTAATTTCAAGATATTAGAAAAGCCTAAAGAACCAGAAATGCTGAGTGGATACATAGGCTCTATATAGTTACTAAAATCACCATGACTGTCAAATGCAGATACATGAAAAGTAAGACAAGCTTGTATCCACCTTTGCCTTTCCTCTAAATTAGGTGGAGTTTATTAATCCCAAAGGATTCAAGTGCAGTCACCTGAGTGACATCTAGAGATGACGAGCAATCACCTATTCCTTGTTTTTCTTTTCCAGGTCAAAGGTGGGCCCATGTTAACACATCTATCTACATATCTACAGAGGGATCTGGACAGGCTGGATCAACAGGTCAAGGCCAGCTGTATGAGGTTCAATGAGGCTAAGTGCCAGGTCCTGCACTTGGGTCATAACAACCTCATGCAACACTACAGGCTTGGGGAGGAGTGGCTGGAAAGCTGCCTGGTGGAAAAGGACCTGGGGGTGTTGGTTGACAGCTGGCTGAATATGAACCAGCAGTGTGCCCAGATGGCCAAGAAGGCCAATAGCATCCTGGCTTAGATCAGAAGTAGTGTGGCCAGCAGGACCAGGGAAGAGATTGTTCCCCTGTATTTGGCACTGGTGTGGCTGCACCTCAAATACTGTGTTCAGTTTTGGGCCCCTCACTACAAGACAGACATTGAGGTGCTGGACCACATCCAAAGAAGGGCAATGAGGCTCATGAAAGGGTCTAGAGCACAAGTCTTATGAGGAGTGTCTCAGGGAACTGGGATTGTTTAACCTGGAGAAAAGAAGGCTCAGGGGAGACTTTATCACTCTCTACAACTACCTGAGAGGAGGTTGTAGCAAGGTAGATGCCAGTCTCTTTTCCCAAGTAACAAGCAATAAGACAAGAGGAAACAGCTTCTAATTGCACCAGTGGAGGTTTAGATTGGATATTCAGAAAAATTTCTTCACTGAAAGGGTTGTAAAGCATTGGAACAAGTTGTCCAGGTAAGTGGTTGAGTCCCATATCCCTGAAGGTATCTAAAAGCTGTGTAGATACAGCACTTAGGGACATGGTTTAGTGGTGGACTTGGCAGTGTTAAGTTTATGGTTGGACTTGATGATCTTAAATGTCTTTTCCAACCTAAATGATTCTATGATTCTATAATAGCCTGAAGTCACACTATTATCAAGTCCCATAAGAAGCATTTGGCACACTTAAAACTCCCACACAATTCAGTATCATAATTTCTGGGAAGAACTTTTTCAGATTCTGTTATCACCAACAATAAATCCTCTGTACTTTCATCAACATCTAGGACTGTCTTACATGTAAATTATTACAAAAAAACTTATTTAAAAATTACATTTTCTTCCAAGCAAGCATTGTCTTCAAATGGAAGGAAAAAAAAACCCAAACAAACCAACTTATCAGTGCAAAATTCCCTTCAAAACAGTAAAACTGTCTTAAAACTGGACATAAATTGAATGCAAATAGGTATTAGAAGATTGGTGAAATGACAGGCTTCCCTGAAAATAGGAAAAACTCCTTACTTGGCCAGTGTAGTAACTAAAATTCCAAAGGATACACTACAATAGAAAAACAGTGTAAAGAAATTATTAGCAAAAACCATCAATTTGACCCTAGCAGGCAATAAATAGAGCCTGCACTAGCACTAAAATAAGTATGCTGCCTTACATAAGGGCCAAAATCTGTACATAGTAGTCAATCTTGTCAGCAGTTAGAAGTTGCTGAACAGACAGCAGATGTGGTTGATCCAATATCTAAACAAGAACATGATTAAAGAAATAATCAAAATATCTTTCACTGCAGTTTTGCCAGATGGACATCACATTTACAAATAAGAAAAGAAAAATCTCAGAACAGTCTTCTGTTTTTCTACATAAGGGCATAACAATCAGTACAAAATAGATCAAATTGTCAGTAAGTAGATAAAAATAATACCCTGAGCAATGAAACCTAAGTTCACTCTTATCTGCAGATGGATTTGCTATACTTTCTTACAACCAAACCACAGCTCAGAGAAATTTCCCTTCCTCACTCCATGAGGAAGTTAATCAATTCAACTTTTTCCAGACACATGAGGTTAGAATAGATGACTAGATGGTCCTTCCTGCCTTATATGTTCTGATTCCTTATTCTGTACATTCTTGTTCTACATCTAAATATCCAATCCTCTTTCAAATTTTGTTATAGGCCTTCAGTCACAGATATACTAAAGGTACTCAGAGATTTACCCTCTCTGCATTACTAGTCATTGCAGAAAGCACTCCTGCATCACAGGGCCCTGTTCAGACTGGGCCTGCATCTTTATTTCTTTTTCATATCCAAAAGTGTCTTTGGAGAAATTTTGCAAGCTACTTGATCTACTTACCTCCTCCATATGAGGATGCATTTTAGCTTCTTTTTTTTAAAAAAAAAAAAATCTTCAAGATTGTAGAAATTAAACTAACGAACTCAAACAAATATGAGTTTGTTCCTGGTAGCCTACGCTCCAAAGATCAACCTTAGAATTTAGCATTAGGGGTTATAAAAGAACACAAATTCTGTTTGAAAAACACATTTTAGTTGTGGTTATTGTATATAATATTATGAACCACTGTAAGTGTCACCTGAAAGGACATGAAATTCAATTTTTGCACCATCTGGAATGTCCTCCTGATTAAGTTGTTCAGCAATGTGATTGTATCACCTAAACAAACTAATTAACATCAGAATGACATATTCTACAGTTTCAGTGGTATTTATCAGTGTCCCATTTGTTCCACATAATTTTTTTTCCAGAATGACCTTATGCTCAAATTGTGCCACCAAGCTAGCTGCATGTTAATTCTCCTTCCAAAAGTAAGCATATTTTTCATTAAAACTTACATGATGCTGCAGCTTTACACAGTAGAGTGAAACAGACTGAATAACAAATTACTTTGGTTAGATGAAATCTGGAACATCAAAAAACACACACAAAGTCTCTTCAGCTAAAATAGAAGTCTTTGAGGCCGGTTCATTGTTGAAAATTTTGAATTGGAGGAATGTGCACTGATTTCAATATTAGAGTATGAACAGATTAATACTTTTCTGCTCTTTAATGTGTCTTTTTTTTTTTTTAAAGAGAGCATATATTAAGTTATCTTCTTAAGCACTCTGCAGGTGGCATTCCTTTAGTTTTATTTTCAAATGGCAAGCACAAATGTGTACTTATTCTCTTTTTCATCTGAGAAATGTAAATTGCAAATAAAAAGATAATGCATTTTTCCATAGCTTCACCATTATGAATTCACAGTGCGTGGCTAATCATTTTCTAACTTTTCATGGAAACAATCATTGTATTCTAAATAGAAGCTACCACACGCAGTTTCTGCTCCTGCAGCACGTACTGATGTCAGCCTAACACAACATCAAAAAATACTGTTTGCAAATACCATTGAAAGGCTCACCACCAACACACTGAATCTATGATTAACAGTACCTAATACCAGCCAAGGCCAGAGCTATTATTTTGAAGCACTGAAATGTTGTTTCTGTTCAATATTACACTGCATAACTTCACAGTAAATTGGTTTCCAGGTTTATTGCTAAAGTAATTAAAAATTCAAAAGGTTGTTGTTTGAACAGAACATTATGGAAAAGTATTAAATACAATTGAACCTGGAGATTACTTCTCTTTATGGTGAGAGAGCAGCAGGATGGGAGGAGCAACTTGCATAAGGAAGGTTGTATTAGAAGTTTATGTTTTAGCAAAAACATTTCAGTGGAACCTCTATTGTAGGAAAGGACATAACAACAACAAAAAGGAGGTAACTGGTTCTAAAAACGTTGGTTTTTTTTTTAAAAAAAAACATTACTTCTGAGGGTGGGTTCAAAGAAAAAGTGAAGGCCAGAGGAATTAAATAGATTATATGACGCAAGCAGTAAAACTTATATTGGTTCTGTTTTTCTTTGCATTTATGTTAGTTTAATTCTATTTACTCAAATGGTGTTTAATTAGCATTCCTCCTTTTTCCATGTCAGAGAAGATTCTGGGACATTACTTCTAAAACAGCAATTCTTTAAACCCTCTTGCAATAATCAAGTTTGGGAAGGAGGCGGCAGCAAGAGGGTCCAAACCTCAAAGAAACAAAACAATCTTTTCATCACGTTTAATTTCTACAAGTTCAATTTTATTAGCACACACAATAGGAAGAGATTATATTTAACTACTGCTATAAAACTAGTCATTTGTAATGTCTAGAAATTGCAGAATGCCTACAGCTACATCCACTGCTTTAGTGTGATCCATTACTGTGCATATCACAGCTAGTGCAGCTGATGGCATCAGCTGAAGCAAATAGACATATAGTGTTGGGGAGAATAAGAAGGGGTATGGAGACTCCCAAGACCCAAGACAGATGCTGACCAAAAGCAACTGATATGAATCAGAGGTGTGTGGGAAGAAATTCTCAGCTGAGTTGAACATGAATCTATGCATTGTGTCCAGGCACAAAGAAATACACCGTTATCACTCTTACATTGTCCTCACTGAAGGATGTGTTGCTGTGAAAGGCAATGATTTGTGTTCAATTAAAAATCCATTAAAAGAACAGAAAGCACATGAGTCTTATCTGTAACAGATGTCTAATCTCTATCAGGAATGAACAGAAATGACAGAGTCACCACCCACTCCATGTCACACAGCTGAACACTAAAACCCCACCTGCACACACTCAAGAACTGTCATCAGCCACCCCAGAGCCTACACTGGGGTCCCCCATTTTCTGTGTCCCTATGTACCTGCTGGGGAAAAAAAAGCCAAAGATACCCGATGCTTCCCAGCTGGAATGCCACTCCTGCTGAAGTTAATAAGACTCTGACCTGATTTAAGATGAGGTTTTGAGTCTTCAACTTCTACTCACTTTTTCACTTTTATCACTGTTACCCTAAACCATCCATGGACACTAAGTTGGGTTTTTATCTTGACAGAGGCTTATTTCTATAGATTAAAAATAGCAGGGCAGAAGAGTTGCTTAGATCACACCACATTGATATTCCTTCGCTTCATTCTTCAAAATATCCATTGATGAGGCTTTGTAACAGCTTTAGATCCTGTTCAGTGCCCTTATTAAAAAGCTTCTCCTGACCTCCAACGAAATCTTCTTTGCCACATGCTCAGCAAATTATTTCTTGCCCTTCTTCCCAGTGGATACGAGAAAAACTGATCACTTTCCTCCACGTAAAAAATCGCTTACATGTGAGTAGATGTACTGTGGCCTACCTTCAGTCTTCTGCTTAGACTAAGGATGTCCTTTACCCCTCATTTGTTTATTTTCCATATAGGTTTTGTGAACACTGCCAACTTTGTCCACAAGCTTTTTGGAGTCAACTATTCCATAGAGCTAATTATGATGCCAATTACATCAAAATAATTGTCTGTTTTCTCACTTACAGCAGCACATTAGAATGAGAATCACTTTTTCTTTCATATTGTTAGCCTAAATTCAAGCAACACTTATGCTCTCACTTTATATTAAAAAAAGCCCCAGCATATACCTTTACATCTCTCAATTACAAAATAACATTGGTTTTGAGCTTAACTTACTCCATTTGAGATTTTTAGATATAATTGCACAACAAATAAGGATTAACTGACATGCACCAGATGGAATAAATTGGATTCCAGAAGTAGCCAGGATAAAGTCCACATATTTAGCCCCCATTCTGATATACAATACTTTTTTAAGAAAAGAGTACTAGGTTTCCATTGCCCCAGTGTTTTACTAAGTAATTTATTAGTCCATTTTGTCCTTGGATGGAATAAATCATTAATTTTAACAGAGTTATAATTCTATCCTCCAACTACAGATCCATATAACAATTTAGCCTATAGTTCTGTCTCCAGCTTAATAAAGTTGGCTGGGAGCCCTACAGACTTTGAACTTCCATTGATAAAAGTAAATACTACTAGAAAAAAGTACACGAAAAAAGATTGTTTTATTAATTAACATACGCAAAATTTCCTTTGGCTTCAGGGGAAGGGTTAATGAAGCTGGTGTCACAGACACATTAGAGAGTTTACATTCAATACCTAAAACTAAGGACCAGATAACAAACACAAGCTGTTTTAGAAGTAGCTTCCTACTGAATATATGAGAGTTTGTCATGCAAATCATTGGCCAAAAGCAACAAGAGTCAATTGAGAGCGAGCTCAACCTTGAGAGCTAAACTTCTGTTTATTAGCTAAGTAATTCAGAATGAGGCAAAGTTCATGTTCAAGAAGCATGCCAAGAAAAAATATGCAGAAGAAGCAAAAACATCATAGAAAAAGAAAAGAGCTCATCAACATCGCCCAGCTGCTTAGGTAAGGTATATCAAACAACAGGAGAGGAGTATTCAGTACTGGAATGCTGCTATACGTTTACTGAATAAAGGTATTAACACATGCAAACAGATGTCACTAACTCGCAATAAAACAAGCAGTAGAAAAATTATCTATCAAAACCATCAGTTGGAATAGCAAATGATAAATACTGATAAACCCAGTTATTTTCACTCTGGATCTGAAATACTGCAGAGATATAAATGATAGAAATATTAACTGTATTCACTAAACAAATGAAGCCCCATTCGTATAGAAGTACATAAAAGAATGTATTGATGGGGGCGGAGGGCTGGCTTATACACGTTAGAGGTTCTCTTGTCCATATTTAAGAACAAACAAAACTTCAAAATAACAGCCTCTGGTATTGTATCAGATAAGATACAATCAATGTTTATTTTCAAGTGTTCTTCAGAGAAATTTTTTTTGCCTCTTATTCCTTGAGATTTGTGTTTATGTCTATTTATTTTAAATTGTCCATACTCTTGAATGTGGCAATTAGAACATATCTTCATTTCAAGACACAGAATAAGATCCAACCAACTAATGAACTCATGTACAGACGTAGCAATCTATCATCCTGCAGTGGAGGATTAAAAGGTCATGTTATAATAGCAGCTTTGCTTTTCCTCATACAGAGTGGTTAAAACTAAAAATTACACTTTCAATTTCATAAAAGTAATAAGTGAAAACTACAGACAAATTTTATTTTTCATATGGGCAGTTTTTTTACTGCTAAAATCAGAAATTAAGAAAGAATAAAAAACTTAACACAAAAAAATATTTATATGGGTATATTTATTTTATTTCTGGTCAAACACAACTTCTTTAACCCTCAAAAAAACATTAAGATTTTATTTGCACATCTGTAACATGAGTGAAAAAGGAGCTTGACTTACATGTTGTTTATAAGGTAGTTAAAGAGGAAATCTTTATTCATTAGCTTTCTACTTACAATACCCGGCTGTGGGAGAGCCAGGTTTATTTCCCTTTCACACCCAAGATGACTTGAATCCATATCATCTTTTTCCCAGGAGATTGCCCTAATTACCATACTGTAGTTATTGGGGGGTGCTTCCACAGAAAGCTCTTCTGTGAAGGTTTCCCTCTTTGTGTAAAGTAATATGATATTAGTTGGAGCAGGGACCAAGACCCAAGCAAATTCCTTGACAACAAACCTACATCCATCCATACAATCTTTCAGTTCCCAGCTTACCCCTCCCCACCAGCTTCGTCCCCTCAGGTTTACCAGCTTGGCCCTCCAGATTGTTAAAAACAAATTCTGGTGGGAATTAGGGCATGTATGCAATTGTCTTTTTTTATTTTTATTTTTTCAAATTATTTTAAAACATGAAATGTGTTTTCAACTGAAAATATGCTTTCCATGCCACTCTTGAGAAGAAACATACTTTTCTGAAAGAATAGAAAGGATCAAGTTACATACATCATGTTTGACACTGGGGAGGTAGGTGGCAGAAGTTTTCATCACACCTTATCAAGATAAGTTTAAAGATCTTGGTGTACCAAATCCATAAACTTTAAATTAAATATCAAGTTGTTCCTTTAAAAAATAAAATCCGTTTACCAGGAAAACCTGAGCATTATGCATTATAATTGAAAGAAACATGTTTCCTTCAAACTCCCACAGCAACGAACAGGCCTAAATTACCTACATCCTCCTTATTCTTATTCAAATTTTTCATTAACAGTAGTAGAACTTCTTGGCAGAATTCAAACAGAGACTATTCAAAGGAGATCATATTTTCTGCCACAAGAATAAGATCTGAGCAAAATTTCAGCAGCAGGGGGTTTCTATTAGGACATTTGAAAATTCTGTCCATATTGTACACGTACTCCATGTGAAGACATTGAATTAAAATTACCATTTAATATTGCACCAAGTTATATTTTCTGATAGTATTCATAACTGAAGACTTATTAACTTCACAGGACTTCAAGCAACAGCTAAGTCTGATTCTGGTCAGAACAAATATAAACTTGATGGTGCTTGAAAACAAGCAAACCAACAGAAATCAGTCATCTACCAGACAGCATCATAATTTTCCCTTATTAGTATGTCAACAGAAGTTAAAAATTTTATAATCCATTTTCATTCATTTCAGAAGCAAAACCTTTTCTTTAAATGGAAAAATAGAACAATAACAAAAAAAAGGTGAATATTCCCTGCTGAGATTTCAATGCTCAGAAAATAGCCATCCTTGAAAAGCTTCTGATGGTGGTTGATTTGCCAACCAGACTAACCTACCTTGATAATAGCACCTTTCTATCATGCCTGACAGCACAGGAGCATATTCATGGAAAGCAATGATGAAAATTTTAAACTAGCATGTTGGGTAAAATGTGGGTCCTAATTAAGTCAGTGTCAAATACCCATCAGTTTGTAAATACCAAGGATTTTATGCATATGGTGCAAAAAGACCTCAGTCTCTTGATGACCACATCATTTCTAGCATAGTTTTCAGAAACAACATTAAATAAACACCAAGTTCCATCTTTTACTGAACAAAATTCTTTATTCTAGCATTACTATCTTTGTGCTGATACTGGTGCCTTTGATGTAATCTACACAAGAGCAGTTAACTTCCATGGAAATAAGTTTGTGTATCACCTTGTTGAGAAACTACTTTTCAAATGTTAGAGTTATAAACCACAAGATAAAAATTCCACCAAAATTCTGAGATCAACCAAAGTACATACTAATAAAAGGGATTTTTCTCAACTGTTGAATAATATCTGTGCTACTACTTCCCTGCATTGTGATTTGTCATATACGTTAAGTAAGAACCCCTAAAAGTGAAACACAGTGGTGAAACTGGAAGATACAAGATTTCAATTCATAGCTGCTGGTTTTATAATCCCCTTACACTAAAGATATCATCAGAACTCTTTGCAATCAATGGAAAGAAAACTCAGATTTTCACAAACTCAGGGGTCAGACTAAAAGTTTTGCTTCACTTCCTAGGCACTTAGATAAAAACACTAGTTACTTATAAAAATACAATAGTCACTATAAAAAACAGTCATCACAACTGATTGAAAAAATACAAACTATGTATAGTGAAAATGAACAATTACTTTGGGCATTCATCACTTCCATGTGTTGCTCTTCTGTTCATCTAATAGATTTTTAAGTCAGAATATACGGATACTATCATTTATTTTGATTGTCTATGAAGTGCACCAATTTCCTCATCAAGGCTATGACTTCTGGTGAACTACATCATATTTGGAGAAAAAATAAACTGTTGTAGCTTTTCATTATGGAATTTTACCACCAAAGCAATCTATCACTGAAAGCTTTAATTTTAATGGATTTTTTACTGAGTAAGTTAAATTTTATTTCTTATTAAATCAGTTTCACCAGTTCTCTGTTTGTTGCCAGCCAAAAGCTAGGAGTTTTAATGTTGAACAAAAAAAAAAAAAGTATGTAGCTCACAAATGTTCCTATCTGAACTGAGTGGAGTTCACAATTCTCTAAAAGCATTACATAAATTAACAGTGATGCAGTTCCTATCACTGACTCTACAACCAGTAATAGGGACATTTATTCTATTAATAATACCAGGATCACCATGCACTATGGTCATACTGTGCCTGGAATCATATAAGTCTGAATGTGGTAAACAAAGAACAATATCATCTATGTCTAATGGTAGGATAAAACCCAGCAGCTGTTGTATGGAACTCACTGTAGGTACAGTGCTAAATACAACCTGTGCTAACATAAGCGTACAAACACAACATGTACCTCGACACATCCAGCAAACCTTTCTCATCTAATCAGAGGTTTGAATAAGGAATTGATGACCTTGAGTATTGAGTGCCGTGTAAAGGAAAGTTTTATTCAGATGCAAAAAAATCATCCTTTGACATTTGTTCTTTTTTATAAAGAATTAACATTCTCACCATGAGACCAATTTGATCAACAAGTTATCACATTAACCTTTTTAGTAATTTTTGTCAGCTGCTTTCAAAGCAGTCTCAGAAATTCAGATACGCTTTCCATACAAACTTGAAAACTCAACATAAGGACATTGTCAGTTTTTCAACAATTAAAAAGAACCTGAAATTTTCCACCGAAAAACCTTCCCCCCAACCCCAGATGGTACTTCAGAATGCAACTGTAATTCAGATTCATTGCATTTAGGTACTTCAAACCCATGACTATTTACTGTCAGACACTAGTTCAAACACTGGAGTTCTCATTGGAGGGGAATTCTGAAGATCAAACTGTATGTTCAGACAACCACATTTTTCCTCTATGGTTCCAGCCTTTTAAAATCTGAGAGTCCTGCTGTTAAAACACCCTTCCATAAGCTTGAAGAAGGATAAGTGACCTACCTTAGAAAGTCCGCCTACTTCCAAATAGAAGCAGATAATGAAAACATTCCAGGTGACCCACAGGGCAGTCCACACCGTGTACTAAACACAGAGCCAGATGAAAGCAAAAAGAGAAAAATAAAATGTGAAGATGCAAGGATTTTATACTGAGCAGATCAATAATAACAAAACTGATATCAATACACATTGTTCTTCTGGGAACAGCCAAGCACAGAGAGTTCAGAAAAGGCGTTCTCCCTGCAGAAGTCCCTTAAGAACCATAGGAAATTACAAATCCAATATTCATTGCTGCTTTAAATACATACCAATAAAACAGATTTATTCTTTATAGTTTTACACTGTCCTACTGATGTCAATTAAGTCCAAAATGCTGACTTAAACACTGGTTTTGGGGCAGCTGTGAGTCATTCATAAATTGTGATTTAGCTCTGTTAATGGAGGTTCCAGAATAGCACAGTAATTTAAATAAGGAAATATTATAAAAAAAAAATTAACTATTATGAAAAAAGGCAGAAGAAAAAACCACCATCAAATAAAACAGAAGATCTATTAATCTGATATTTGCATATTTTTCAAAAACAAACAGGTAAAGGCTAAATCTGATCTCTTATGAGTCTTTCAGTAAAAGGTATTTTCATTATGTTAAAAATAGCTCACTACTTCTCCAGCCTTTGTAGCCACGAATCCAATCCTACAATGCACCCTTCACGTGCGAATGTATCCATAACTCGTCTGGGTTCCCTGGTGTCCTACCCTAGATCAAGACTGAACTCATGCTCCACCCACAGCATGAATGGGAGATTAATTTGTCTACCTTAAATCATCTTTTGCATCTTAATTATCAGCATAATTGACTGGCACTATTTCCTTACAGATGCACTGTTTATCTACATATGACTGTGAGCTATGCCCAGTTAACTGTCCAAGAAGTACACCTCAGAAGCATTTCAGTCTGGCAGGCTGCCTGCACGCCCAGCCACACTAGAGCTACACCCACCTGAAAAATGCAGCACTACTTTACACTTATGCACTTTGAACTTTCACAGTGGAGAAGGGCTGCTAAGTGCCTCTGCAAGTTTAATTAGCTGTGAGCAGGTGAGGCTAATAATGCTATTTTTTTGCTTCAATATACTCAGTAAAGCTCAACACCCTAATCTACAATATGCTGGAGCCATTCTATTGCACAGGTGCCATCAGATTGGCTTCCTTAGGCAGTTTTGGGTTATGTTCCCCTCTTCCTTCCCCTCCATGTGATGTATAATGAAAGGCTCAGGTGAAGACAGTTCAATTTTTCCACCCTTTGATTAACCCCACAGGCATACAGTCCTTTCTGTACACCAAACAGGTTAGTTGCTTTAATTTATTTTTTTATGAGGTACTGAGGCTCTTTGGAGATGGCTATAGCATAAGAAGTAGATCATTAATAAACAAAGTGAGAGTAACACTCTTGGGCCATTTCCTCTGGCTTATAGAGAAGGGCAGTGTGGCAACTGAAGGCTGGGTAATTATAAAATAGACACCTCTGCTGTGGTCTGTGAGCAGTATAAAGTCTGTACTATTCATAAGATTAACTTGTAAGAGGATATCACATTTTACCACATTTGTTGACTTTGTATTGACTCATCATAAGCTCCTGATTTTCCAACATATCTCCTCAGAACATCAGGTGCAGATTGTTCAAAATTAATGAACACTCACTACAAGACCAGTTGCATGTCAAAAGCAGATTTCAGAATATTCAGAATTCCTCTTTTTAAGAAAAATTTTTATTTGTCCATGAATGAAACCTGTTATCACAGCAACAGGAAACCTACTTAATCTGCCAGGCCATGCCAGATCTGTTAATGGCCTCATTCTGTTCCACGGGCACCAGTGACAACTCTGAAACACGCAGGTAAAAACTGTCTAAACATGCTTTCCCAGGCCAAGCTAGGCTGTTTTACACAGTCAGGACCTCTTCAGTTCCTTATCCACTGTGAGGATTATTGAAAAAGAAGTGCAGGTCTAAAGCAGGTGTGCACCTTGAAACCCATCTGCTGTGTATGGAGAGGCTCCTCCTACATTCTCACTGAACTGCAGGAATATAAATTTAAGATCCATTTACTTTAAGAACATAATAATTACATATTCAGTAATTAGTACTATATAATTTTTAAAAGAAAGCTGTTGTCCACATTTGATAACACAACTTTTTGGATATGCAAGTAGCAGATTTTTCCCTTGTATACTGTCATAGGTACTCATGGAAGACTACATTAAAAGAAAAGTTTTAAGACAGCAAAAGCAAGAAAGCAAATTAGGAAAGGTCAGAATTCTGGTTATATATGCCGTCTTAATTTATTTATTTTGTGGATGTGCAATACAATGCAAACATTAATTAAATGATCATAAGTATATTTTTATTTTAAAAGACCATAGCTCCCTTAATACATTTTATGGACAGCTAACTCAATACTTCATTTCTCTTTGTTGTTCAGACCCTGCTCTGATGACAGAATATAAATTTCCTCATGAGATTTTCTAAGATGCTCATCGCTGTAATGTGTGAGAGCTGCACAAACATTAACTAATTTATTTTATGTTATAAGGGAATGATACAGCTCTCAGAATGCAAATGATGTTCTGATACATGCAGAGATTACATTCAGAAGTATTCATACATTATAGGCATCCAACTTGAGATGCTTAAGACTTCATTTTTCAAAACACTTGAGGTTATACAGTGCTTTATAAGCCCTGTGTTCAGCTCCCTGTGGCTGAGCATTCAGCATTTGTGCAAATCAGACCACAAAGTCTCAAGACAAGAGCCCAGAATGCAAGGGGAAAACAAAGCCTGTGAGAAGTTTGATTTAAGTGACTCGCTTTGTGTCAAAAAAGGTTTCGGTGCTTGAGAGCAGAGATAAAACTCAGCTACCCAGCACAGCTTTCACAACAAAAGCAATCCTTTTATTCTCGCTGTCACATGCCTCATTCTTCCCATGTTTTCTGTTTTCTGCAAATCAAGTTTCTATTCTCTAGCTGCGATTACAGAAAACCCCTAAATGTCTGTCCTTTCCATTGTCCCTAGAAAAAAATTGGTATACATCTGCACAGTTCAAAACTGCAAATATATAAAAGGATCACATTAAGATTGCACAGGAGGGCTTTAATAACAGCTTTTCTTAATTTTTGAGTGTTTCTTCCTGAAAAATTTGTAATACTTTCTGAACATTATGTGTATGTGTGTAAATTTATATGTATATACCTTCAAGGTTTAAAAAAAAAAAATTGTAACAATATTCCATTATGTGGCATCCCACTAACACCTGCTTGGGTCGCTAAGAGAGGCGTAACTTTTAGATCCATGAGGAAGACGTCTCCTTTTTGCTAGCAGAGAAACTGCCTGCAGTCCCGAGCTGTCATCCTCTGTGGGAAGGGACATGTCATGCACGCTGGCAGACATTTGCTGTCAACGAAGGAGTGTTGAGAGTCTGACACATCAGGTCCACACTGATCCTCGGGGATCATTTCCCTCCCAAGACACCTCACCTAACCTGACCTGCCATTCAACCTTTCCCACCCTGTGTCCTGAACACTACAACCCTGACCATCCTGCTGTGCCAGCTCACTCTTACATCCCACACCCAGCGATTCCTGCCCCAGTTCTTTGGCCAGCCACAGTCAGTGCCCCCCCAGCTCTGTTGGCCTCATGCTCAGCATCACAACCCTCACTGTATCTGGCATGGAGAAGGAAATTTTCCACACAGGTTGAATCCATAAGAAGAGTTGGGTTTTTATTTTATACCCCATATGATGCACTACTTAAAAATCACCTGGATATTTTTGTCTAACAGATTCCTTCTGCTGGAAGGACCTAGGACACTGGTAATAATATTTGCTGACTTCTCCCCATGATGCACTGTATATTTTCTTGCATTTGGTCTTTTACACTAAGATTCATATACTATGTGGTGTGAGGAAGCATTTGGAGTCTTATAAGCTATATGGAGAGAGTATTACCTAAACCTTGGAGGTTAGATGTCTATTAAATTATTGTCCAACCCAGTAGGTTCCTTTCAGATCCTCTTTCTTAATGCCAGCCTCTCTACAATAGTGATATTTCTATACCTCTTTTGACCTACAGGTCATATTGAAACTAATGCAGAGATACTTTTCATAAATCAGTGAAATACAACCATTTCTAGAGTTAAATCATTGGTATTAGATGGACACGTCATAAAAAGAAAGGGTTAAGGAAAAATGCAAAGGATGGCTTCTTAAACTGAAAGGTAAGACAGAAAAGGGAAATTACTAACTTTGAATATTACAAGTATTGTGGGATAAATGTAGCTTTAATGAATAAACTATCTCAAGTGTGTATTTAATCTGAAGTGCAGCATCTCCTCTGACAGTGTCTTGGCAGTAGGGGAAATGAATGTTGGCTCGGGGACTTCAAGGGAAAGGCAGCAACTACTGAGTCATCAGATCACCCCTCTGTAATACCTGGCTGTGCCTCAGAGGCATCACTACTTGCAGAGCCCTACTTAGTCATATTTGTGAAAGATGACAAAGGAAGTGGCATAAATTAACATGACAGAACAGTGGCAACTCATGACTTACCAGAAAGGATATTTAAGAAGTAATTTTAGATGCCTAAATATTTCACATGTGTTTTGAGTGTCTGTATAACATTTGTTTGAATACTGTGTAAGGTACCCAGTATAGCCTTTCTTCTGCTTTTGTTTTTTTTAAGAAACTGCCTCCTGGCTTTTCAGGTGTACACATTGTCTATATATCATAGTGTTTAATAGAATAAATTAAGGCAAGTAAAGCAGAGATTTCCACCTTATATTCCCCCTATTTAAGTGTATTATTTTCATCTCTCACTGTTCATTAATACATTTATGTTCAGCTTTGGGCCAGGTTTGTGCCATTTTAGCTACATGACTCATTGTTCAGAAGGCTTTTGAAGTCCCATATCAGAAGTAGGAGAAGGGAAAAAAAAACAACCTTAACAAGTATCCTGTCATCAGCTTTAATCAATTTTAACAGCCTGAAAATCTTGCTGGTGATAGCAAGTTCTATTAAAAAAGCAAAAGCATGCACAGGGAAATGGATCACAGCAGAGCTCTGCAGATGTGTGACAGGTGTGTTACAGCATAGTTAGAATTGAAATTTAGCTGTTTTTTAATTCTTTGCAAATGTTTGGGTAAGTTTCAAATGAGCTAATATGGGAAAAATGAGGAATCAGCTCTGCACTTCCATGTCCCCTGGGAACTTTCCACTGACATAATTCAGCCACAAAATATTCAAGTACTGAAAATAGCACATCCGCTTAGTGACAGGACAAATTACTCACAAAAATTGATCTAAATTATTAATTAATATAAAAACTATTAGAAATAATTATTGGATTTAAACTAATTAGGACACTTGGAGTTAATGCTATTGCTCCCTCTCTCTCTGTTTCCTAAGCTCTGAGGACTCAGAATTTTACATATGAGCAAGTGAAATTCCAGATTTATTTCAGAATCACCATCCTTATAGTCCTGTATCTGAAGGACCGTAGACAGAGAACATAAGCCACTACCTTTATCTACTTGGAATGACAATTGCATTCAACAGAGATGCTTTATGACTCAGCCATTGCATGGAAGCTCTTAGAAGGTAGGGCAGTTTTTTGGTAGAAAGCTCTCAGATCAGATTTTATATCACTTAAACTAAGAAGAAAAACTCATTTCTTTATTCAGACTTTTAACCTACAGTGGCTATGCTTATGCTGCTGTCAAAGAAATAACTGCAGCTTATGTAATCATTAAGTGTTTGTGATAAATTATCTAGCCTGGATTCAACGACAGTGGAAGAGTCAGAAGCATCGAACTGGTGTTGTGTTTATCCAGCTTCTATTGCAGCCCTCACTGAGGTTCTTGACTTTAGGTACCTGCAGCAAAAGCCTGCTCAGTTGTGCCTGCAGAACTACTCTCATATTTGACTGCAGTATAGATGTGCTTCAAGTTATGGCCCTACATGTAATACATTTATTCACTTACCCGTTCCTGCTGTATGTTAAATTTTGAGCGGAGAGAACATGACATATGCAGCATAGGATGGCAAAGTGAAAGATTCTGTGTAACTCCTCTTGTCAGAGAAACCTTCAGGCACAGCCTTCATCACACAGAAGATAGATTAAAATGTTCGCTTGATGTCGAACCAAGGACCCTAGAGCTCATCAGCTTAAGTCAAGATCCCTACCAGTGTATGATAGAATACCATGGGGACAATTTGCGCCCACATGTGCCAGATCAATTTTGTGTTGACAGTTTACAGAAGTAAACTGTTGTATCCGACATGATTCTCTGTTTACTTAATTTTTTTATATTCCGATGGGATCATCCTGCACTAGCAAAGCTGACTTCCAGAGAAGTCTTAAGGGAAAGACAATTGATACTAAGCATATATTTCTTGAAGAATTTGGTTACTTTTCCAGTTAAACTGGATTTAGCTTAATCTAAACCAGAAGCTTCAGCAAAGTACATAAAAGCATGAGTCAACATGTTTCTTTTGCCAAAGCCACAGTACCAAATTCTCGCTCTAATGTGGACACCAACCACTAACATATCCAGGGGCTTAGATGTGGCTGAAGGTGCAGCTATGGTCTGGGAAGCCCATGAAGCTTCTCGATGAATTTGGAGCCCAATTCACTGCTCAGAGACTGGGTAGTGTTTAAGTAATACTGAAATTCAGGACCCTACTGAAGATTTGCATTAAACAGACTTTATATTTGAAGCCAGCAGTAAAAGTTTACCTCTGTAACAGATGGATGGTGTTTTTAAAGGGTTTCACAAGCAGGGAGGCAGTCTATGTCCTTCCTTGGGAGAGGTGCTTTTGGATTTCCTTTGGCCTTAGTGAAAACAGCCTGGAGCTGGCACTGGTAGTGGCCTTGGTGTCTGTACCACTGACTCCTCTAGGGCTTCCGAGGACAGTTGGCAAAGCCCAGCTGTGGTTGGGACAGCCCTAGGAAGCACAGCTTCTGGGAAGCATGTGTTAGGTATGGCCTGGGAGATCCTCAGGCTTTAGCTCAATGAGCACTCTCAGTTGGTGTAACCCTGCACTGCTGCAGAAAGACTCCATGCACTTTTCCCCTTTCTCTGGCTACTTCTTACAGTTTCCCCTCTCGCACCTCCTCCCTTCTGCTGGAACAAGCGAAAAAGGTCAGAAACCTGACCTACACTTAAATTAACACTGAAAAAGAAAATGGTTGCTTTTCAGCTTGATCTGTTCTGGCTTGATAGTTTATCAAGTGGCTGAACTGATGCTTGTGCTGGTGCAAGCGAAGGAATAGCACAGGGACTGAAGGTAGCAGCTGAGCAAAGGAAGGATTATTGCTTATGCTGGCTTGAGGTATTCACTGAATTTAGCCTGAGGATGAAGCTAGACAAGAGGCTGAACTGACAAGTTTGTAGCTAACAACAAGGGAAGTCTTGCATCTGCTTCTTTCCCCTCCTCCTCCGCACTGCCCCAATCCCTGCCTTACGCTAGCCCTGGCAGCCGTTGGGAACCTCACAGACTGGATTCAGCTCACCAATCTAGCAAAAAACTCTCCACTTTTTGCTAGGTTTGTTTTCCTGATGGTTTAGGAGTGGAACTGGCTTACTGAAGGGTCCAGTTAACTGCTGTCAGAATTGGTGGAGAGGGTTTGGATAAGGAGTCAGCTAGGGAGAACAGTGGGAACAGGGAAGCATGCAAGGCCAACTCCTTCTGCTGGTGTTGAGCTGTGAGGCTGGTTCCAGACAACTTGTGTACTTTCACTCTTCAGACTTCAGGATTTGGCTCAAATATTCCCACTTCACTGGGAACCTTATGTTCATCTTGATCTTCCCAAGTAGTGAGTATTTGCACCTACTATAGCTTGAGCTCTTAAATATATGCTTAAAGTTAAATCAGAATGTGAGTTCAGTTAAATCTGAGGATAAAGTATCTCGTTGAGGTGTTTCTTTCTTTAATTGCAAGTTTTCTATCTCTACTTTAAAAAAACTCTAATATAGTCTAAAATGTTCATTTACGTTGGAAAAGATATAGAAACAGTCAACATCTGTTGTGTTTCATTTGAAAACTAAAGCAGAGCTTCTACCACTGAACAGCAGTGCTGAACCTGAGGGGCAAGAGATTTTGTGGTGTTGCACTTCAGATACGAATTTCCTACATAATTTTACAGATGTTTACCCTCCCTTGCTTCTGATATCTTATGTATAAAATGGAGCACATGAAGCAGAAAGGTGAGTCATCAATATATGGATGTATATACACTGTTGCCCAGTTCTCCAGCCACAGGTAATAGATAACAGTACTATTATTTACATCAATCCATTTTCATTTACTTACAGTCTGCTTGTGAAGCTTAGCTAATTTGAGTATAAAGAACTTGGGTGTACTTTCTGTTCACTTTTTAAGACATGACAAAGAATTACAGGATTTCAGGCTTGACTAGAAAAGATGAAGCTTTTTAAGTATTTGTTTAATGAATTTTCCTCAGTAGACATATATTTCACTCTTTTGTGAGAAAAAAAATACCTTTAGCCTCTTAAAATCCATTACTGACAACACAACTGAAATGTTCGAATTACAGACACTGCCAGGCAAAGACATAATATTCATCCATTCAGGAGAGAGAGACTGTGGGGGCGGAAAAGGGATATTTTTTGTTGGCAGTTTCCTTCACAGTTTTGAAAGTTTTTTCTATTCCTGGCTATGTTGAGAACATGTGAAAAAAATTTGTGAAGCTTCAAGTCACAAGCATCAGAGACAATTTACAATTTATCAATCCTTGCTTCTCCCTTTTTAAGAGGAAAATGTAGCTAAATATAACTTGACCATTACAATTTTTTTAAATGCCTGAATTCTGCTTGTCTATTGCAAAGAGAACAATAATTTGTATTTCTTTTCTTCATTTATGCACAGTTTAATTATAGATGTTCCCATGACCCATCTAGGTATTTAATTCTTTACAGAATCTTACTAAGGACTTGTATCACAGTCATAATTTTGGCAGCACTTTAGGTTACCCATTTTTGATAGCTTCCAAAATCTCAGAAATGCCACTCAGTAGTCTTAAATTTGCAAAAAGACATGGAGACCTGTAAAGTTTCTACAATAATAACATCTAGCATTTTGAAACCAAGAAAATTCTGCTTTGTAATATGACAGGCTTTAAAACCAATTGCAAAAAAAAAAAAAAAAAAGATAATAAATGAGACTTACCACAACTATATATCGAGGCCTAAATTGGATGGTTCCAAACAAACCCAAAATGACAACTATTATTTGTAGGAAATTGCCAAGGATAGGAGCCCATTGGAAACCAAGGAAGTCAAAGATCTGTCTCTCTAATGCTGCCAGCTGTAAGAAAACACATAAACAGAACATCCACTTTTAATTATGGGTGAGACAAAACACTTCACATTTTGTTATTTGCACCAGGCTTCACCAGAGAAAAGTATGGCAAAATTCTGAAACTACAGTTCCAGCATGTAGCCTTTGTCATCATTGTTAGTACACTGATACCTGAAGATAGCTACTAGTCAACATACAGATCTTCTAATGAAAAAGCACTCGGAAAAAATGTTAAGAAAATATTTGTAAAACCCTCATATAATACAAAAATGCCTCTACAAAACAAATGCAGACACATTTTATTTTGTTCTTGTATGCTGGAAACTCTAAGGCTTGACAATATTTATTTGAATACAAAAGTTGTCAGAAGCTCACCTAGATTGAGCAAAGCCATGAGAACCTTGCCATTGTTACTGAAGTATCATCATGCTCCCTCCCTTCCCCATGTCTTTTTTTCCTTAGATTTAGTCTCCACTAGACGTGACTGCAAGTTCCTCAATTTATTCCTAAAGGGGAGAGATTTTGGTCAAAAAGGGCAGAGGAGGCTCAGAGGAGTCCCAGATGTGGCTATTGGGTATGCTCTCGAGACTTCCCTAATGCAGGAAAATGCTGGGACCTCCTTGCTACCTGAGGCATGGAGGTAGGTTCAGGGAGTGAAAAGCTGTAGAAAATGTTGGAAGACCTTAGAGTAAGCAGCTTCAAAACCAGCAGCCAAATGAGCTATCTGTGCACTGCCAAAAGCTTCTAGGTTACTTTGGGCAAGCGCAAATCAGACACGGTAGCAGCCTAATTCCTCTCTTCCCACTGTCCTCATGGCATTTCAGGAGTGGATTTAGTTGTGTGTGGCAGTGGAGGAAGCTAAAAAGCATCAACCTTCATCCTTGCATCAGCATGTTGTTCTTAGGTAATTCTGCATTTCTGAATGTTGAACAAAACCCCCCAAAAAAGCTAGATTAAAATTCTCCTGCAAACACATTTGCTACTCATTTTTGACAATCCAGTCTATTGTTCTAAAGATACTAAAAATCAACTTTTTTAGCACCACACTTGTTGAAGTTTAAACTTGTTTCAATATTTCTCCATCCGTAGCAAGACATTTTTGAGGAGCTAAACAAAATCCTACTGAGAAACAAGTGTGTTTCTGTGCTTGCTAGAATTTATTTCACATCTACTTGATTTTACTACATTGTTACAAACCCTAAAATTTACTGAAATATGCACTTAAAATATTTATAACTGAGACAGATGGAGTAAGCATGGCCCTATGAATACCAACCAAAGTATTATCATATGTGGGTATTTCACAGAAAACATTTCATTTTACACATAATGGCCAGATTCTCCTCACTTACAAGACGGGTCTAGGTGTCCCTCAGAGCAGAATGCATCTTTTCTGTCCAAAAATCATCCCTTATACCAGTCATAAAAACTACATTCTCTATGCTGAGGTTAATAAATATGATAAATCTAAACAATTAAATGAACAAAGGTTGAATCATCAACTTGATGCAGCTCCTCTGCAATCTGTGAAGTTACACTGACTTTTATCAGCTAAACATCTGGCCCAGTATGTATAAATGAAAAATTATCACACAGCAGACAATGTTAAAATGATGTTATTCTCTTGGACATGTAAAATATTCCTATCTGAACCTTTTCATGCTGAAGGTAAGGGAAAATCTCAGAGGGAACACCCCTCCCATGTGAGTGAAGCCATTGGCTTATGTGGCATTGGCTATCTACCTTGCTTTTTTCACACTCTGCCCTCTCTTCTTTTAAGGTATTGACCATCTGGATCAACAATTTGTTTTCTTCCCCAGATATGGAAAAGAACTACATAAGTTAATGACAAATCCAGAAAATGACATATTTACATGGACCTCAGACAGAATTTCAGTGCCTAATGGTATGGTTGTCCCCTTCCTGGATGTATGTGGGCATCCTAACTGGTACACAACAGTGACACTGATGTCATTCTCATAATGTCTTCACCTTGTAGCAGACTTACGAGCATCACAATAATGGCCTAGATGGGACTTCACTAGTGACACCTCTGAATCACTTGCTTTTTCTACCACTCTCTAATGAACTTCCTCAGTCAATTCAGGTGACCTCACATTTGGGAATACCCCTGCCTGTAGCTTCGCTAAACCACAGGATACATCACACAGTACAGTACAAGGGTGCCCAAAATCCCATGTGTGAGATGGTAGAGAGTATCAAAAACTCTTTGGCACAGGTAGAACTCAGCTTCTGGTATTAGCACCAACATACCAAGAGTCCTGTCCTGTATCACATAGGAAGACATTTATGACATCCACGACCAGAGCCAGAGCCGGTTTCATTCCCAGCACTACAAGCAGAGATCTGCCAGGGTCAGCAAGGCACCTAAATAATTCACAGACCACCAGTTTTCAGAGATAATGTGTCTTCTTCCTGGAGCCTCAACATGACCAAGCAAGCAGAGGATGGAGTTGCCAAATCAGACTGGAATCTGCTTATCAGCCACCTCTGCCCTGACATTCATTGCAATCTTCATGTAGCCTAGGCCTTCACCTGCACTAATAAATTGAGTGTGTCCTATAACGCTTCCAGAACTGAAGGCAGCTGGTTTAGGATTGCCTCCAGTAAAGTGTCCTTGGCTCTGAAACAGGGAAGCCATGTGCAAACTACATACCTACCTACTCAAAATGGTCCCTGGGCATGGGTGAACTGTCTGGGAAGCCTGCCGGTCACAATGAGCCCAGTTAACATGACAGAGGATTCTAATAGCTCACTAGCACCCACAGTGGCATGCCACTGCCTGGCTTCTTCCCCAAGCACATGTGAAATTGCTGGTGTAGAGAGCATAGGTCTTGGCCAGAGTGGATATGGAGGAAATTCATTTCACACAGATGGTTCGCTGCAAGAGATGGCTGTCCTTAGATATTTTATGTAGTGTTGAAACACCAAGAGCTGTCTGAAAGACAAAAGCCTGCAGCACAGATATTAACTCCTCAGCACAGATATGAATGAAGCTATTTAGTACATTTTCTTTTCTTAAACTGGTCCTTAGGAGCAATTTTCAGTGCCATGTAGATCAGCACCTTAAATGCCTGGAAGGCATAGTACTGCAACATCAACGAACACAGCCACTGCACTTTACCAACAGCACCATCTTAACAGGCTTGGTACTCAGCTCATGCTTAAACTGGATCAGACACAAAATTTGCCTTCATGTGTACCTCCTTGATATCTGCCAAGCACACCTAGCAGGACTGGGCTCCTACAAAATAGCACAGTGGCCACAAGTATCCTCCCACAGATGATTGTACAAATGTGTATATGCACCGTAGATAGACATACACATACATAAAAAATAGACTTGTTATAGTTTACTGTGGTAAAGGCACCCACCACAAACACAGAGAAATAAGGTTTAATTTCCTCTCCTGCTGCTTACTGAGGCATCCATTCCTCATGTCACAGAATCACAGAAACATAGAATCAACTAGGTTGGAAAGGAACTTGAAGATCATCTAGTCCAACCATTAACCTAACACTGACAGTTCCCAACTACACCATATCCCTCAGCGCTATGTCGACCCTACCCTTAAACACCTCCAGGGATGGGGACTCTACCACCTCCCTGGGCAGCCCATTCCAACGCCTAACAACCCATTCTGTAAAGAAATACTTCCTGACATCTAGTCTAAACCTTCCCTGGCGCAACTTGAGGCCATTACCTCTTGTCCTATCGCTTGTTACTTGGTTAAAGAGACTCATCCCCAGCTCTCTGCAACCTCCTTTCAGACAGCTGTAGAGGGCGATGAGGTCTCCCCTCAGCCTCCTCTTCTCCAGACTAAACAACCCCAGTTCCCTCAGCCGCTCCTCGTACGACATGTGCTCCAGACCCTGCACCAGCTTCGTTGCCCTTCTCTGGACACGCTTGAGTAATTCAATGTCCTTTTTGTAGTGAGGGGCCCAAAACTGAACACAGTAATCAAGGTGCGGCCTCACCAGTGCCAAGTACAGGGGTAAGATCACTTCCCTGTCCCTGCTGGCCACGCTATTTCTGACACAAGCCAGGATGTCATTGACCTTCTTGGCCACCTGGGCACACTGCTGGCTCATGTTCAGCCGGCTGTCAATCAACACCCCCAGGTCCCTCTCTGACTGGCAGCTCTCCAGCCACTCCCCAAGCCTGTAGCGCTGCTGGGGGTTGTTGTGGCCGAAGTGCAGCACTCGGCATTTGGCCTTATTGAAGCTCATCCAGTTGGCCTTAGCCCATCGCTCCAGCCTGTCCAGGTCCCTCTGCAGAGCCTCCCTACCCTCAAGCCGATCAACACTCCCACCCAACTTGGTGTCATCTGCAAACTTACTGAGGGTGCATTCGATCCCTTCGTCCCAATCATCAATAAAGATGTTAAACAAGCGTGGCCCCAAAACTGAGCCCTGGGGGACACCACTCGTGACCGGCCTCCAGCTGGATTTGTCCTACACCTATCCATTAGGATACCAAGGGGGAGAGCTTCTCCTTGAAGACATGTCACTGGCCAAAAAATAAAAATTTGTATTTAGTGAGTCAAAAAGAGCACAAGCAGAAACATGAGTCTACAGCCTACTGCTTATGGCAGTTATCTGGGACTGGGAGAGTTGCTTGTATTTCTTGCCTGCGGGGCTCTATTTTATACACAGTGACAGCATGTAAACTACTGAAGGAATCCCGAGAGCAGGACGCCAAACATATAGCACCATTCCTTCCCCACTAACAAATGCTTTCACCATTGGGCTATGCAGTGAGACTTTCCTGTGCAGCTAAGTCTCATTTATTTCGCTCGTGTTGCCAACACAGAGTTGTCTCATCCCGAAAGCCCACAGAATACTTTAGTGGGGGGAAAAAAAATCTAAAGAAAAGAAAGACGTAGGAGGCATGTCTATCCTGCTCAAATTGCTACTCTCTTCTAAATTATAAAATCCTCTTGCAGACAGCACAGATAGAAGTTAAAAACCTAATAATTCATGATAATGGCAGAGGAAACATTAAGTTCTGGGGTTTTTTATACCATGAGCAATATGCACTGCATAGAGAAAGCATGTAAGTGCTACTGCTCTTATGTCTAGTATTTCACCCAACAGAGTCCCCAAACAGAGGTGAAGGCCACAGAGTTTTTAGCTCTGTGCAAATGAATAAAAGCAGTCCCTAACTCAGTCTGTGATTCAGGTAATTCACTGCACAGAAACCATCAGAATAAAGGGAGGGAGACAGGTACCTGTGCACAATTACAGACTGGTTTTGCACAGCTATGAAGAGCCAGTACTATTTGTGTTTGCACAGATCCAAAATATCAGTAGCCACAAGTGGCCACCAGACTAACCTATGCCACATGGTGCAGTCAGAAAGGAGCAGACACTGTGACAGATAGTTTCACTTGAAGTTATGTGCATGTGAGTACTTTGAAATGTTTCACCAAAAACATTTTGATGATAAGACAGATATCAGCTTAGAGGAGCAGAGGAGTTTGAGGCTGGAGAAATGGGGTATGCTCGATATGACTTTCCCAACACACACGTGTTGACAGAGTCTGGCACTTCCACTACTTGTGATAACTAAGACAACAAAGTTTGGGAGTGTCAACATAAATTGTTGTTTGATAGTGTTTTTTAATGATTAAAAATGGAATGAAAACCCAAACCTTTCTTGCAAATAAAAGAGGAGGGTTTCAGTTCTGGGAAATTAAATACTGGGGGTCTGTTTTTAGTGAAAGCTATGTCCAGTTGTGTGAAAAATTTTCATGAGAACTTATAAAAATCTATCAAAGTTGATAGGAAATAACATTTTCTTATGATAACAACACTTGGAAAAGGAGACATAATATTTCTTATTACTGCTGCCAAGGGAGTGCTTTGTTATTTAGTCATCATCAGCACCGACAATCTTGTAATGTAAAGTGCACAACTCAGGAGACTAGGACTAGCAGTAAAATGCTCTAGTGGGACTGTATCAGATCACTTAATGAAGATGTGCCACATTTGTCTTGTTCTTTTACCTCTCTGTTTCACTAAGTAAGTCTATCAAACATTCCCCATGTCCCTCTTTCTGCAGAGTGCAAGGAGAAGGTACTAAGCTGCAACACTAGACTGCATTAAAAGTCACAGAGGCTGAACTTTCTTTTCTGGCCATGCTGAAGCCCTTTTGTGTTAAGAGCAGGAAAATGTTCTGCTGAGCTAATCTGTCTGAATTTCGAGCTTCTCCTCCTAGATAGATCAACCAGATGTGCAGCACACCTGGAACACCCTGAACAGAAGAAATAGGGCAGCTGTAGCATTAATGCCCATTAACTGCTTATGATGAAGGAGGAACAAAATAAAAGGTGAGGCAGCAATCAGCAATGCTGCATAGAATCTACAGAAAGGAATCATCAGGATGGTCCCACTGAATAGAGAGATCAAAAAGCATTTTTGAGGGCAGACTTCAACAAATGCCCCCTATAGAGTAAACCCCTCTTTTAAATGCTCAGGTCCTATTATACTTCAAAATACATATCAGAAGTTGTCTGAGTGATGAGAAACCACAGCAGACTTACAAAGTCAACTTTCCAAAATGAGTGTAAAAAACTCAGTTTTCTCTTCTGTCAGAAACCTCATGGATAACAGTTTTATAGTTTATTGAAAAAGCTTTTATAAATTAGTTTGAGATGAATAAATAGATCTACATCCATAACAGAAGGACTCACTGGACCAAGAAAAAGAGGTTTCATTTGTAACAGATCATTTTAGACAAGAAAAGACCTAGAGTTGGCTTGCTATAAATATAAAAGTATAAAATTACTTAATATAAAAATAAAAGGGTAATGATATATAGACATATCTGCAAATTTGATACCTTACAAATTACTGAGTTTGCAAAATTGGAAAAGTAAAATCTACCCTGTATTTGATATTAAAAAGCTGCTTCAATTTGTCATGTAAGACAAAGCCTAGAAATTATAATAACAAGAAAAGTATCTATTCTATATCTAACAAACTTGTATTCAAGTGATCTAACAGCAATCATAAAATTAAATACTTAATAATTGCAGAGCTGTAAAACTATATAGTTTTGAAATAAAAACAATTTTAAAGTATGAAAAAAAATAAATTATTATGACTTCCCAAATGGACACTGCCTCCCCAGCTTTCAAAAATGAAAATAGTATACAAAAAATAGTGAATCTAAAAATTACATTCCAGAGCATTCATATTCTAAGTTCAAGTCAGGAATTATCTGAAACATTTGAATTATACATGTAAGACTCAGAGTTGGCTGATGCTGCTAATAATTATCACAGGAGAAGTGCCAGGGCACAGCTCATCATCCATACTAACTACTGTTCCTAAGGATAAAAATGTTTTCTCCAAAACTCTCTGCTTCATCTTATGGCCATTAATTTAACCTGTGACTTCAGAAAGTTTCCTGGACATGGGGAATCTCTGAGGACTGTTGCTCCTTTCACCATTACCACTAGTTTTCAATATGCCACACTGAATTACAGACAGTTCAGTCCAGTTTGGTAGATGAAAATTTTAAAAACTGAACTGGTTCTCAAGCCTCCTCCAGGAAACTCCACCTGAAGATTTAAGTGCCCTCTGTTCTGAAGCCCCAGATCACCTTCACTGAGCTCAGCAGTGTACTCACCTTTCCCTCCCAACTCATCTCCCATCCCATCCCATCCCATCCCATCCCATCCCATCCCATCCCATCCCATCCCATCTCATCCCATCCCATCCCATCCCATCCCATCCCATCCCATCCCATCCCATCCCATCCCATCCCATCCCATCCCCTCTTCCTTCCTTCCTTCCTTCCTTCCTTCCTTCCTTCCTTCCTTCCTTCCTTCCTTCCTTCCTTCCTTCCTTCCTTCCTTCCTTCCTTCCTTCCTTCCTTCCTTCCTTCCTTCCTTCCTTCCTTCCTTCCTTCCTTCCTTCCTTCCTTCCTTCCTTCCTTCCTTCCTTCCTTCCTTCCTTCCTTCCTTCCTTCCCTTTTTTACCCAGACTGCTGTGCACCCCTGAAAAGCTACACACCAGCACAAGGAAGAGGGCAATGCTGAGGCAGGAGAGGAGCAGTGCGAATCGCTTATGCCACCTTGTAGCCTGGCTACTTGTCTGGAATATAGAAGACCTTTATGATCAAGGTCATTTTTAGCACTAGCCACATTTGACTTAAAACCCTGTTTTCACATTCCACCACTCTTAGGCATGTATTTCCCTTTTCTTGACACATGCTCCACAGAGAAAACATTTTTGTAAAACCTTGAGGCAAATGCACAGCGGTCACAGCATACTTTTACATTATTTTGGAGAATATGCACTTTCTAATTTAAGAAAAGAAGACATCAAAAAGCTACTAAATTATTCTGGATAAAACCCCAGCATTGGAGAGTAAAAGGTCGACTTACCAAATGCTAGAATCCAGAATTTCTAACAGAAAACTAACAGGTGAAGCAAGAAGGTTAAAAAAAAAAAAAAATTAGTTGTGTCAAACACTGGTAAAGCATATACCACTTTTTATAAAAATTTTATACTCTCGCTGTAATGTCAGAATTTTACTGACAGGCTTGACTTCAGTAAGAAGGAACATAAGATTTAACATGAGAGGAATGCAAGGCTTGTAATGGAGCGGAGAACATTTAAATCTGAAGTGGAAGGGTGGTGTCAGATGATCGCTCTTGGCTGAAGAATGTTATTCAGGAAGTTACTGTCCCTCAGCTAAAGGTTACAGCTTCCTTACCTGTGACTTAACACCTTTCAATAGAGGCTTCATAACCAAAGATGAGTGTAGTCTGTGTCACAATGAAATGCTAAAATTTGACTTAAATCACTTCTTTATACCTTTGGTGACAGTTAAAGCAATCATCTGACCACAGAGGAGATTCCCATTAGATTTTTAATGATCTGAATTCACTTGTCTAGGTGAAATACTAGCTTTTGGGGGATTTTAAGATGGTAATCCCTTATAACAGCTCACTAAATACATTTATAAGATTATGTGGCATGAAGGTTATTGAATTTCAAGGAAGGTTTTGAGTAAATCACTAAAGTTTATAGTTAAGTTCAGTTTCATGGACCAAAAGAGAAACTGCTAGCAATCTGACAAGTAATTTTCAAAGAAGAGAAAAAACCCGATGATCTAATATCAAAAGTGCCTTTGCAGTGTTGGTCAGATAGACAGGTAATTGGCTGTCACTTGGGTAGCTGTAAGACTGGATAAAATATAATGCAAAAGAAATATATATGCCAGAAGAGCTCAATAAAATACTAGTAGCCAAGGTTATTGAAGGCTGAAGCGTAAAAACAAATAAAAGAAAGGCAGGTATGAAAAAAAAGTCCTTTTAAGAGAGTCTGTTGCCTTTCAACAGTGACTGTTACTCATATTCCACCATTCAACCCATGGAAAATATTCAGAACTAGGTAATGGCCTTTCCACCATTCTTGTAGCGCTTTAGTGTAAGAGTTCATTGGAGGATGATGGCAGTGATAGCACATAATATTGCAGAAGAGATATTTTAGCAAAATAATTCAGTCTTTTTTCTGATTAAAAAAAAAAAAAAAAGTGTCACTCGTAAATACTTTACCAGCAGTTTGTCACTAACTGACTAAGGAAAAAGTCAGGTAAGTAGTGATCAGTATATGTTCAATTATTTCTGAAAGCCAATACACTGTACTAATGTCTTAGAACCAGCCACCAGTAAATGACTGGCAAAGAAGTTGATTTCATCTGAGAATGTGGTCCATAGTATAATAAGGATAGCTAGTAAATGCCAGATCTTAGAAACCTATAAATGTAATTATAAGATGCTGAAAGGGTTCTCTTCATTACCTCATTTTCTCCACAACTTAACAAATATATATATATTTAATATCACTATTTAACATTATCAGACAGGCACAAACCAAAGGTTAATTCTTAAAGGAAAAATGTTTTCCTAATTATGTGTACTACTAAAGCCTTGCAGCTACATTAGTGATGTGCAGGAAGTTTTTGAGTGATGGATTTCATGTGAGGGTGTTGCATACTTTCACCAAACTGAGGACGAGCCTCCAGTTTTGGCTCAGACAAAACTCCTGTGGAAGTCAAAAGGAGCTGTGTCTGCATCAAGGCTGTGGGAAATGGCTCAAAAAGGCAAAAGTAAATTATTTAAGAATCTCAACAGCATGGAAGGAAGAGTCTGTTAATATTTATTCTGCAGGGTTGCCTGACTATAGTGATATAAACGATGGCATCAAATAGTCTCACTTCCCAGAACACTGCAGGTGCCAGTGTGATATACCCAAGGCTGACTGCTACATCTGTACCAAACAGACACTATAAAAATGCAGTTACAGTCTATGGGTAGCCATGATAGGGAAGAAACCAAGTATTGTAATAAAACCCCATAGCACCAACTCGTTACAGCACAATGATTCAAGATTGAATTTCAACTTTCCAATGAAGCTGTAACTGATCCCAAAACACTAAAGTCAAGCCCCTTGGCTGGTTGACCTATGCGATCCTGCAAACAGCTGGAATGAACATGCTTATAACGGCATTTAAGACTCCCTTGGTTGTTTCATTTAAATGCCAGCACACATACAGCAAAAGATGGTGTAAGAGATGGTTATAGGTTAAAGATCTTTAAAGATTTCTATCTTATTATGAATTATAAAGTCCACATCAAAAGATACTAGAGAAAAGGGGAAAGCAAATTAAAATTTGTCTTCTTTGTAATTATACCAAGCTGTGTATGCGGTGGCTTTAATCCAAAAGAAAGCTTTTATTTGCCACACCATTATATCCCTTCATATCTTCAAATTCTAAATTCTCATAATTGTGAGGTTGGTTTTTTTTCATTTATTTGCACATCTGAATGCATCCAGTAAATCTATGTACCTTCACAGGCTTCCTCAATTGCTGCTTAACTAATGATGGAGTAAAGCACTTACTCGCTAACAATACTGAGAAATGAACATGTTTATTACTATTTTGAATTCCCAGGGCATAGTTGGTAAGGCAGTGAAGTAACTGGTGATGCCAGCACTTGATAACAGTGATGCTGACAGCCCTAGATCTCTCCTAGATTCTGATGATTATGGTATCCATACAAAAAAGGAGAAAAGAGAGAGAAAAAGATAAAGCTGGAAACACTTGCTGCAGGATCTGTACCCAATCCATCCCCAGCATGAACAGACAGACTGTGAGCATGTGAAGGGAGAGAGGCTGAGATGGGCACCCAGACTGCAAGGCACAAGATGAATTGAAATCCCTGTAAGGTAAACAGATAAAACAGTATTTAGAGCCTCTAGTAGATGAATGGTGTGCTCCTTCTGGCCAAAGAACAACCCACTACTCTTACGAAATACATCAAGGACTCTTTAATGCCCTATGAACCCTGGGTTTTAATGTGGGCTCCAGAAGAAGATAGAAATTAAACCAGATGGAACTTTCCTTCCACGACTAAGGAAGACACATGATCAGAGTTCACAAGGAGCTGGATAAGTTGCACAGTTCATTCAAGGTCTGAGTTTAACCAAGTCAAATTGATATGAGCCTTGGCATAAAACATCAAATTGACTCATGCCAGATCTTGTGAAACATAAGGTTTCCCACAGGATGGTGCATCTACTGTTAGGGTTTAATTTCTGGTTCCAAAGAGGCAGTATATTGTAAATCACCACCAAAGTAATAAAAATCATGTGCTGCCTTCTACCCCTAATTTGAGCCACAGCATAGAGCCTATTTCCACAGCAGGGAAGAGTTCAGATGTCTGCCTGAATAACTTTTCCTTTCTTTCCCCAAAAAACTTCTCTCAAGTTCCAGCTATGCAAAAATAGAAGAGCGAGAGCCTGCATCTTCTTAGATTCACCAGACGCACAAAGAAAAAACAAGGAGTTTATCACTGGCTCAGAAGTCTAACAACGCATCTAAATTGATCCCTGCATTGCAGTTCATGCATTTGTTATCAAATGACAAGTTCAAGCATGCTAGAAACAATTGTGGATCCTTTGACTTCTTCATGCCATATGGGTTCGATGAGAAAACTCTCACACTGGATCATTTCATGTTGCCATATAAAATAGAGACAAGTCCTTCTCTGTTTACAGCATAGCAACAACATCCCTCCACCTCATGAGTTATTTGGCCAAGAAGAATGGTTGTGGTGAGGACAGAGGATGCACTTGCTACTTTCACGTGCTGAAAAGGCTGTTGCTTTTTTTTCTTTGATGAGACTAAATTTAGTGAGTATCAAATTACCCTGAAACTCTTCAACAATCTTCTTTACTGTTGTCTTTTTCTTTCCCCTTCAGAGCTCAGTCTCATCCCCACAAAGAGCCCAGCTCACCCTTTTGAGGCAAGTCAAGTGAGACTGTTCATGACATAATTGAGCAAGTCTATTTACACTGTTGTTAGCATGGTAAACCAAAGTAACTGAACCAACTGAACCTAAGGCAGCAAGATGTAAAGCAGACATCCAAGCCCATTATTGAAAAATATTAAATACAAAGCTGCCTCTTTGTTCATTCTTCTGTATGATCAAGAATATCTAATGCTTCCAGCAGTTCTGCCTGCTGTATGCTGACATCCTGCAACCTCTCAAAGCATAATGCAGGATCTGTACTGGTATATACCAGGTTACATCTGCTAATTCCTATGGATCCGGGTAACTGTCCGAATGTGAGCCACCAATAGTTCTATGTGAAATGCCCTTTGCACTAAATCTTTTTTTTCCCTTTCAAGTACCATACTCTAATATCAAATATCTGATCATGCAGCCTGGACACATATACAGCATCCCATGAACATCCTCTTGCCACCTGCTATTAACAAAAAGTAGGGCAACTGTTTCTTTTCTTTTTCTAACCTCTCCCACTAAGTTAAAGAAAAGGATAGGACTGAATAGCAGCACGTCAAATTATTTTGACCTTGTGCTATCTAAAGTAATTCATCAGCAAAGTTTATTGTATGAATAACTTCCAATATATATTTTACAAAGCTTAATGCGTTGTCTCTCTGTTGTGGTTTAACCCCAGATGGCAACTAAGCCCCACACAGCCACTGGCTCACTCTGCACTGATGGGATGGGGGAGAGAACTGGAAGCGTAAAAGTGAGAAAACTCATAGGTTGAGATAAAGACAGTTTAATAGGTAAAGCAAAAGCCACCCATTCAAGCAAAGCAAAGCAAGAAATTCATTTGCCACTTCCCATTGGCAGGCAGGTGCTCAGCCATCTCCAGGAAAGCAGGGCTCCACCACGCATAACAGTTAGTTGGAAAGACAAATGGCACCACTCAGAATGTCCCCCCCCCCTTCCTTCTTCTTCCCCAGCTTTATATGCTGAGCATGATGTCATATGGTCTGGGGTATCCCTTTGGTCAGTTGGGGTCAGCTGTCCCAGCTGTGTCCCCTCCCAACTTCTTGTGCACCCCCAGTCTACTTGCTGGTGGGATGAGAAGCAGAAAAGGCCTTGACTCTGTGTGAGCACTGATCAGCAGTAACTAAAACATCCCTGTGCTATCAACACCTTTTCCAGCACAAATCCAAAACATAGCCCCATACTAGCTACTGTGAAGAAAATTAACTCCATCCCAGTCAAAACCAGCACATTCTGCACCCCATACTATTACATCATGCTCAGGCCCCACATTATCCAATACATCCTACATGAAAAGAACAAGAGCAGAGCGAGTGCTAAATTCATTGAAATATGAATTATAGGTTTATTGGAGAACTGGGAAGAGAAAGGTACTGTGTTAATGCCCATTAGTGTTAGTGGCTGACATGTCAATCCTGTTACTTTGCTACTTTAGAAATAAGAATGCTAAAGAGCACTTAAAGTGAATGTAAAAAGCAGGGTTCAATGTAATCTGGCTGCAAAAATGTACTCAGTGTGCCATTTCAACAAATTCATAGGGCAGGGAAGTAAGCTTAATCACATATGAGCAGACCCCAATTCTCCTAAATAGGGCATGACACGTATATAGCGCACAGATTGGTAGGCTAAAAGGGCATTTATGTCTCATTTAGACATATAAGAACAATGGGAGGTCTGAGGTTATTCTGAAACATGGAAGAACATTACTGTAGTTAAAGGTGGGTGACAAATTAGCAATATCCTGCTTTAAATCCTGCTCTTTTACATGTATTGTAAGATGTGGCCATTCTCTTCTAGAAATAAAACCCCAAAATTTCCATTGATTTCTGTGATTTTGTAGCATCCTCACACTGAATGGAGATTTAAATTCTCAAAGTATATATATAACTACACATGCGGTTTACTAGAAAGCTGTCAACAGAAGCATAGAACACTACGCAGACTATGCAGAAGAAGGTCCTAAACATGAAAGTGCCCTGCCATAAGGATGGTTTCTTACGCTGAGTGCAGGACTCTTTGTAAAGCCACTGATTGGTGAGTCTTCCTGCAAAATGTTGCAAGGTTGATTGTGATAAAGCTACAGAGGACTAAAAGATGTCTTTTGGATCATCTAAGCCAGTTCCCTGATACCAAAATCAATTCCACTCTATCAGTCCTTTTAAGAATTGTTTAGGTTGTATCTAAACTGTTTTGATCCCACTACACTTTCTCAAATGCCATTTCAAAGCACTGTGTTTCAAACAGAAATATACCTCATCTGCTTCACCTTGAATTCACCTTTCCTGAACATGCGTAGCCAGAATTCTCCTAGACATTTGTTCCTTTTCCAGTGGAAACACCCATTTTCATTTGGTAAACGAAAACATATCAACTGTTTCTTGTCACTAACTCGTAATCCATAGTTCATAAGGAAGAGAGGGATGAATTATGATCTGAATGAAAACCAAGTATTTAGAAGTAGGGATGATAATTTTCAGTACCATTTTGAAACTCAAAGGTATACATAAAGAACTGAAAAAGTTCTTCATATGTAATATATTTGGAACTCTTTCATAAGATGTGTTGAATTGTTTAATCTTAATATTTCTAGTCTAATTTTAACAGATCTTAATCTCTCAGTGATTTCCGTTTGTCTTGTTATTTCCATTTAATCCTCCAGCTTTTTCTTTTCCTCCCTTGAATGACCTCTCATTGACAAACAACACTGATTTAGCAGTTGGCCTGTAGTGTTTTGAAAAAGTTTATCTAGCCTTGTCTCTGCAAACTACAGATGCAGCAATTATCTCCGTTTACCTTCATAATTCCTGCCACCCTCTGCTAGCCCCACTGCTGGTATTTCAGTATACACTACAAAAAGAAGATAGCTAGTGATATTCAGTGTAGCTCTTCATTTATCTCAGCAGTGTTCTCTCTATTTATCTCATCAGTCAAACCTTCTTCAGCAGCTCTTTTGTCCACTCCTAAACTCAGCCAACAAACAGACATACCCAAACTTGTCAGTTGTCTCTCAAAAGGTTTGGAACAGAACAATCAGGTTGAGGAAAGCAGGGGAGCTACCAGAATGTCAAGAAATACACCAATGCTGTTCAAAGGCTAGAGATAATTAATTATCCCTAATTATCTAGAGGTGCTCAGCAAGGCTATGCAAGGAAATGGGAAGAGAGAGAGTGGTCTGAAGTCATGCAGTATAATAGATTTCAATGTACAAGATTTATCCTTTGGATTTCATGGTACTCATCCTAAAGGTTTGAAAAATTTCCCAAACACTTGTCATTGCATCATCAGAAGGAGGTGTTTGTGTTAACGGTATGTATGTAATGTTCCTATACAAGTGAGGTAAGAATGTAACAGCCTTAATTAGTTGTAAAATTTTTCACTTTTGTGCTGCACTTTTCTGAGCTGGAGTACAATAATGTATCCTCCAGACTACTTGCATTGAGTAGGCAGTTTATGGATAGCAAAAATACCAGAACTAGTGTGCTGTGTAAGAGAGATCTCATAATTCTTACTGTAATGGATACTGGGCAAATACCTCTATCATCTGAAACTGTACAAACTGCCCCACAAGAAATACAAAGAGATTGGATGGTTTTACAGAAGACCAATGTTAAAGTTAATGCACAGGTCCTACTTGAGTGCTAGTAGAGTAAAAATGCTTCATGGAATTGTTAAGGTTGGAAGGGACCTCTGGAGGTCACCTGGTCCAACCTCCCTGCTCAAGCAGGGCCACCTAGAGCAGTTTGCCCAGCACCATGTCTAGATGACTTTTGAATATCTCCAAGGATGGAGACTCCATGACCTCTCTGGGCAACCTGTGCCAGTGCTTGGTCACCCTCACAGTAAAAGTGTTTCCTTTTTCTGTGTCTTTCAGGATAAGATTTCTAGTGAATTCAGCAAATGTGCTACGACAGTATCTGTGGAAAAGTGGTAACTTTGTGTAAATACAAAAAACTCCAAGCCATGTTTGTGTCTTCAAAACATGCTATTTTTATTTCTGTGGCAGACCTGTTAGGATTAAATCAAAATCAAATTTACAGGCTTGAGCAAGTTAGCATTTCCTGAGGAGGACAAAAGGAGACAGTAACAAATAAGAAGATAAGACAAGTTTAGAGCAAAGGCCCTAGGAAAACTGAGGGCGACGTACCAGCATCAGAACCTGAAACCCTCATTCTCAGCAGTAATCCCAATGAAGTTGATGGGGTTTTTCAGGAATGTATGAGCTACAAGATGACATAAATGGTAAGTATGCTCAAGGGTAGAACTGCTCAAATTCACCCTCAGCTCTATGTGATAAAGAAAGATCTTTATAATGTGACTGGAGCATCATAGCACTATGCAATCTTCCCTATAAAATCATGATGTTAACTTAAGCAAAACGAATGTCAGATGAATCAGAATCTGATTAGAGATACTTGCAGTGAAGAAAAATGTAAGACCAACCAATCAATTGATCACTGAATTAAACATAAGATAAGGATTGAGAAGCAAATGTACCTCAAGCATCTGTAGAGGAAGACAGTATTGCTGGCTCCAGGGTTGAAAAAAATTACACTTGGGAAAAGCAGTTGCTAGTAGAAATCTCTAGCATTTGCTATACCAGAACTATTGGGACTACAGGTGACAGTAAGACTTTTGATGATATCATCTAGATGTATTTATTATGGAACTATTGAAGTTCATATTAATCACAGCACATGCAGTTGAAACACTGCAATATTCTTGTCTCCTATATGAACAGGGCATTAAGCATGCCTTAGAATATTTACTTTGCTTAGTTTTCTGCAAAAGACACGAATTGTATGCACATAGTTTCCAGTGCTAGAAAATATGCTCACCTGCCCAACAAGTGTAAGGCTGGAGAGAATATCTCTACCAAATTGGACTTTACTAAATTCTGCATACTTCAAGACCTTCAAGAAGTTTTACTATTTATATGATGGCAGAATCTGCTTTCTAGTAGAAGTAGGGTGGTGGTCCTGAAATTTCAGTATTACAACTTGATTTCATGATTCAGCAAAAAAAGGAAATGATCCAGAAGATTCCAAACTCTTATTTGAGCACAAATATTGTCAACACTGAGAAAATGTGATAAGAAAAATTATGACTATCAAATAGGTATGTTTAATCTTTAGTGTAATATTTGTCTGAAGGTCTTACTACTTTGAAATTCTTAAAAGCTAGTGAAAAGAATCTTTGAAAAGACCAACTGGATAAGTACATTACTTGCCTTCCTTTCTCACTCACATTTTATCTACCAAAAATAGCTGGATTAGTACAAAATGTGAAGGGAAGCCTTTAAACCCAAGAAAAAACCCTGCTGCAGACCTTCTGCCTCATTTAATTTTACTGTGCAAGTTCAGAAAGGGAAGACCACGAAGAGAAAATATAATGCTAAGTATCACTGTGAAAACCAGTAACCACTTTAGGCAGTCACATGCTTACACATCCAGTGGGTTTCAGCCACTGTAAGTTTATTTATTTCAGCTTCATCTCCTTGGTGAGAGACAGCTGTTTTCAGCAGGGCTAAGCAATCAGTCTGTGACAGGGAGTTTTCAGACCCCAGGGAAGGCGTGCTGTAATCTCCGTTCTTATCACTGCTGGAATAGGCATAAAGACAAGGCGAGCCTGCCTTATCCGATGCCATGGCAAGGAATGCTAAACATTCATTATCTGGCAGGAGCTCCCAAAAATCCACTGTCAGAAGAGAAGCCTCTTTAATCTGGTAATGCAGCAGATGGGAGTAATATGGAGGAAGCTGATGCAATGAAAACCTACCATAGTTCTCCATGTGAGGCATGCCCCCCCATATCTCTGTTGTCTTATGTCCTTTGTAACGTCACAGTTGCAGAGGCTGCAAACATGTCTATTCCTGCTTCCACCTGAGCTGTCACATCTCTTACTTCATCTTGCCATAATGTCTTTGCACATTCACACATCTCTGGGACACATTGCCTCCACTATAAAACCACGGGTCTTCCTTATTTACTTCTTTAGGAGCAACCCATCTCCTGTGTGCCTCCAACACACTCTTCTGTAACCCTTAATGACAATGATTGTTGCATTTTTATGTCACCTGGGATATAGCCCACCATCTGGTGTACTTGGTATTTCTAATGGATTCCTAGAGTTTGAGGTAAACCATGTACACCTTAAACTGTTGGTGGCTTTATGTTTGTCAACAAGTTTGCAGTCCAAAAACGCACAGCAGATATATCATGTAAGTTATGTTTTGCTCTTTATGCTCAACAAGGTGGCAAACAGATTATTTATTCAGAAATATGCCACAACATGGACACTTCCACTGTTAAATTTATATGTTATAGACCTTTTATTATTTAAGGCCTTAATTAAGGGTTGATGTCTCTCTGTTCTGCTCTAGGGCTACTTTGGAGACAAATAGCAATGATGAATTTTAATGACTTGCCTCTGCTGTCACTGAAGAACCAAAGTAAACCATATGTCCCAGGAAAGATACAGCTTATATTGGTTTTTGTGCCCTTTGCACTCTGCCACCTCTCCATCTGTTATTCCCTAAAAGAGAAATGTGGGGAACAAGAAGCTGTTTCATGTTCAAGAGCTGGCTGTATGGTGTGCTAGGAAGAGATAAAATTATTCTTACTGTAATTCTTTAGTAAAATTAAACAATAATACTTTTTGATTGTAAATGGGCAATGTATTAACACTGTCTTTTCATAAAGTCTCTGATTGTCAAAATCCCTCACAAGTCCCTCTATGTTTCTTGCACTCTTTCCCTAAAAATCTGAGCATTGTTATAGATAGGAGTGGATTACCTAAGTATTTGCTCTAATCCAGTGTGGTCATTCTTACGTTCTTGAATGTTCTTGAATTCCTGGGAGTAATTTGTTGCATTCTATTACTACTGCCAAGGCTACTGCAACACAGTGAAATGAATAAAATATCAACCTTTATCTCTGTCTTATGACTACTTACAAAATACAGTGAGAAGCTCTCATCGCTACCTTCATTCCTTACCGTAAACTCATAATATTTCCTTCATTATTATGTATTCTTCTATGAAAGTCAGAAAACTGCTGCTCCAATTGCAATACCTCTTATATTCAGATGAAGACCTGGAAGCACAGGAAATATTTATCCAGAAAACAGGTAAGTTCCCCTACAATAAAAGGATAAGGACGAAATCTGAATTCACTTTCTCAAATGTAATTAAACTTTCTCATTGATCACTGGCTCATGGTAGCTGACTTCCAGACCTACTCTTAAAAGTACCATGCACACGAGGCCCCAGGAGGCTTTTAATTTTCAAGCAGTTCCACATACTCTCGTAACCAACCTCCATCTTTCCCCTACCACTGGTAGACAATAAATACATATAACGTCTTTCTCATGCTATAAAAGCACAACTCTGAGGAGCTGCAACACAGCTTTCACCTTTTATTTCAAGCTTACCTCAGACCCTTGGAAAAGAAGAAAATTGCACACAACAAGAGCAGTTATGCCTTTGCACCACAGGCACACCACAGAGATCCCAGAGGAGCGTGCTGCCCTTCTTTCTCTTCTCTATTTGATAGTATGGACGTACCCTGCGTTTTAGTTCACTTGACACATGCAGGGCCTTTTACTAGGCTTCCTGTTTTTAAATTCTAAGTTTCTAACATAATATACATATGTGGTGTGTTGACCCTGGCTGGAGACCAGGTACACTCCCCTCCTCAGTTCGACAGGGGAAAGAAAATATAGTGAAAGGCCTGTGGGTCAAGATAAGGACAGGGAGATCACTCAACAATTACTGTCACAGGCAAAACAGACTTGACTTGGGGAAATTAGTTTAATTAATTACCAATCAAATCAGAGTAGGATAATGAGAAATAAACCCAAATATTAAAAACACCTTCCCCCCACCAGTCTTAACTTTATTCACAATTTCTCTATCTCCTCCCCCCAAGTAGCACAGGGGGATGAGGAATGGGGTAGTGGTCAGTTCATCACACGTTCTCTCTGCTGCTCCTTCCTCTTCAGGAGGAGGACTCCTCACACTCTTCCCCTGCTCCAGCGTGGGGTCCCTCCCACAGGAGACAGTCCTCCACGAACTTTTCCAAAGTGAGTCCTTCCCATGGGCTGCAGTTCTTCATAAACTGCTTCAGCGTGTGTCCCTTCCACAGAGTGCAGTCCTTCAGGAACAGACTGCTCCAGCGTGGGTCTCCCGCAGGGCCACATGTCCTGCCAGGAGCCTGCTCCAGCATGGGCTTCCCATGGGGTGACAGCCTCCTTTGGGCACATCCACCTGTTCCCATGTGGGGTCCTCCCTGGACTGCAGGTGGAGATCTGCTCCATGGGCTGCAGGAGGACAGCCTGCCTCACCATGGTCTTCACCACAGGCTGCAGGGGAATCTCTGCTCCTTCTGTGCCTGGAGCATCTCCTGCCCCTCCTTCTTCACTGACCTTGGTGTCTGCAGAGTTGTTTCTCTCACACATTCTCACTCCTCTCTCTGGCTGCAAATCACTTGTGAAGCAACCTTTCCCCCTTCTTAAATACATTACCCCAGAGGCACTACCACTGTCGCTGATGGGCTCAGCCTTGGCCAGCAGTGGGTCCGTCTTGGAGCCGGCTGGCACTGGCTTTATTGGACATAGGGGAAGCTTCTGGCAGCTTCTCACAGAAGCCACCCCTGCAAGCCCCCCCGCTACCAAAACCTTGCCACGCAAACCCAATACAACATAATACAGATTAAGATAACTATTAGCTATACTTCATTGCTATTCTGCAATGAACACCTGTTAACCAGGTAAGATACCCGTCTTCTTTCTATTTTTCTCCACAGCCTAGGCAAATCCATTTCTTAAAGTGAAGAATGGGTAGGAATAATAGGACAAGGATAATGTACAAGATATGTATGTCCTCAGGTATATCTTTAATCTTATCTCCAATTTGACTCTCTAATGATCCAATTTATGGTATATTTTCTCTAAACGTAAATTCAAGATCCTACTTCTGAATTCACAGTATATACTCTAAAGTGCCTTGTGGTTTAAAAAAATGTGCTTGTTCTGATAAGCTCTTTGTATTACCCACATAAAAGAATTCAATTCAGAGTTACAAAAATTTCTCCAAGCTCAACTGTAATTTAAAGCTGTCACTTTGTATTGAAAGCCTGGAGATGCTATATGGCTTTGGGAACATACAAGGAACCATCACCTTTCTATCTTCTTTTTCTCTTCACATCCAATGTTTCTGTCTTGGTTTAAGCATTTCTCTGGAATAAAGATCTTCTAGTTTGCTTTTAGTGAGGACTTATTCCCATTACACCAACACAAGATTACACCACAAGGCCAAGATTTCAATCAGAAGTCCATGAAAAATGCTGAGTCTGTCTACTGGGAACACTAAATCATGACTGGTAATTTTTACTGTTTCCAAAGTTTATGTATCTAGATTATGTTATTGCATTACACTTTTAGCCACCTTCAGCATTCATTTCCTTTTTTCCATGGTATTAGAAATTATCATTTTGCACTCCCCATCCAAAGTGTGTAAGAGGTTGTCCTGGTTTCAGCTGGGATAAGGTTAACTTTCTTCCTAGTAGCTGGTATAGTGTTGTGTTTTGGATTTAGTAGGAGAGGATACTGATAACACGCTGATGTTTTCAGTTGTTGCTAAGTAGCGTTTATACTAAGTCAAGGACTTTTCAGCTTCTCATGTCCTGCCAGCAAGAAGGCTGCAGGGGCAGAAGAAGCTGGGAGGGGACACAGACGACATGAAGGCCATGCAAAATTTGCACGTATGTCCATGCAAATATCTAAATGTGCAGGGAGCTAGTTCATATCTATATCTATCTATATAAAATGCATATATATATATGCGTATATAATTTATTCATTGTCCCTGATGAAGGCAAGTCATGTCCATCCATGCGAATATCCAAATGTGCAGGGTGATATATATATTTATATATGTAATTTATTCAGTGCCCCTAACCCTTTGGATACATAAGCAATTGTATAGAACTCATTCTGAAAATCTGGCCCAATCACACGTTCAGTCTATCTAGATTTAAAATTGTTCCCTTTTCTAAATAATGGAAACCCTGCAAATGGTATGAGTAAGAAAATCATAATACTGTAATAATAGGGAAGCAATTTAACCCAGAAGCTCTTCCCACAGAAAAACTACTAGGTTCATTGGAGCATGTGCCTGTGTGAGGAGGGCAGGGTTATGACTGATGTCCTAGCAGCACCAGCACCTGCAGGATCACCCAGACTAATTCACACTGTCCCCACACCAGCACTGAATTGAGTCACTGGCTGTGAGGTCCTTATTCCAGGGGTAAGAACCAGCTTGTGGCTTCTCATCTCCTCCAAGCACTGGGACAAACTAACGTACCACAGCTGGTTTCCCACAGAATCCAAATCCTGGAGACAGCCACAGCACCAGGATAAGGACAAGGTGCAGGCAGGAACTGGAGATCAGCTGTTCAGGGAGCCCTTTCTACTTGCAGCTCCAAGAAATTACCTATGTCTGAAGACAGCTCTGCCGGCAGGGCTTTTTGGACCTGTACAACATGGTTATTGCAAAGACTGAATTCTTCATCATATACAACTCTCTAGGTATCTGATAATTTTATTTCTTCATTGTATTTTCTTCTTGAGTGTTTATTTACATTTCATATCTACCTGCTTTCAGAAGCATTGTAAAATTGGCTATTGAATCATATTTGGTAGTCTAACATTGCCTGACTAACAATTAAACTCTTAGTCTTTGAAATAAAAGAATATTTTGAAATCATCAAGATTTATACACTATCTGTCTTCTAAAGAAAAAGATTATCTTTCAGAGATTAAACTAGGGTGGAGTGTTAACCTAGTAACAGTAGTAGTTCCAAAGAACTTAATGTCGTAGTTCTTTTCCGGTAACTTAACTATCCATTTTGATGTGAGGAAATATTTACTTAAATGGGAAGGTTTGATTCTTCAAACACAATGATAACTTGGCATAAGGCAATTACTCAAAACTACAACATAAACATTTCCCCAAAGATGTTTTCTTTGACTGACCAAAAGCACTGCAAATAGCCTCATGTTACAAGATAAAGTCCATCTTGGCCAAAAGCATGCCAGACATAATAAGTTAAGAGTTCTTTTCCCAAGATACATGATTAACCCAGTTTAAAAACTACTGCAATAAAGCTTTTTTTTTCTTCATTGTCATGAAAAGGTATCAGCTCTGAAAGGACCTCCAAATAACAGAAGAATCCTGATATAATATTTATAGGATTCTAAATAATTTGGGGCATCAAGGGTTTTTTGAAGACAAGAACACTAGAATTTGTGTTTATCCTCATTATTTACCACTTCCCTATTTTGCATCCCTGCAAATCTTATAAATTATGATTTTAGCTTTTCTGTTGGTCATTATCAAAATGTTTGACAGCACAGGAATGTCACTTATACAACCATTAGGAATATAGCCTTTAAACACAATACTCTTAAACAAAAATCTCTGAGGAAATGGTTATATTTTGAGAGCTAGAGTTAATGTATTTAAGGTATGCCATATATAAAATATATGTCATTATATAAAATATAATTTTAATAACACTAATTTTTTAATCAAAACTTCATAAGGTGGTCAATTAAACACATTACTAAGCACCGAATATAGTAGTAAATAATTTCTTTATGACTCCTCCTAAACTATTACATAACATTAGCTCTCTTCTGGAACTTCTTTGGTGTTCCAAAATATGGTGAAAACCAAGATCAAATCCTGACAGCATTCCTCACCTAATTCTTTCAAAAGCTCTGAATGCAAGATACAGGGACACGCTCTTTTCAAAATGTCTATCATTTTAATATTTAGTGCTCTCAAATTATCACAGGACCAAAAAATGTTTTATCATCATTATCTTTTCAAACACCTCTATCATTTACTACTTTGGATTTTTTTCCCAAAGATGGAGAAGAAATTCTGAATGATCATTTCTGTCATTTCTACATTTTTAAGTGATTTGACTACTATATCACTACTCAAGAGACCCACATCATTGTTAACATCCTTTTTACTCCAAATACATTAATACTCATTTCCATGCTCTTTCCATTGCCACAGTTTTCTTCCTTGTGCTCTTTTGATGATTTTAGCAATTTTCTGACAACTTTAGCTTCAGATATACATTGCTACATACTGGAAAATTTATTAATCTTTTCCTGATATACTTTCATTTTCCTTTCTAGTATGTACATTTAAATGCTAACATTTTACATTAGATTGAACATTTTCTGTGTTAACCTAAAGCTAAGTGTAGTGGGTTGTTTCTTGTAAGGGAAAGCAAAGGGAACACAAACTCATTCCCAAGGCTCAAGATGTACATTCTGTGCTTTAGTCAAAATCCCAGTAACTTGTATATTGTGACCACTGTATAGCTATTTTTTTTATATGTTGTACATGTATTTAAAAAAAAAAATAAAAAAGTGAAATTGAAAACTTCCAGTCATTGCTAGGTACAGGGTCTTGTTCATTGTAGGATATCTTAAATCCAGTTCTCTAGACCTTTTTACAGAAATGACAAATACCTGTAGAATTGATAAAAACTATTCTGCTCTACAATTTTATAAAATAGCCCCAAGAGCAATCTAGTAGAACATTACAAAGCTACTGTGCTTTGATCTTTCCTCATTATCATCCTTCTGCATCTCTTGAGCTAAGCAAAATAAGTACCGGGGAAAAATTTCCCCTTATATACAGCTATTGCTTCCTCTTTCCTTCTCAGGCAATTTCCTCTATTTCCATATTAATGGAATGGCTACATCAGGATATCAATCAATAATCAGTTGTGAACCAGGCTTTCAGTTGCTACAAACTACTTTATTCTAGAAATAATTCTGGTCCTATATTTTATTGTGGTCCTCATAACATAGCCCATGGGGAACTACAACTACTACAAAATCTCTGCTGAGTATGAGTATGTGTGTGCAGAAAAGGGCAGACAGGGTGAATAATAAATAGCTGCTGTTAAAAAAATCATATTTAACTCTATGAGATGTACAACTATAGGTTTCAGAGCCATATTTTTAAATTTTACTAATCCATTTTTTTGCTTCTGCAGTATAAACGCCAGACAATATTTACTAAGCAAGTATCTGAATCACAGCTTAGAAAAAGGACAACAAATGAGTTGAAAGAAACACTTTACAGTCAAAGGCCTGCATTTCAGAGGTATTACTCTTTACCTGAAATGAATTATGAAAATGTTATTGGACCTTGTATTTGGTCTAGCATCTGTAAAAATACTGTATGTAAATAAATTGGTGATGAAACCAAGGTAAAACATCTAATCCTGAGACCAAGCCTACTGAAAGGTCTTCATCCAGTCTCAGCTCACTTTCCAACAGCAAAACTCCATTTATTTAAAGGTTAAGACACAATGTACTTAAGTTAGTGAAACACTTGCTTTTGTTTAAAGATATAAACTCCACTCAGCAATAAGGAATTATATTTCAGCAGACACCACTAGTAACTAGCTGTACAACCACTAAATTCAGATCTCAGTCCACTGGATTCCAAATTGGATGATTATGGTTAAAGATAAACAGATTAAACCTCTCTTTCATAATGTCCTACGATGCAAATAAGAAGGTTTTGTCAGCGTGGAAGAATTGCCCAGATATGATGAGACCACAGAAAAAAAACATGCTGAGATCAAGCAAGGTAATATCAAGCAAAATAAGCCAAGTCTACTCCCCATCCCAGGGGTTTAAGCCAATACTACTACTTTTGGCAGTATTTCTCATGTGTTGAAATAAGTATATGGAGTGGTGATGAGATCATGAAGAAGATGAAGAAAAGGGGAACTAGTCACTGTCCAGGATCCCTTTGGAGACTGAAATACACATTTTTACCAGTCATCACTACCAAAGTGTTGTGGGTTGTTGAAAACCCTTTTGTCCCCTCCATAGTTGCTCATACTAACTTTGGCATGTCTATAATTCCCACATAACACTTTTATTAATAATTTTTAATTTTATTAACATTCATTATGAGGATTTTTGCTCAGCATACCACCCTCCATTACAGCTAATTCTGTTTTTTAAACTTCTACAATTACAAAGCTGGTGCTGGTTGAAGAAATGAATATGGGCATATTCACCTGTTTCCTATAATAGCACCAGTGAAGGTGGAGGTGATAGGGTAAAGGATTGGTATTTTGTGAGCTCTGATTTCAGAGAACTTTAAGTCTATGTTAATCCTGATGTGCAATTAATACATTTTAATTTGACTGTATATACTGATAACTGGAACAGCTGTTCAATCTGAGCACACTGTGTGTTCTCTGGGGACCTGTATTCATTTTCAAAATGTCAAGATGTGCTTGGGAGCAAGTGCGGAGCAGTGTCAGCTTCCTATAGAATGGGGAAAATGCTCTTTAGAATAAAAGAGTATAAATATCACAGTTGTTATGCTGAAAGCCTTTAAAAGGAAAGCAAAACAACTTGAAAATCCTCAAGGCCTATTTTGGCAAGCCATGGAAATGCCATATGTTACAAGGGGATTTTACACTGGTGCAATTACCTTGGGCTGCAGGTGTTACCCAGAAGTTTTTGAGGTAAAACCAAAAGAACCACTCAAGTTGAAGGCTAATTGTGTTTTCTCTTTCAACTTAGTTCTTAAATGGCTCTTAATGGGTCATGTACTTTGAAGAAATTAGTAATCCCTATTTTGCCAATATTGTTACTGAATTAGTCTTTCAGTCAATCAATAATTAAATCAAAATTGGGGCAAATGGGGGTATATATCTCCAAAAAGGAAATGCCTCTTAACTGACACTGGAAATTTCAAAGCAAGTTATTAATCCAGTAAGTATATTTCCCTGTGAAATTACAATGGGGTTTAGATCTGCCTGTAATGATTCAGGGATAAAATATCCAATTTTATGGCATGGAGTGACACAAGCTATTAACTACATCAGGTACTTAGCATCTTATCTTCCCATAGCCCGCTACGGAGTTCTACCTCTTTCACATGGAAAAATCACTGAGCATTATTCATCTTGAGATTGATTCTCATATATGGGAGATGTTGCTTTACACCATTATGGCATTGTAATATAAACATGGTGTAAATACACTTGAAATACCACATATAATTTAGAATCTGTGCTTCTTAAGTGTTTTAGAAGTGTGAGTAAGTTTTACTATATCTCCATTCCACAAACGGGGGGGGGGGGGGGGGCGGGAAATCAGACAATTATGGGCTGCAGTCTTGCTTGAACTTCATATGCATGCAAGGAGGTAAAAATTAAATAAAAACCTTTGTATGGTTATAGGACATAAAGAGTCCAAATACATAAAAAGCAAGTAAGGACTTGCATGTCATGCATCAAATAAGGAGTGAGTGATACGAAAGCTTTAACAGCTAAACAAAGCAGATGAGCAAATGTATGTTTATGTTAGGTTTTCTGTGCTGATGTTTAGTAGTTTTACTACAGACAGAGGTAATCAGATGATTATTATCCCCCAAGAGCAAAAGGAAGCCAGTAAGCAATTATTCTGAATTGTGGTATGAGGCACAATGCCTCCCAGAGCTATTTGTAGGTTGATGCAATTTACATACCATTGTTTGCTCAAGCTTGTGCTTAAAAAACACAGTTTATCCAAGGTAATACTGATGTGCATGAGCGGTCAGGTCTGAAACCAAACAAGCTTCCTGTCTCATCATCTCCTTAGCTGCTTCCAGAGATATTCAGTGCCTTTGTTGGTGAAAATGGAGGATCGTCTCCTTCAAACTAAAACATTAAGTGAAGGAGTGGTTTCTGGAGTGTCAGTGGGAGATAAAAGGAGATCTGCATGTCTGACTTAGAGGAAATTAGGAAGGGAAGGAATGAACCAAGTCTTTGTTTTCCATATACAGGGATGGAAATGGAGCAACACAGAAAGTCAAACTGCATTTCTGAAGAACAACTTCGAGGGGTTTTTTGGTTGGTTTTGTGGTTTTTTTTGGTTTTTTTTTTTTCATTTTGAAACACCATAATATTCCCCTGTTCCTGCCATGATGGAAGTTTTTTTGGGTCCCAGATTCCTCCCCAACTAACACACAAAACAGGGTCTGGGTGAGCAGGCAGGCACAGATGTAAGTAGGCAGCAGTTATTTCACGCTTCCAATGGAAACCTCCTATAGTTCAATGGGAATCTCTCCAAATGGACACACTCTATGATTCTTTTTCAATTTTGCTTTAACAACATCAGAAAATTTCCAACCAGCCTTCAAAAGTCCAAATGTTAATGGCATCTGCTTAATAATAGGCGTCTCAACCATAATCTGTAGTTGGAATGTTTTAATATTGCTCTTCGAAATGTGTGTGATATGTGAAAAATTGAGGGTAGGAGGGTTTGTATATATAGACATATCTGTCTATATCAATAGCTGAAGATGAAGCTAACATGAAGACTTCTTTTATATACTTAATGTACATTTTCCTTTGGAAATTATTTAGATGAGATTTTTTTATCTACCCTGTGGCATTGTCCTTTAAATTCTCACTGTCTTATTTTCAAATTTTGGTAAGAGAGCAGCAAAATATAACCAAAACTGGACTATTCTCTGTTTAAAAAGCAGGTCTGTTTCTGTAGCCCAACGATACCAAATGTGAAATGTCCAGATTTTGCATAAACATAATGGCATGTAAATTAACTTAGACCTAGAAGAGACAAGAATGCATTTCATACAAATTATTGAAGAAATCATACTGTGAGATACGTGTACAGTTTAGCAAACTGAATAATTTTAGACAGAAAGGGTTATAAGCAGAATTGGAATCAAGGAAACAAGCTAAAATAAATGAGAAGAGGTGGTATGGGATGTATATAAGGCCAGCCTTACAAGGCATTCAAGGTGAACCCAGAGGTATCAGGCTCATTTGTCTCTCACCAAAACGTCACATACTGCTCATGTCTTACTTTAAAGACAACCCATATCTCTAACCTTGGAGAAGCTGAAGAGTACATCTTCCCTGTCCTATGGTTATTCAGAAGTGGTATCAGGAAACTAACACCTTTCTAGTGTAGCAAGGAAAAAGTCTCCCTGATTTTAGTCTAGCACTGTGGCAAATCAGTAGTAATCCCTTGAAATGCTAAGTAGTTAGGCATGCTTAAAACAGTGTAAATGGGACAAGAATTAAATCCCAGGAGACAGATCCTTGCCTGGTGTAAATATAATAGCTCTGTTAAATCAATTGTATTATGATAATACATGATGAGTGAGGATTTGCATATATGTTGGTTTTTTCCACAAAAAATAGAAATCAATTATAACTTGTATATTTTGTGTTTTGAGAGCAATCACCACTAAAAAACTTTTAAAATAGTCTGCACTTTTAATTAAGTTTGATTTAGGACGTTAGAAGCTCTAAAGGAAAGTACGTGGAGGGCAGAAGGGTTAAAGAGGGAAGGAAGACTCAGAAATCGTCTTTCTTCAGCATTCTTTCTCTTGTTCCTCATAGCTCAAACAATATTCCTCATCTCTTCAGAGATCAAGTGTATTTTTGTAATTATTTCCTCCTGTCAGGAGACAATCTGAGAAAAGACCTCATTGTCTCATTCTTTGAAACATATAAAACCTCATTACTAAGGCTGCTTCCTTAAGTTTAACATATTGAGTGAAATTAGACTGCCTACACAGGTTCCTAGTTCTGCCAGAAATCATCTTTTCCTTCTTCTGAGGCTCACAATGAATCTTGCATGAACCACACCTGAGTTAAAACCACCTATTTTTTTTCATTTTGTGTTTATTTTATTATCTATATGTCTGATTTGCTTTAAATTCTATGAGCATTACTTGGAAATTGTTTTGACAGTGTAGCTCCTCAGCACAGGTTTTGCTGAGAGATTCACCATTGCTGCTCATTAGGATTCAAACCAAATTCAGCCTACTTCCAGCTTCTTTGGGTTGTTATCTTGTAGGCTGTCTTTAATGTTAAGCCCCAAGTCAAGGAAATTCTATCTGAATAATGTCCTAAAACATCTACATTGTAAATAATAAATAACTGTTTCAAGCCAGGAGGATGTTCAAAATGTTTTTTTCAATCTAAGATCAACAAAGTCTCCACAAAGCAAATCATTCATATGCGAGAGCACTATTATACAAGTACTGGATTGATTGTGTTGTCTCCCGTAAAAGCCATTGGGCAATAGTTATTTACTGAAGGAATCTGAAAAGCAACACTACTCTATGATCGTAAAACATTTTACATTTGTTGTGTGCTAGATCATGAACCTTGGCTATATAACAAAGTTAACATTTTCTTGTAAACTCTGTTCTTCATACTCTTGAATAGAAGCAAGGTATGAGCGGATATATATTTATACGAAAGTTCAAAACACTTGTCATAACCCTGTTCCCCACAGCTGGATAGCAGAAGAGCCTGAAGATGATAACAAAAATATAGGGTTGGTGTTTCAAAGGTGGGCCATAATGATTTAATGCCTGGGGATGCATTCAAGCATCCCTCAAGTGCCTTAGCACACTAACTATAAATTTCCACAGGCAACTCTGAAACTTGAGTTCTTGCTCACTAGACAACATGCTATAGACAGGAAGTGAAGAGATTTCCTTGATTTAGATACATTTTCTCATTTATAATAATAAGATTAGGACCTGAGGCTGTTTCTCTTACTAATGACACTGTGAAGGCTCAATGAAGTCAATGAGTGAAGTCAAGGAACTAGTCCCATATTTAGCAACTTAAATCTTTTATTCTGCCTTGGACTACATTTAGAAAATCACCAGAAGTTTCTATCTCTGTGTTCTAAACCATGCAAATACAGTTTTCGTGGATTGACTTGTTGGAGTCTCATTCAATATATCACTTACATATCATATTTATGGACTATTTGATTGTGCTTCATTTGTGCTTTGTGCCCTTCCCCAGATGAAATAATCAGCCGTGGTGGTTCTGAGATATTCTTGAGGGAGTTGAAATCCATTCCTCCGCAAAGAGCCAGAGGGAGCAGTTTCTGCATCATTAAATTCCAATTTAACCCTTCAAAATGAGGCTTGAGTAAGTACTGAAGAGACATATAAGCTTTGTGTTAACCTTCTTCAAAGGAATTAATTTCATTCTACTATGATTATTTTTTACTGTGTATCTGTATAACTATAGCTCATTGACCAATGGAAACATAATTCTTAGCACAGTTTTCTAGACAGCGCTGTTAAACATTTTTTTTCTTCTTTTTAATAATAATTTGATACAAGAGGTCATTGCCTTTATGCTGTTTGTTTTAAAAAAATACTCTTACTACTGTAATGAACTTTGAAATGAACTATATTTTCCTGTTACATTAACAGTTTAATTCAGAGCATACCTTCTATATATATGCAACAAAGCATTAGTATTAACAACTAACATTTTAGCTAAAGTCTGCTGCAACACCATAATTTGACTAATTCTGACAAACTGCAAGAAAACGTGTTAAATTATTTCATTCAAAATACAAAACTAATAGACCTTTTCTCCTTCAGGCTGAGGGAGACAGTTTCTCTATTTGGATCAATTTTTACTTATATTCAACTTTTTAATAGCAATTGAAAAATAGAGAATGAATCATTAACATCACAAGAAAAAAATCAAATAATATTGCAAAATCTATAATTCTGGCTGACTGCAAAAGTGTGCTTGCTTTTTCTTCCTCTGCTCCTTTCATTTTTCTGGCATTGACACATATTCTTTTATGGCATGATTAGAAAGAAATGCTAACCTGATGAAAGCGTCATCACCATATATTGTATGTGTCCTGTGAAACAAGCATTTTTCACAGCCATGATAGCACAATCGTAAAAAAAAAGTTTTGCTTTTCAAAGATACATGCTGAAAAATTGCAGATATCAAAATGTCAGTGTAAGCAGATGGGACTAGATACAAAGTAGGCATACTTGCTCAGCTACTTCATAGTATCTCAGGTAGTATGAAGTATGCCTATCTTAGGCATACTATCTCAGCTACTTGCTTAAGAAGCTGCAGCAGAGATCCTTATTACTATTTCAATTGTCATGGCACTTAAATTCTGCTTTAGCATCTTAAGTGAGGCTTACTGCTAAAGCCTTTCCATTTGGGTTATTTTCACCATGAATGGGACATGCTTTATATAAATCAATATATGGCAGGACACACATATCAAAGAGGTTTACAGTGATGAGTCTGACAAGAAAATTATTTCTGAAACCAGCTTAAACACTCAAGTAAGGTACTCTGAGTTAAGAATTGCTATTACTATTCTAGCGGCATAAACATCCAATGTACACACACAGGCATATTAGGAATCATTCTGATGGAGCAGACCAGCAGCCATTCTTGCTATTCGCAGGACCTGCTTTGTCTTGCCAAGAATGTCTCTCTTGCATGCAAACAAAGCCATATGCTATGCTCAAGTCTATTTCAAGAACACAGATAAAACAAATATATATATATGCATGTTGGTCAATCGGAGTTAAAAAAGCTATTCCAAATAAAATTAAAAGTATTTTTAAATCTTAAAAAATTGACTAGGCATCTACACTAGAAGATATCACAAACAGACACTGTTATAAGAAAAGCACATCTGTAACATTCTGTATAAATAAATCCTACACTTTATACTTCAGCATCTAATTTTCAACATGATTTACTAAGGAAATGTGTATAATCACCTTATGCACCAGCATGGTTTCTGTGCCTGTCCCCTATCCCTGCTCCCCCTTTCCTTGTGTGGCCTATTTCAACTGCACGTTGAAATATGAGACAGGAGCATATGTCTCAAAGATAGTATTTCAAGAAAATAAGGTAAAAGAGACACCTTAAGCAGGAAAAGGCTACAACAAGGAGTCTCATATGGTAAAACACCAGGCAGAGATTACATCAAAGCCTACACCAAAGTCAATTAACTGGAAGACAAACCTGCAGAAAACCCAGATCCTCCTTCCAGAGCTCACAAACCTCCTTGAAAAGCCTGGAGAAAGGGAAAGATCCAACTCGTGTCTCTCAGCAGCTGTGCGGAGAAAGGCAAGGCAGCTCAGCTGGCTGACCTTGCAGGAGGTTGAGGTACGAAGTTCAGTTTGTTTCTTGATCGTACACGAAACTGCTGCCTCTGAACTGAGACAACCAGCACCAAGCAAGGGTGCAGAGGGAAGGATAACAGTAACAAGGATCATGGCTAGGTTTGTGAGCTAAAGCACTGACAGGCTTAGGCCCTTTGGGAGATGGGTTCCACTCTCTGGACCTCTTTGAAGCGAGGTGGGTGTTTTTTTCAGGTTTTATGTATTAGGGAATGCTTCAGCTGATCTAATGTATAGATGACATTACGGTATCCCTGTGGAAGTGGAACTTTTCTCCCTCCCATAGGCTAAAAGGTGTTGAGCAAAAACACTTCACTAACAGTTAACCTTTTAAGTTAGTATCAATTAAGCAGTGATTCAGTATAATAAGGTAAAAGTTCATCATGAGCACTACTAAAGGGATTTCAAGATCCGTATTTAATTTCAATACTACGGAAAAATGACTATTATCATGTACAAACCATAGAGAAGATAATGGATATTTTGTTTGTTCACTTCAATAGCTCTGTTGCCTTCTCTTTCACTAGAAGAAAGTCAACAGCACAAGTCAATGAATGGACTAAAATTCCACTTTCAACATGCTCAGAGTTTTACTGAAAGGAAGTTGGAGAATCTGAAAAGATGCCTGTATTATATTCAGTTCTAAAACCATTAAGTAATACATACTGCATGTTATAATCAAAATAGGTACTGAATAATTATCTCTGAAAGATGATTAAAGGATAATGTGTTTATGTGAATACTAGCATACAGAAATACGCATATTAAAATGAAACAAAATGTAGCAACAGCAACAAATTGGAATACAAGGCACGTTTGACTTACTAATAGCTTTTGTTTAAAGTACTTTAGCATATTCTAAATACTGTTTGCAATTTTTTATTTATTAAATGCATATTTACTAGTAAATGGAAGGTGCTTTCTTTACAGTTGACAGAACTGTTATTAAGAGCCATATTCAGGACTTTATCAGAAAATTGTAATGTTTAGTTTATTTGATGTTTTCCATAAAATCCTCAAAAGACAAAATTCTGTCATATGCTTATTCCAGAAAGTATTACACCACAGCACAGAAAATAGTCTAAGGCAATTCTACATAAATCATCAGAACACATTACACACACATATCGGACTTGCTGATAAACATAAGTTTGCTTATATCAGACAATATCCTTGTATTACAGATCTTTAGTATGTAAAATATTGTAAAACTTGATGATCATACTGAGAGCTCTTAAAATGGTAAAAAAGGAACTATTGCAAAAGATGGGAGCTGCCATTTTGCAGAGAAGAAATCAAGAGGAATGGAAATTTTCATTGGTTTGTACCAGTTATGTCTAAACCAGTTCTGTCTAAACATGCGAACATTTCTCAGCTCCCAGGCCCAGTGCCTGCCCTGGCTGACATCTGACCACGCTGGACTGACAGCCAGGCATGTGCCAGCATACCTTGCCTCCCCTCTTCTCCCTCCCTGCCTCCTCGAGATGCCCATTCTCCCAGAGCCAGGTGACACTTGAAGGACATTCCTGTCAAAAGCACCCATCACACAAATGGTGTTCTGGGACCTCAGCAGAGCAGCCAACAGAACATGAGATGAACTGGAACTACATTTGAGGCTTTTTACCCTGCAAAACTATTTCTGGGGAGTATTAAAACATTCTGTCCGCAAACCAACTGAAAATGCTGAATGTAAATGCGCTAACCCCATAACCAGGCCAGCCTACAGGAAGTGGGTTGGGAACACTGCCAAGCATAAATTGTGGTAACATATATAGGCAGTGCAGCATGAAGGCTCCTGATGACTAGAATACCTATGGAGTCAATAAAACAAAATTCTGTAGATGGTAGCAGTGCTCTGAGTAAAGAGATGAAGGGGACATGGATGTAGCTTGTATCTGGACTCTGTAACACCTAGTGAAGTGACAGGTCTGATGGGAAGCTCCCTGCCCATCAGCCTTGGCTCAGTCTCTCTCCCTCTTCTCTTAAATAAGGTCAGTAGATCCAAAAGACATCAACAGGAGTGAAAATGGATAAACAAAGGACCAGGTGTGTTTTTTAAAAACTTATGCTAGGATAAAGTTCTATTACAAAGCTTAAACTAAACTGTGGCTCATTTCTAGCTCTGTCAAAGACTTCCTATATGGCTTTAGGCAATCACTTAAATCCTATATTAAGGGACCCAACTACTTCTAAATACCTATCAACTCTGTCTCTCAGTTGCCTGTAGGTAAAATACAGGTAGCACCATTTCTTTTGTTCACATCTTTGTCCATTCATTTAGGATAGTAAAATACACTCAGGCAGCACCTAGCACAAGTAGCCCCCGAGGAGCTCTGCTGTTACTGGAACAGGAATATTGAGTCAGGCAGTTCAGGAAGGAGCTGTAGTTAAACAGTCTATTCTGGGGTAAAAACACCCACAGAAATTCATCTGCCCCAGGTTGTATGATTCCAGAGTTGGAATAAAAGGGGAAAATATGTCTTCGACATATACCTTCTGAAGAGCAATGATGTCCTTGATATACTGGGGTGTACATATCAATCCAGTAAAACACCAGCTTTGTGACCTGTGGTGGTGTAGGACACAGATATGTTTGGAGGAAGAAATGGTCTAATAGTGCTTCACTGAAACTGCCACAACAATCTCCGAGTATCTGCTAAGATTACAAGCAGTGAGAAATATCATGCTTGTGAATACTGGAGTAATTTTTTTAAGAGTACCGCTTCTGTGGTAAACGTGTCGCTGGTTACTGTAGCAGTATATGGTACAGGAAAAGTGCAATTACAAACACAACCAACCACTAAGGTATATAATTAGTTGATCAAAAGATGTATATGTACAAATTCTTTTGGCGATTGCCTAATCTAAGGTGTTGTGACTACCTCCTTCCATTGACCACAGCAGACACCCAAGGTGTAGCATCCTTAAACACCAGTCTAAAATGTCTAAGCCTCATGAGGGCAGACGTAACAGTAGACTGCAACACATGTGAAGATGGCCCTAAGTGTGAGGCTGCCAAATGTGTTTGACTTGGAGAATGCATTTTTGATCAGAAACCACTGTCCTCCTTTCCGAAAATGTGATCTTTAAAATGACCCCCTTTCCTTGAATACATCTTCCCATGTCTTCTCCTTCCTTTCTTCCACTTATTCCTCCCCCCTCCTCTTCAGCCCTTTGCCCTTACCTTTCCCACATGCTGTTGAGCCTGATTCTTAAAGCAAAAATCAGGTGGGAATGTTCCTACTTAATGCAGCTCAAGTTAGCAGAGAGATGGAACCATTCTTCCTTCCATGCTTTATCTACTTTTCTGACAACTAGGGTCAGAAAAGATTGCTTGGGAGGAGGTGGCTGAGTCCTACCTAAGAGATTCATAGGGGTTGGGTCAAAACATCGTGTGGAAGTCGATAATACATATATTCTCAGTAAAACCAGCAAAGGAGCAGGATCTTTCTTACTGGCCAGAATGGAGACATGTAAGGGCAGGTTTAAAAGAGAACAGGTCTTTATTTCAAGACCAATGGAAGACTCCAGAGTTGGTTTTCAGAACTGGCAGTTTCAGTTTGAGAAAGAAGGAAAAAAACTGTTCATCATGGGAGCGCCCTCTGTGAAGTTCTTAATGATGGCAAGGGCAGAAAAGTGAGCACAGAGCAGGCTCTTTATAAGAAACTGAATGGAAAAAAAAAAAAAAAAGTAAAGGTGCTTTATAAAACTATAGAGAGAGAATAGGGATCAAAGCATCCCTGATCCTGTGGTGAGTTTTCTTAAACTTTAATACAAGCAGTTCAAATTTGTTCATGATCTGTATCTTGAGCAACCTGGTCTAGTGGAAGGTGTCCCTGCCCATGGCAGGGGGGTTGGGACTAGATGATCTTTAATGTCTCTTCCAACCCAAACCATTCTATGATTCTACGATTTACAAAAAATCATTCACAGAAGATGAACAAGCAGATATTTCTCTGTAGTGCAAATTTATACTCTTAATACCACCAATGCCCAAAACCCATGAATATCAGACCTGTCATCTATGAAAAATTGGTTTAGATATTAAAAGAATTCTTTTTGCAATGTTTACACCATTTAACAGAAACCAAAAAATAACCCTGGCAGTAACAGTCACCAACAGTCACCAGCTAGTATGTCTCTAAATGTCACTTAATGTGCTTTCTCTCTCACACACACCTTTTCCCTTCTGTGTGTTTGTGTTTTTCTACAGGCTTCTTGCTCCCTTGCTGGCATTTGCAATGGGCTGCCTCAAATCAGATGTCTGCTGTCTCACAGATCTCACCAAGAAAAGGCTTTTTATCTGCTGACACATTTGAACCATCTGTGGGAAAAGCAGAAGCACTTCAGCACCAGGAAGGACAAAGAAGTCACAGTCCTGTCCCCATAATGTCTTCCAGAAATCCTTGCTCATAAAAATCAGAATAAAAGCAATTTCAGCTTTGTTGTTCCCATTGAGAGAGAATGTAACTTCAGTGGAACCAGTGACTTCACGTAACTTCATGGAAACAGTGAACACAGAAAGACGTCTATAAAAAACTGAGCTAAAGCTGAATATATTAATACACATAAAAAGACGCACAGTGCATATCCCCTCCCCCCCCCCAATAAAGCCTGTATCAGCATGAGGAAAGAGGAAATGGATTGTTATATATCTGTCTAGTAGAAGGGAAAGCACTTTGACTAAGTCTACCAGGGACCAAGCAGGCTTAGTGAGACCAAATAAATATTTATCAACATAGCCAAAGGGCATGTCCTTGCCCACAGGCTAATTGTGTAAGCTTGTATACCGTGAACATAAAACCTGAAAACCAGGGAGCTCCAATTGACTCTGGTCAGTCTGGAATTTATTTGTCAGCATAGAATGCAATGTGCCATCTTTGCATGAGTGCAAACTCCGCTTACATCCAAGCTCTTGAGATTCATTCAGGGTTTGAGATCTCATGCATACTTCTCTAAATTAGAGATAGGCATTGTCCAGAGGTCTCACACCATCTGGCTCTCTTACCCCAGGAATTTCAGGGACATTTCAGGCAAGGCAATAAAGTGCAATGCATTTCTTTTGTTCATTTTCTTTGAGCAACATAGTGAGGCCACCTCAAATTTTGGAGTAGAGTGGAGATGGAGCTTTCATCTCTCTGCATACACATCTTTGCAAAAAGTTAATATCAAATGCTAGCAGAGCTCACCAGGGTTTTTGGCACTGAGTATTCCTCGGTATGCCTGAGTTTACTTATACAAGCTCAGCCTACAAGTCCTAGATGGCAGGCAAGATATATATTCTAAAACACAGACACTACATGGATTTTCCACACATTCAGAGTTGCCCAAGAGTTCAGAAAAACAGGCTAAATAAAATAAATAAATAGTTCAAGTAGGGGGCAGAATGGCCACTACACACATCTTTTTGTGAGAAGCCTGCCTCTGTGTTTGTGTCTAGTTAAGCTAATACAGAAAGATAAAACAACACTGAAAATGACAGTGGAAGTAGTAACGCAATCTGGGTGACTCCCCCAGGAAAGCGTACAGCAACCCAAGAAAGGAGTGAAGAGATGCACAACATGGGAAGAGTAAAGCACTGGGAGGGCACAGTATTTCCCACTGACCATCAAATCCATGTATTAAGAGGTAAAGTGGCCTTATGCTCACTCCATGGGAGAATAAGCAGTGAAGGAGGAAAGAACTATCGGATTTCACAGCATATTTCCCATGTATGGGAATTCAAAATGGCTGATCCCAAAGATGAGGTTTCACTACGTTATAGAAAATGATGAACTTCATTAACAACAAGAGCAAAAAAGTTACCATATACAATAGCTTCCCACACACATAAGTAGCAAATGAACCACATGTACACCACATGTTATCAGTTGGAAGACAGACAAATTAAACAAATTTTCAAGACTACACTCTAACATTAATGTTTATTGCAAAAACCAAGACACTCCAATCAAAGTCTACACCTTGCAGGAGGCACTTAGAAACACATCACAAAACAATGATTTCTGATGCAGGAAGCTTTTCCTTTTTCAGTCCCAGAATAGCACAATGGAATTTGCTGTATTAACCTTTGAAACAGAGGTTGGATTCACTCTTTTCGGAGTGAATCCAAGAATATCACTGCAAATCTGCTACTTTGCTGTGACAGCCAGGAGGACAGATTCAAAGAAATCAAAATGTTCCTTCTCTTCTGTATGGTCAGCAGGCAATCTGATCACAAAAGTATCAACATACTGCACTCTGAGAGCAAAAGCCTAACTAGGTAAAGAGAGGGGAATACATTAATATCAAAATTTATGGAACAGAGTATTTATTTACACCCAGAGAATCAACATCTTTTCATATATAGGCAGAGAAAGGTTTGAATATGAGGTGTAAAGGGGATAAAACCACTTAGCTAGAAGGTCTGAGCTATTTTACAGGACCCTTGAATAAACTAAGAGGCAAATTTATTCCACACACATTTTAGTGGGACATAAGAGATCTCACTATCAAACACTAGGTGCTCAAATCATAAAAATGCTGTGCTTTGACAGTTCTCTAACAGGGGTTGAGCACTTCTTGGGACTTCCTGGGAGTATGTTCATTTACAGACTTAGAGTCTATAACAATTAAGCTTACCAGTGATATCTTGACAAGGTATCAGCTTCCTCCTTTAAGCAGTTTTGTCATTGAATGTAATAGGCATTGTAGAGGAAGATTTTGAACACTTCTGCTCTTATATTATATTTTGATAGAAGGTGAGATTCTGTGGAAGAACCCCAGATAATAAATCACTGGAGCACAAAACTATGTTGATAGCACATCTGTTTTAACAGTATGAAGTGCCACATGGTGTACTGCAGAATAACCTGTTCAGCCGGAAGAGGCTTTCACATCTGTTAAAGGGCCTTTGAACATGTTCACATGAATTCAGATTTCATATTCCCCTTTCTTTTCTGAAATTGTATAAAAAGATCCAAAATCTTAGGAACACGCATGGCTGGGATAGGGTATAGCACGTTGAAAGAGTCAAGATATACTTTTTTTTTTTTTTCCCCTCTCACTCTCAGTAGATGAAATCAACAGGAAATCAGAGGAAAAACCAATGTTGGGAGTTTAAAAGGAGAGCATTATAGACCAGAAATTATATAACAGGAGATAGAGAGGGAAACAGAAGGAATCCAGAAACCAGATATATCAGCCAAGGGGGAAAAAGTATTGGTCCTACTGATAACATGCTAAACCTGAACTCAAAAAAACCTTTTTTTTTTTTGAGCTCTTGGTACTATGTCCTTCCATAACCTTAAGCATATCATTTCACCACACTGTATCTCAACTCTAGACACATTAAATGGGGACCACAACACTTTCCTAACTACTCAACAGTAATACCACCAGAATAATGACAATAATGTCTAGATACATCTAGATACTCAGAAGGACTCTGCTCCCAGAGACATAGCCACAGGCAGAATACTAAAAATTGAGGGTGGCACTAACAAAAACAACTAGTACAGATCCAAGCAGAGGGCACTACAAATTCTGATATAGAAAAAGAAAACATTCTTCATTAAATCAGTTTATTTCTTTGCAAATATATTCCTTTGAGAAATGCCCATATTTTCCTAAACTATATTAATTAGCCACCTAAAACCAACGCTTTTCTATTTAGAGAATATATTTCTTCTTTCATAAGACCATTCTTCAGAACTTAAAAATCTGAGAGTCACCTGAGTATCTACTCAGATGAAGCAGCTATTCTCGTTAGCTTTTGGCAAGAAAGCTCCAGTTTTTCATGTGTAATGAGTTAATAATTTAACTCTCTAGAACTCTTAGTAAATAACGAATTTAATCCCTACTAACCATGAAAAGAAGGACAGGACTGTCTTTGTTATTATACACAACCACAAAACCAATGAAGTGCAGACATACAAAATGTACTCTAACCCACTGAATACTATCAACCTAAAACACATGGAAAGAGAATGGGGAAAAACACCAGCACTGGCAAATGAGTTTAAAGGAGGTTGGCCAAGAGTATTGTAGGTGGCTGGGTTTTATCTTAACTGTTCACAGAGTGAAATGGTCTGTTGCTGTGAGTGATGCCCCACATTAGTAAATGTTGGTCTTTCTCAACACATAAAACTATGTGTTTATCTATCTTCCTGATGCTAGCAGTCTTCTCAAGATGCCTCAACCCTGACAAGAAATAATGAGAGATTAATTAAACTGTTAACCTGTTCTGTAGCACTAGCCATAGTAAGAGAGAGGAAAAGATGGTCCTTCATGGAGAGTGCTGTCACTACACCAGACCTTGGAGAACAAGTGCTCTGAATTAGCCCATGACTCTACAGAACATGTCAAATTTGCAGGAATTATATTTTATATAATTTTATAAAAGAGGATTTGGCCTGCTGTGATTATAGTTCATGCATACAATGAACCACCATGTTAAAGGGTATAAATGGTGACAATTTTAGGCAAGTTAAAGGCAGTCCTTAGGCACCTGATAAGTTTCCAGCCCGTGAAATATTTTCCAAGGATAAACATATGCTGCAGCTGGCAGGAACACAAGGAAAACAACAAAGCAAAGCTACTTGGATATATCAAATAATCTAAAATCACATGCAGCAATAGTGGATGCGATTGGAAATAAGTGATTTCTGTTCCTTGTAAAGAGGAATACTTTAAAAAAGTAATTTATCACCTTGTCCATTCAGATAAGCTTGTGTGTGCAACGGAAGCAAAACAGCAGACAATGCTGTGTAGTAGAAGTAGGTCTATTGAGCAAAACATCCAGTCTACCACATATGGAGGGGCTTACTTTGAACTAGTCTGGTCTCATGGAATGAATGCTCCTGGTTTATTTTCATTTGAAGGAAACCTAGCTCATGTACTCTGAGAGTGCTCCATGACAGAAAGCAAAGTACACTCAAGAGGTGACAATCAGTATATTCTGCGAGTGCAGAGAAGGGCAACGAAGTTGATGAATGCCTGGAGAATAAATCCTATGAGGAGCGATTGAAGGAGTTGGGACTGTTCAGTTTGAGGAAGAGAAGGCTGAGGGGAGACCTCATCACTCTCTACACCTACCTGAAAGGACATTGTAGAGAGGTTGGTGCTGGTCTTCTCTCACAGGTAATTAGAGATAGAACAAGGCTTTAAACTGCAACAGGGGAGGTTTAGAATGGACATTAGGAAAAAAATTTTCACAGAAAGAGTGGTCAGACAGTGGAATAGGCTACCCAGGGAGGTGGTGGAGTCACCATCCCTGGATGTGTTTAAGGGTCGTTTAGATGAGATGCTGGGGGATATGGTGTAGGGGAGAGCTTTGTAGAGTAGGGCTGATGGTTGGACTCGATGATCCCAAGGGTCTTTTCCAACCTGAATGATTCTGTGATTCTGTGATTCAGAAGCACTAATGCTAATGTAGACACAAAGTTTGCTTTCAATAAAAAAAAAAATGAAGCATAATAAATAGTTAATCAGTAGTTCTGTGTTACAGTAAGAATGAATTAGATCCTAAAAAAGGAACCTGAAACTTTGGACTCCAGTACCACACATATGAAAATCCTTATTTTCATGCACACAAGTCCATGCAGATTGGCTTCAGTGGGACTATTATGTGTTGCCATTTCAGCAAATCAAGTTAAATGTGTCTTCACAGTTACGTGCAGACACCTCCATTCATGCTTTCAGTTGAGTTACCTGAGCATGAAGTCCTAAAAGACCTGAAAGGCAGGTCTGACAAAGCAAGGCAAAATCACATGCTGATGTGTCTATGTGAATTTAACACTACATATAGTTCATGTTTCACCAGTTCATTATGCCATGACTGTCGGCACTTGACTGGATAAACATGCCGTTCGCTGTCAATAGGGCAATGCTTGGTTGAATGAATGTTTTTAGATTCATACTTTAACCAGAGCTGAGCACTGCAAGCAAAGCATCCACCTACTAGAATAGAATGGAGGAGGAACTTTGTAACAAAGAGTACATAACAAATTTGTGACACAACAATTACTGCTTCAAAAACTTGATAGTAGTAGATTTAAATTTCACATATGTAAAAACACAATCACTTGCATTTACATTTTTTTCTCTATTTCCGTTGAGTTGGAATTCAAAATTTGGAATAAAATCCTGATACAAATAGCCCTTTGCTATTTGCAGAAGAGTATTTCAGCCAGGTTCTGGGATCAGGCAAAGCTGATTCATCCAAATGAACGAACGTGAAAAAATCAAAGAAACTTTCTTACTAGAATAGCCACTTCTCATAGGGCAGTAAGTGTCACTAGGGAAATGACTTGGGTTTTTCCTATTTGAAAAAGACCTTGAATCAATGCCTTCTTAATTGTGAAATGTATTAAGAGTTTTCAGAAATGACATTATTCTCTAATGCCCCTGTCCATTAATGGAGCACATTCATTGTACTTATTAAGATGGTAAAGAATCATTAGACTGGTGGGAATGAGGGAAAGAAAATTGAAACATTCCCTGCTAAGAAACTAATTTCACAAAAATGACGGGAAGTCAGTGGAACTGAAAAGCAGGAGATGTTAGAATTAGGTCTACTCATTTGAGTCACGTTTGATGGCATCAACAAAGGCTGTGTTGAAGAAAATCATTCTGGTCCTGCTCTCTGTATTTTTCCACAGAGTACTCCCTATTATTTCTACTTTCTTCTGCCAGAATGGCCATGCCCTTACTTCATCCTCTGTAATGGCTTCTGAACCAGGGACTGACCTTTTCAACAGTGCTAGAGTTCCTACTGCACTGCCTCAGATGGCTTTAAAAAGCTATAAAGTTACAGTCTCTTATATTCTGGATATATAAATGAGTTGTAATCATTTCAGTCCACCAATGCATATAAAAAGTTATTGACCATTCAAGGCTTGGAATGCATACCCTAAAAGCACAGGCAGGAGGAACAAATGCAGTAGTGGTAGGAGGGAAATACTTTTCCAAAATGTTGGGTTGGAGGTTTATTGAGATTTCAAAAATGTTCCTTATCTCTACTGGAAGGACCTCTGCTCATCCCAGCATTTTGAAAAAACCCAGGGATGGTAAATGCTGTGCTAGTGGTCATCTAGCTGCCAGAGAGTTAGCCTGGGATATGGGAGCTGAAGGTATATTTAGATTTGACCTGATTCAGATTCAAGAATTCGATCTTGCTGTCCTGCATTCAAGGGAACTGTCCTAACATGGATTAAATCAATCACATCCATGGTCGGGCACAGTAATTATTTTCTTTAATATTCCAAAGTGTAAAAGATAAGATACAAAGGGTAGGCCTAAGTTTTTAGTCTGGAGTGATGGACTTATAGAATATGAGATACTGAAGTTTGCTTCCCTAGTCTGACTCAGAACTTAGCACTGAACACGGACATCTCCATATCCTGGTTGTATTTTCCAGGCTCCAAGCATGGCTGGACTCTTGGGTTTCTCTGGTTTTGAGAAAAAAAAAGATCAGTTGTGGAACACAATATGTTTCTTCTCAAAAGGAAGGAATTAGGAAGTATTTCTTTACAGAACGGGTTGTTGGACGTTGCAATGGGCTGCCCAGGGAGGTGGTGGAGTCCCCATCCCTGGAGGTGTTCAAGAGGCGGGTTGACATAGTGCTTAGGGATATGGTGTAGTTGGGAACTGTCAGTGCTAGGTTAACGGTTGGACTAGATGATCTTCAAGGTCCTTTCCAACACAGATGATTCTGTGATTCTGTGATTCTATGAAAATGGAAAGCAGAAAGGAAAGCAGTTCCTACCAAAAAGGAAAGCAATTATCACAAAATTCCTGACTAGCCATGCTCTGTGGTAAAACAGTAAACGGAGATGAATTTCCAAAACAAAGTTTGCATCAGATTTAAGTCTCAGAAAGTGGTAAGGTGGTTGATTCAGTGTTTCACAGTTTTGCTGCCCAAGGTCATTACTGCACAAGTGAACTATAAGACTGACTGCACCTATGGGACAGCCCCCACCACAACACAAGGCCACAACTACTAGAATGATCTTTTTCACAGGATAAGAGATAGTGGTTACCCAATAGTCAGCTCAGGACCTTAATTTCCAAGCTTTACATTGTAACTCAGAAACTCAGCATTGCTTTGTCCTATTTCTAGTATTAACCTGCAGACATATGATCTGAATCAGAACACAGCAAAACAGGGAGCAAGAGAACTTATCTTCCATTCATTGGTTTGGTATTTTAAATTCAAAGATGATAATAGCAGGCACTGTTGAGCTGGAGGTGTAGGGAATCATCCCAGGAAGAACAGCATTAGCACATCTTTAGTGTGCAGGCTGCTGGGAGCAGAGGATTCAGAGTGTGGGTCTGAGCAGCCAGCATGTTTGGGGAAGGGAAATCAAGCAGGTGGTGAATAGGAAAGCTGGATCAGTAAGTGGAAAAGAGCTGTCAGGGGAATCATTAGGAGCAGTTGCCTGGCCAGCTCCCAGTTAGAAGCAGCAGCTGTGCCAGCCTGATGAGGGGAGGGGATGCTGCTCCACGCCAGATGTGCACAGCGTGAGCACACTGTGTTGGCTGCCAGAGATGGGGAGAAATAAAGAGGGAAGCCATAGGGAGGGTGGTGCAGAGAGCTAGAGGAGCAGCTGCCAGGATACTACAGGAGACAGACGCTGCAAGCAGAACAGCATGTACCACTGCTGCAGCCCTGTGATCACTGAGCCATTTCTGTCTAGAAGTAAGGGGTTAAGTAAATGTCCAGGTAAAAAATGTTTCAGGGGCTGTAGGTGCTGATTAGGCTGATCCATGCCTTTGTGACCACTTCCTGCTATCAAGATGAGCTGGTAATTTCTGCCTGAACTACTGCTTAATTTTGTCACTGTATGGTAGCTAAGAATTATTTCTTGGACTAGGCAGTGGCTTAAAACTGCAGTGAAGGATATTAGATTTTGTTCTGTCGACTGCCCTATAAAGTCTGATTTTTCTCTCTCTTTCTCAGCTCAAATGTAATTCATGAATTCACTCAGAATAGACACGTTTGTCTGGCTCTTGAAGCTGAGCTGTGATGAACACCGCAGAACGCAATCGATCAAAAGTTTCAAGACAGTGTTCATGCCTTGGGACTATGAACATCTATTTCGATTTCCTCTCTTGGTGCTATGTCATGCCTCTACTACTCATTTGCACTTCTTTGACCATCTTTTGCTGAAACTCTTCTGACATACGATAGCGATTATATTTCTGACCGGGTGGTCGGAATTTTATAACCCAGCAAACATGTTCTGCCTCACCTCCTTTATAGCAAAATTTCACTATTTCATCCTTAATTTTCTGCAGTTTTTGTCGTCAAGTTCCCATCTTGCCCCACTTTCAATTGTTGTATTTGTAGAATATTCCTTGTCTTTTTGGGGATGCCTCAGGTTTTTTAAATCATAGGTTTTTATACATAAACTTTTCAAAAAGGGTTCTGAAACCTCATTCCCCTGTCGTTGCCACTGGAGTATAACAGTATGAGACACTGCATTGAGCTAAGCAAAACCAGCATTTTCTGTACTTCTGCTTAGCTTTCAATTCATCAGATAGAGCATATCTGGTTTAGGTAGCTTCCTTCTGCCTGTTTAGAAGTCAGAATATAAATAAATATACATTTTTATTTCTCCCAAGAGATCTAAGCTAACTGCCATAATATATAAAGAAAGAGTGAGCATGTTTTATTCAACAGAAAATTCCATCACAAACATTGTACAATGAGCAGGATGGAGCAAATAATTCATAGTGATTACGGTATTAGAGAAGCTTAACCTGTCTTCTGCCTAAGGCACCTATGCCAGGAGATTTCCATTCTTTTAAAAGTGTACAGTATTCAGTGTCTGTGTCATTTTTTAATGTCTAAATGGATTGAAACAGGTATGTGCTAATAGTTCCTAGTTATTATTCACTGATTGAGTTATACTGTAATTGATCAGAGAGGTCACATAGCACGAATTTTGAAGTCTGGATAGAAGTTACACAGAATAACCTTTTAAAGAAAAAAGGTGCATATGTAAATACAAAATACGCTCTGCTAAATTGGGTACTTTGATACATTTTCTTTTTAGTCTACTAAAAAAATATAAAAAATACAAAAACATTAGAAATAAAATAAATTGTTATATAAAATGTTATAAAAAAGGTGCAGAAAAAAATCAAGCATTGGGATAAATTTTGTTAAGGTATATATTCACAGCTTTAAAAAAATGTTGTATTGTTAAAATAGTATGGACTATTTGTGTTTAGGCAGTTTTTGACACTCTAAAGGTGCATACATTTAGATAAACCCAGGAATAGATACGATTCCCTGCTATATTATTATCATTATTATAAAAGTAAACACCTCAGTAAAGCTCTACGATCATCTTGTGCTCCAAATTCAGGTCTTTAGTGCACTTTAAAATTCATTTTCAATTTAAATAAAATCAGTTCTTGAGCTTGTAGCCTGAATTACTAACATGAAATAGAAAAGACCAGTCTGTGGTCTCAGCTCATGACACCAGAGTAAATAGTTCTTTGTGAGTTTGCAGTCTGTATTAACACCACCATTCACAAACTTCTCAATTTCACATGACTGCGACCAAGCTGGTGAGAAATTATGAAGGCAGACCATGGGCCATAAAATGGAGTCTGCTTTTCTAGCCAGTAAGTAATACTTTAACTGCTTACTCCACCCTCTTAAAGCCCCCACAGTAAAGCTCTCCTCTGTAGGACACCAATCATCTCTGACTGTTTTATTGTCTCCATCCCTCCCTCCTACTCCATATATAATTTGAAGTAGGTAATTAAGCACTACAAAATGCTTAGTTGAAGCTGCTGGATGTAACACAGAGACTGGCATCAAAACCAGAGCACAGGTTTCCAAGGTGCAACGTTAAGACAGCTTAACAGCAGCATCATTATTAATTTCATAATTATAAGACACTTTTGGAATTTTCTGTATTGGACAGTATTTCAGAAGTGCATCTTGTTTATCACTGAAATGGGTATTTATATTTGTGATAATGGTTATCATATGCTTTTACAGAACTCAATCTCTATTTAAAAAATATTTAAGCTATAAACATATTAGATAGAAGGATGTCCAACATACCTGGATGCTCTAGTCCTGATTTAGGCGGGCATTTAATCAGATGCTTTACAGTGCATAAAGAGTACAAATGAACTGAAATTTTCTTCTTCTTTGCCTTTATTTAGATATAAAACTTGATCATACAGGCTGCATCTCACAAGGAACATTGTTCACTGACATATACACCGAAATCAGCGCAATGCACTTACAAGTATTTTTATTCTAAAACGTTGCTTCGACTCTCTCATGCACCACAGAAAGGGAAAGTGCTGCTTGAACTGTGAAACTGAGAGAAGCCACTAGACCAGAGACTGTAAAATGAAAAAGGTGGAAATAGTGCAAACCTCTCCAAAGAAAAAGAAGAAAGCAACAATGAGGATTTTTTGTCCTGCCTTTAACTATGAAGATGAGATGTAAATAACCTTGTTTCAGAGAAATTTGCATCCAGTATCTTTATCATCTTATTCCAAATCTAACTTGAGGCTTAACATAAAAGCTAACACAATTTTCAGGAATCCCTCCCACTAGAAAGAGATAAAGACAAATATTGTAATTGTCTTAGGTCATTCTGCCAATTTCTCTTTAAAATAATGTTCTGTTTTGTTTTGAGAATTTCATACTGCCTTAGTCAAATTGTGGTCAATAATATTATTCTGCTGGGGTTTTCCCCCAAAATGGCAGATTTTTATCTGTTTGACCTCTGTCACGCAGATAGAAATAGCTAACTGAAGAGTCTAAATGAAAGATGGAAGGCAGAGACTTAAAATCTGTACTCCAGCCTACTTCATCCAGGGCTTGCATTAACAGACACCCTCAAAATATCTCAGTTTCCTATTTTACACATTGCTTTTACCTTGTTCTCTGCAAATAAGTGGAGATTTCAGTGGAATTAACCTCATGACACACCTGAGCCTGACTTCCCAGAACTCAGCTTTTCCTCTGCGTTCCATCACAAGCCCTTTCAAAAAGGGAAGTACCTGAAACACGAAACACCAAAATCTTGGCATCACACAAAATTCCTTTGACTTTTATTATCCATCAGACTAAAGTATGCATTTCAAACTCATTTTCTGGAAGTATCTCCTTACTATCCACCCTCGTACAAGAAATAAGACTTTCCTTGGTCACGGCATCCTCTGCCATAAAAGACAGCCATGTAACCCTTCCATCTGCACTGAAATGATGTTGTGTCTCACCTCAGTTAAATAGAGTGAGATGAGAAATACACCTTCGATCTATATGTCTCTGTAAACTCAAAATCCTTTGCATTGGCCCAATGGGAACTCCAATGAAAGAGATCACAAGAGCTATTTTTTTTTAAGCTATCTAAGCCACTGACAAATGTTTTCTTGTTTTCAAAAGTTTTCTAAATACCCGAGAGAGCATGGTTCAGAAAATTCTGCAGGAAATACAAAGATTCAGTTAGTTTCCATTTTTCTTCTCATTCTCACCCTTTGCCTAGGAGCTGTCTTGCTAGTTCTCCTCATTTGAACAGTAATTTATTACATATGTTTATTCCCTCTTGTGTACTTAAAACATTTTATAGTTCCTAATTTCCTAGTTATAAGATTATACCCTCTGATTTCCATGGCTCTCTGCCAAATATAACAGTTCATTCTGGATTATTGAAAACATATGCAGAAGCTTCAGCAAGCCTGATCTCCCATCCGTCTTTATTTCTTTCACAAACTCTCTTTCTGAACACACCGATGCCTCAGACCTTTTAACATTTATTTCTTTTCTTCATGGACTTGCTGCAGTCACTAACTACTGCCCCTTGTAATATTAACTACTTCAGAAATTGATCACCAGATACTTTGTAGTAAATGGGGCAGACTCTGAGCAGAAGTAAATTGTACAGATGGAGTTAAATGAGAGTCCAGCTGCTCTACAGGAGTTTCGGGCTCACTTAAAGAAGGAGGCTTTGGACTCCAGGTTCTCCGAGCCTGGCAAAGGTGCTAAACATATCTAAGGATTTGCATACAGGGCAGACTGATGAAGCAGCTGTATCCAGCAAAAGCAGCTGCCATGGCTATACCCTGACACTGCTCCACTTGTACCCAGCAGAAAAGCTGTTTGTGTTGTGTTTTGCCTTGCTTATCATCCTTGCTAACAAACTTGTCTATTAATGGAGCAATAACACATCACCTAACTCATTTGTATCAGTAACATCTTAAAGCTTTCATGCAGTCCACTAAAATCCTTTCTGAAGTTGTTCCCACTAAATTCTATGGGGAAAACTACAATTTTGACCCAAAGGAGTGCTGAACATATCCCCCATGCTAGTGTCCTAGCCTTCCACAAAGCTGCTGCCTCCATCTGCATAAACATTTCCTAGTCTGCCTTTTCATTCTGTCCTCAGAGATCTGTAATAGTTCCCTGTGATTGCTCTTATGCCTTTCCTGTGCTTCACTTCAATCAAAGCTGTCTCTGCGCTGGTAGCCAAACCACATGTCATTTCATCCTTCTGTCAGAGTGTTCTCCCTTGTCTCTCATATTCCTCCGTATCAGTGCAGCAATCCATTTTAAACTGTCTGCGACCCCGTTAGACTGCAACAGGGAAGAAAGTACATAACGTGCAATCTTGGAGAAAGATAAGAAAAAGAAAGATGAGGAGACAAAGCAAGGAGAGAACTAAGTTTGAGATTTCTGCTTTATCTAGTGAGGCAAAGCCCCCACTGCCTGCAGAGAAAGCCTGGAAGGAGACTCACACTTCCCCCGGGGCAGTCGCGCACCTTCCCGCGCTGCTCTGCAGGTCACCATGAAGGTACAGGCATGCTTTCAAAACCTACTTCACACTAGAAGTAATACTGGGAAGAAAAACAGAAGTAAAGTTGTCCTGGGAGATGTAATTCAAATAAAAGCATCCGCTGGTTGTTTTTCTTTAAGCCACATCTACTAAGGGCAGATTTTACCATGCTGCCCCCTCCTTCCAGCAGCTCCAAGAGGGGCTCTGAAGAGAACTCTGTGTTTTCAGTGGCCATGTGGGGATTTGCCCACATTTCTTTCCACAGTTCCTTGCCACACTCCATTTGTATCTTTGTATCTCCCTGGGTGAAAAGTTCCACAGAATAGATTTTGTTTATCTAAATACCCAGTTAAAACTCTAGGTAATTGACAATTATTTTATACAAAACTAACAACCTGAACTGGTTTGAGCTCCCCAACTCACTGTCACATAACTGCTTGCTACAGTTGTTGCAGCTGACCTGCAGGCACACCTCCAGCCGAGCGAGGGTGTCTCGACACAAGCGATACAACAAGCATGCCTCTAAGGAAAGCAACTCACTCTTCTCCTATTGCAAAACATTCTTCCTAGGCCATGTAGATGAAGTCAAACTGCTAATGAGATAACAGGGAATAAACATCACTTGTGGTCATTTAGCGTCTCTACTCCATTACAGGCTGAATACTTGGTTTATGGGGTTTTTTATTATAACTGGCTTTCTCATCTGTGATGTGACCAGGATGAGCGTGGTCCTGAGATGTACCCCAGAAGGGGAGGCAGCAGACACTGGCCCACTCCTCCAGAGGCCACAGCTTCCTGGCTATCATTTCAACTGTGGCACTCGAGTCCATGGCTCCTCAATAACTACAACAAACATTTTAATTAGATTTCCCTACGCTTTGAAGCATAGACAGAGTGTGAATAAAAAGTATGTTTGCTATATTCTATACAGTAATTTTGTTCAGAAAAGAGTCCTAAACTGAGTAGGAGTGACTAAAATTAGAGTGTCAGAAAAGACAGTTTGTTACTTGAAAAATTTAAACTGTAAATACTGCAGAGTTATTTGAAATGGCTGTTTGTGAAAATTCATTTTCTACACTGCATTGCCTTTCTTGATCAAATTATGAGCATTAATGTACCACTAGCAGCTTATTTTTCTCAAAGAAGTCTGAATTACAGTTGAGCAGGGAAGCAGTGAAGGTAAGTGAGCCAGAGATAATTCTTCGATAAGGTGACCAAAATTACAAGCATGCCTACAGACTCTGAGTCTTTATTTCATCAAAAGGCTACAATGTCTGGCTGAAATAATAACAATAACAATAATAATAATAATAAAGGTTTATATGATCAGTTCTATAGGAAAATCTGTTGGTCTGTCAAGCTAATTATCTGACACCACTGTTGCAGCACATTAAATTCTGCATTAACAAGGCACTTGGCATCCTCATGACTCCTTGGGAGACTGAACATTTGCTAAACAACAAGCTACCAGGCAACAGGACTTCAGAAGTTCCTACTTCCCAAGCTCCATTTCTCTCTTGGCGTATACACACTACGCTTCCCCCCATGCAAGCTGTGCATCCTGCACATGGAAGGAAAAATGAGCTGTCTAAGAAGCAGCTGGAGTAAGCCACCTTTCCAAACCAAGGTGCTCTGGGATTTCATGTAAAGGAGGACGATGACACTGAACTGACCCATGTCTGGATCAGTGTAATCCTCTTCTTTGACTAAATTGACTTGTGTTGTGTGTTGGTTTACAATAAGACATGGGCATTGCAAACATGACACTGCTTAAAGTAGTAACAAAAGCCTTGTCATCTCCTGTGCAACAGGTAGGACAAGATCACTCAGGGGGATTCACTGAAAGTCTGTTGGGTCTCCCCTTGCATTCACAAGTGTGAGGAACAAGACTGAGGAAAGAAAAAGCATTGTCTGCTACCTTTGTATTTCTCAAGTCCCACAGCTACCAGAAGGAAGACTACAGGGAAATTCTCTTCTGGTTACTTTGGTTGGCTTTAACGCTGCTTTGTGCCAATGAAGAATCCTAAAGTTACTTTAAGAGGTCATATGACCCAGAGCTGAGAGCTTAGGGTTTCACAGATCTCAAAGTACCAGCTGCTATAAAATTCACATATCTTCAGCTTATCACACTTACAATATAAACTAGCAATAAGAATCAAATTAATGTCAGAGGTTGGATGGAAGGAACTCTTAAAAATTTTATTTGGCAGTTTGCTTCTATAAAATCCCATTTTTTCTTTTTCACCACTTTTTTTATGTTTTATAACCTTACTAAGCTCAGGTACAGGCAGAGGTGGTGAACACAAAGCTTGCATATAAAATAAATGAGCTTTTCTAATTTTTGCTGATAAAATAAAAACTTGCACCTAAATTAGGTTGAAATACTCATCTATTCTTCTGCATTTATGTGGCTTTATTTATTTTAAGTGCCTCTTTGTACTTCAGTGAACAATTACAAATCATTTTCCCAATTTCTTCAGACACTCAGGCATGCCAAGAGCTAATTAACTAGTGTGACAATTGCGAGAAGCAGCAACATAATTCAGTTTTTGAATGGCTGGAAGGTATTTAATTTGAATAAAAGAGGAATTAAATAGCAGTAGTAATAAATGGTATTGACAGGTAGGGTACACATATCAGAAAGGTCACCAACAAAGTGTTTGTGGGTACTTTCAGAACTCCGCTTTGGAGTTGTGAAATTAGAATTAATTGGCTGGAGCTGTTTTATAGACTATTTCACACATTTAATACCTTACAATCTATTGAGGTAATCAGCCATGTGTAAAGAACAAGTTTTGAATCGATTCCCTGATTAAGTAAAATATAAGGGCCTTTGTATGCAAAATGTGGGATGCTTAATGCAAGATTCATCTGGCACAGTGGTATACGGGTAGGAAAGACTTTTTCAGTGTTGTGAATCCCAGTGTTTGAGATATAGTACTCACGGCAATGAACTTATGAGAATTTGAGCAACTATTGGCACAGCTCGGAAGCAAATCCTGCTCTTGCTGTTGGAAGTAAATTTGATAAAAGTAATAACTGAATTATGTAGACTTCTATCTGATAACCATCAGTGTTATCCTACATCCACATTTTTTTCTTGTTTAGTTTAAGTAAGCTTTCACTGTCTTTTAAAATACCAAAAAGAAGAGATCCAATTGGATAATGGGAAAATATTCTCCCTTTCTCTTCTTAGAACAATAAAAAAAAAAAAGAATGAGTAAGTTTCCCAAGTTTGCAAAGCAGAATACAGTTATAAGCTAAAAACCACATTGCCCAGAAATACTGGCACTATGGGAATCTGGTTTTGCTTGACATTCTACCTCAGCCACCACTCTCATGTTTTGGACTCAAATTGCTCCTTATCCAGTGCAGTCCACCATTTTGCCCCTAGTTTGTGTGCTCCCAGTATTGACTCTCCCTTGAGTTGAATACCTTGTAGCAGCAAAACCAGGTGGATCAAATACCTGATGGACTTGAAAGAAAGACTAGCTCTCCACCACTGATCCAGAGAAGGGACATAGAAGCATAGGTAGACTTGATTAAAGAAGACCTACATGGTTAAACCTTAATGAAAATCATAAGTGCGGTCCCATTCCCATGGAGAAAAGGTGCATTGTCTATGGGTACATCTATATTAACGTTCTTTATTGCAGAGTAGTAAAGAAATTAAGTGAATCCCCCGATCATTCCCACCTATTATGTATTTGTTCAGCTCTTGGAAGGGTTCTGGTGTGTGTGGACTGGATTCTTTTAGGATGAAACCAACTGACAGATGCACTGTGGAGAATCACAAGAATCCAAACCAAGAAGCAGGCTCCACTGTGACAAAGTTTTCCGGTAATAGTGACACCAATGTACTGGTAAAAGGCTCTGAAACTGTCAATCTGCAATTCCCTGATGTGCTTCTTGAGCTTTCCTATGTGTGGCATGTGCAGAGAGGTCCACAAAGATCAAAAGGACTGCAGATTGTCCAGGACTGAGGGCTGCAGAATACACCTGAACCATCCCCCCACCCAAAATTTAGGACATGTACAGGTTGGGAGACAGACCTATCTATGTGGCATAGAAGGTGGTTGGCAGCTGAGGTAGAGCTTGGGACCAGTAACACTCTTCTCATACCCCTCCTTTATATTTTGGCAAACATGAAAGCCGCCTGGCCTCAGTCTGGTGTGCAGAAGAAATGTACTTCTACTCCAGAAACTTTCAGGCACCCAGAAAGGGAGAGAAACGGAAAAGGAAGCTCTGTCCTGTTTGCTGACATGTCACTTTGAAGTCTCTGGCTTGCTACACCATAACCCAAGGCAAGATGAAGATGTAGGCAAGGCTGTGAATCAGGCAGGGTTTCAAGTAGCTGACTACCAAAGAAGCCATAGTGCTTTTTACGGTTTTGGCAATACACCAGCCCATTCTCCAAGCTGGATGAAGAGTGTCTTGGTGTGGTTCATATTAAACAGTGGTAGAGTGTCCTCACTGAGCTTAAAAGCCTCATTCACCATCTTTGGAGAGATATGAAGCAGTAACATGTTCTCATAAAACAAAGCATGACATAATCATGGAAACTGTTTCCTAGTTTTCTTTGCTCTCACTACTTCAAGGCCTTCCCATTTGAGCAACTGAGAGCACCTCTAGGTGTCCTGCATTTTCTAGGTGCCAAGACTAGCAAATAACAGAAGAAAAACTCCTATGGCACTTTGCTGGCCATGGCATAAAGGTAACATCAGTGTTGAGGTAGGTCATCCTGCCCAGTCCCTCTCAAAAATTAGATAAGGAATGGGTAAATCTCAGTACTACACAGAAAACTGTGCCCTAGAGAAGCGGGGAGCTGTATGGTGGATAGCTATAGGCAGTGAACTTGCATTGTAACCTTGCAGACAGTCCTGGACTCACAGACTTGTTTTTGGTTCCTCCACAGAGGTGAGCCACAAAAGCCTTGCTCTCTTCCAGTTTCCACCCCAGCCTCCGGTACCTCAGCCCTACATTGCCTCAGCCAGGAGGCAGCATATGTCTAGGACGCCATCCTAGAAAACATGCTGTAGTATCAGTCTGAGGCAGTGTTAAGAGGAGAGGAAGGAGAGAAGGTCAGCTCAGAAGATGTTCATGGACAGGATCTCCAGAGTCCTTAACAGGCCTGGCAACAGTTCTTGACAAAGAGGCTTCAGATTGCAGAGCAATGGAGCAGGAGGCTCTGGTGATATGGCAGAAGCACGCTGTGCTCTTGAGTGGCAACTAGTAGCCAGGCAGATGTAGGAGGAACAAATGGAAGAAGGAAAAGAGGACCCATCATATCTGGGGACCACCATCTCCACCAACACTTGCTGTGCAACCCAGACCCTCTCTAGATGTGAAGTAGTCTTGGAAAGACATTGGTAGTAGGGTCTGCATAACCTGGGCATCTCCTCTCCTCCTCACATCTGTGGTCAAAACAGTGCAAATGACAAATGAAAACAGCTACAGTGCAAAAAGTCCTAAGAAAGCCTTTGTCCATGTTACTTCCTCAGTCAGCATTTGGTTTTCATCTGAAGAGCCTCAGGCAACAGGTATTGGGGGTGTTAGATCTAGGGGATCAGCCTAACTCTAGCCTAAAGTAGAAACTGATGTCTTCTATGGTTCAGGGAAATGGGACTTACATATTTTTATACATGTAAATATGTGCATGATGTAAGTATCTGGGACAATTGCAATTTCTTCTAAATTAAGAGTTTAGCAATTTTTTTTTTTTCCTAGCTGCTAACTTAAAAATGGTTACAAATTAGGAAAGGCAAGTGCAAATTCATCTGTATATTAAATTAGATGAGAAGGATTCTTATGTACTAGCTCTTGCCAGAAACAGATGGGCTTGATAACAGTATGCTCTAGTTGGGCAAATACTTTGCACTCCAGTTCGCATGTAATGTATCAAACGTTGTTTAAATTCTATGTTGAGTGTTTAAACACAACATGTTACAGCAGTGCTAAACCACCAACCTTTTCTTTTTATTCTGATACAAAATACATATGAATTATTAGACTCAGATGAATTTTAGCTCGATTGTCCTTGATCAGGACTCCTTGCAACGTGATCAATATACAAAGTAGTTCCTTATCTTTTTGGGAGATACTCAGGTACTGTAAATCTCCTGCTCACCAGTCTGGCTGGTATGTGTCTCTAGGGAATAAGAGCATCAGCTTTGTACCAGTTAGTTTTAGTTTCTCAAGCAAAGAAGTGATTCAGCAAGAATAAACTTGGAAATATTCTGCAGGTTGGACTAGAAATCATGCAACTGATGGGAATATATTTATGTATCTATGTGGGATTTTTGAAAAATATTTTTCTGGTTTGTTTGGACTATTACAAAACTGTACATACAAGTCAAAAAAATCATCACATGCTGTTCCATAATAAATGGTTTTGTTCCTAAACACTTCTCTTTTCCTTTCATGCTGATAGCATGTTCCTTATAGCTATTTACTCCTTAGCCATCCTTTGATCTCTAGGCTACAGCTTTTTATGTTGCAAGCAAAAAAAAATGCTGTTTAGTTCCTGCATAACCAAAATACTCAACCTGAGATCTTCACTCACCATAGTTAGCCCCATTTCACCTTAAGACCTTATAGTTCATCCTGCTCATTAAAAACCATGTGATGCTTTCTTCTTCAGAACAAAATTCAGACTTTGCTGGGAAGTCAAGACATTAAAAGTAAAGGAGATTTTTAAAATATTTTTTAAAGCAAGTAAGAGCTGATTTGGTATTTTTTTTGGACAGATGCCTTCCTCATAATCTGGACTGCACTCTAGACAGATCTTCTTGCTTTAGTTTCAAACCTTGAGTTCAATTTCCTGCTTTGCATTCCCCATTCAGAAACAAGAGTCCAGAAATGTCAACTGAATAATGGAACTGAGAAGTCAATTAGGTCATTATCCTTCCTTTTGTTGCTTAGATCCCTGTTCATTTTTTCTATAGAAATATAATAAATATGAGCCATTCTCACATATCCCTTTTTTCTTGCCATTTATTTCCTGATTCCTCCTATTTGAGTTTATCATTACTTCCTTCTTGATTTTTCAAGAATATGTCTACAAAAGTGTCTTTCCTGAGGAAATACCCTCAGAATGAAAATATATGGATATATTCATACCTGGTGGCAGTCTACTAATGCATGCTGAGATTTGTCATGAGTCAACTTACCCAATTTTTGAGGGAACAAATTGAAAGAAAAAAAATCTTTTAGGCTCAGGTCTCTCCTATTTAGTCTTTTTATACAGTCTGGAATAGGATAAGATTACTAATCTATGAGGGACTGAAAATGTACAGTTAGGAGATTGAAAAGCATTATCTTGTAAAATTCTTTCACTAAGACAGCCATATATTTTGCTGCAGTGGCAACCAACCTTGCAAGAAGAGATTCTCTCAAACACTTTGAAAAGAGAACTAGCAAGGAAAAAAAACCCCAATATTTAAATTCACAGTGCTAAAATTCATGATGAAAATACATTTGTAAAGATAAGGAAGGCATCACAAGCTTTTCCAGATTTTCATATTCTGTGACCTTGCTTAATCTCACAAAGCACTGTGCAGTGGCATGGAAAACCACCTATAATTTCTGTAACAATATGATGTGCATTTCATGGAATAGACAGTTGTTGACCTATTGTAGTAATTGTTTGGCTTCCAATTACACAGCTTGAAAAACATCAGGTCCTTGTGAGAGTATGTAAATTTTATCAGCCAAATGCACCTATTCACTATAGTCAAGCTATTCTAATGGAATTACATCAGAGATTAATTTTGTCCAATGTATTGTTTAGCAAAAGAAAATCAAAATAGCAATTAGTGTTTTGAAGAGAAACAACAAAGAATATAGCCAAGGGTATTCATAACTTTTTTTTTTTTTTTAACCTTTGGATGCTTGCCAAATTCCAGAGCTCTATAAAATGTTTGCATTTTGAGAAGACATTAATGGGGGGGGTGGGGGGGTGTCTGGTGTGTTTAATCTGATCCTGCTTACCCACAAAGACTATAGAGACCTGTTTCTCTGAATTCAGTAGACAGTACTTTGCTGATGGCTTCAGCATTGTTTCGTTAAGTGTTCAGCTCAAGAGTTACCCTTCTAAGTTTTCTCTCTGCATCCACAAATTTTCCCCTTATCCTTTGAGACACAAATTACCTCCATGCTACATGCTTATTCAATATCTAACAGAGCAGTCACATCAGAGGAGCTGCCACAATATTTAACAATAAAAAGTAATGATGCTTGAGCTACCTCTAGATCTGCTGGAGGGACAACACAGCAGGGCACAAGCAATCTAGGAGTATTCTGGAGTGCATTGATGACAACTTCCTGACACAGAAGATCAGGAAGCAGAAGAGGAGAGATACTCTGCTGAACCTTACACTTGCAAACAAGGAAGAACAGGTCAGAGATGTGAAGGCTGGGGGCAGTCTTTGCTGCAGTGACCATGGGATAGTGAAGTTCAGGACTGTGAGGGGTGAGAACAAAGCAAATAGTAGGATCACAACCCTCAGCTTCAGAATAGACTTTGGCCTGTTCAGGGATGGAAGAATCCCATGGGTGATGATCCTGGAGAGAAGAGGGATCTAGGACAGCTGGTTGATTTTCAAGGATTGCCAGACCAAGATTGGTCTGTCCCCAAGAGCAAGTCAAGCAAAGGCAGTAGGGGTCCTACACGGATGAACAACTAGGTCTTGACTAAACTCAAACGTAAAGGGAAGCATATAAGAAGTGAAAGAAGGGCCAAGTGACCCAAGAGAAATATAGAGACAGTCAGAGCATGCAGTTACAGAGTTAGGGAAGCCCAAACCCTTCTGCAGTTGAATGTGGTAAGGGACATGAAGGTTAAGAAGGAGGGCTTTTTTTTTTACAGGTCCATCAGCAGCAAAAGGAAGACTAGGGCAAATATGGGCCTGCTGCTGAATGAGGCGGGGGACCTGGTGACAAAGGACACAGAAAAGGCTAAAGTACTCAACACTGTTTCAAATTAGCTGGCTAGGAATAATCCCATGCACCACTGTAAGCTGGAGGACAATTGTTTGAAGCTAGAAAGCAGTTTCATGAAAAAGGCCTGGAGTTCCTTGCGGACACCAAGTTGAACATGAGACAGCGATGTGCCCTTGCAGCAAAGAAGGTCAACAGCCTTTCAGGCTGCATTAGGCAAGGCGTTGTCAGCAAGTGAAGAGGGGAGTAAAGATGGCGCCAAACCCTTCTCAGTGGTGTCCAGTGGGAGGATAACATGCAATGGGAACACATTAAAAAATAAGAAATTCTATCTGAACTCAGAAAATTTTCTTACTGTGAGTGGTCAAACACTGGAACAGACTGCCCAGAGAAGCTGTGCAGTCTCTATCTTTGGACATATTAAAAAACTGACTGAACAGTATCCTGAGCAATCTGCTCTAGTTGATCCTGCTTTGAGCACTGTGTGGAGAGGGGTAGACTAGATGGTCTGCAGAGGTCCCTGCCAGACTCAATTATTGTATCATTCCATGATTTATAGTTAACTTTAGTTTTTCTGAATTACTTGTTTATATCCATGTGTTGGGTTTGTGTGTGGCAGGGGTTTTGGTAGCAGGGGAGGGGGCTACAGAAGTGGCTCCTGCAAGAAGCTCCCCCGGCTTCAAGTCAGACCCGCCTCTGTGCCAAGACCAGGCCAATTAGCGACGGTGTCTGCACCTCTGCAATAACATATTTAAGAAGCGGAACCTGGGAGGAGGAGTTGGAGTTGTGAGGTGAAGGGGTTGTGAGGGAAATACCTATGCAAACACCAAGGTCAGTTGAAGAACGGGGGGTGGGGGGGGGGGGGTGGGGGGGGTGGGATGTGTCAGCGCAGAGACTCCCCTGAAGCCCATGCTGAGGGGGCAGGCTGTCCCCCTGCAGCCCATGGAGGTCACCCATGGAGCAGATGCCCACCTGCAGCCCATGTGGGACCCCACATCAGAGCAGGTGGCTGCACCCGAAGAAGACCAGGACTCTGAGGGAAGCCTGCACCACGGGAGGACTGTAACACATGGGAGGGACCCATGCTGGAGCAATTCATGAAGAGCTGCAGCCCGTGGGAAGGACTTACATCAGAGGAAGTTCGTGGAGGACTGTCTCCCATAAGAGGGACCCCACGCTGGAGCAGAGGAAGAGTGGGAGGAGTCCTCCCTCTGAGGAGGAAGGAGCAGCAGACCCAATGGGTGATGAACTGATCGCAACCCCCCTCCCCTGCCTTCCTGTGCTGCTGAGGGGGAGGAGGTAGAGAAATTGGGAGCAAAGCTGAGCCTGGGAAGAAAGAAGGGGTGGGAGGAAGGTGTTTTTAAATCTCACTGTCTTCTGTTTGATTGGAAAATTAAGCAGTAGTGGTGGTGTTTAAAATAAATTGATGTTCTTTTTCTTCCCCTAATGAGTCTGTCTTTTGCCTGTGACCATAATTGGTGAGTCATTCCTCTCTGTCCTTGTCGCAATTCCTGAGCCTTTTCCTTTATTTTTTTCCTCCTGAGGGGAAAGGAGTGAGCGAGCAGCTGCATAGAGCTCAGTTGCCCCCTGGGCTCAAATCATGACAATGCATAACCAACAAGCCATTCCACTTTCTGAATATCCTTTAGCTTCTCTCATCTACACCATGCTTAAAGTTCTTGTCCCTGGCTTTAAGAAACATCTCTCTTCATTACATCAGATTTCCTTATGCCTCTTCTCTGCAACTTACTTTTCTCATCTACTCCCCATTTTCATGCCTTCTCCCTACATACTGATAACTACATTCCAGCTCCATCATCTTGGGTCTTTAATATATATCCAATTTATATTACATTATAGGGAAAAATACTTGGGAGAAAAGTCTTCATGAGCATTTCTCTCTCTGTTATTATATCCTTACCTACCACCCTTGCCCACAATGAGTAACAAGTTATTTCATGAATAATTGCACAAAAGTGGTGTAGGTATCCTTCAGCAGCAGAGCACTGCACAACAATAAATTATAATACCCAGAAAGCATCACAGAGTTTTCTATTTTGGGATTTTTAAAAATATTAATTTCTTTTAAAAAGTAGTTTGATCACTTTATACCATCAATGCAAGATGCAGAAATAGATATGCAGGACTTGGGCTATATTGCCTCTTCAGTCCCAAAGAGTTGTGGTGAACGGAGTTAAATCTGGTTGGCGGCCGGTCACGAGTGGTGTCCCCCAGGGCTCGGGTTTGGGGCCATTCCTGTTTAACATCTTTATTGATGATCTAGACGAGGGGATCGAGTGCACCCTCAGTAAGTTTGTAAATGACACCAGGTTGGGTGGGAGCGTTGATCTGCTCGAGGGTAGGGAGGCTCTGCAGAGAGACCTGGACAGGCTGGAGCGACGGGTTAGGGCCAACTGTAGGAGTTTCAATAAGGCCAAATGCCGGGTGCTGCACTTGGGCCACAACAACCCCCAGCAGCGCTACAGGCTTGGGGAGGAGTGGTTGGAGAGCTGCCAGTCAGAGAGGGACCTGAGGGTGTTGATCGACAGCCGGCTGAACATGAGCCAGCAGTGTGCCCAGGTGGCCATGAAGGCCAATGGCATCCTGGCTTGTATCAGAAATAGCGTGGCCAGAAGGGACAGGGAAGGGATCTTGCCCCTGTACTCGGCCCTGGTGAGGCCGCACCTTGAATACCGTGTTCAGTTTTGGGCCCCTCACTACAAAAAGGACATTGAATTACTTGAGTGTGTCCAGAGAAGGACAACGAAGCTGGTGAAGGGTCTGGAGCACATGTTGTATGAGGAGCGGCTGAGGGAACTGGGGTTGTTTAGTCTGGAGAAGAGGAGGCTGAGGGGAGACCTCATCGCCCTCTACAACTACCTGAAAGGAGGTTGCAGAGAGCTGGGGATGAGTCTCTTTAACCAAGTGACAAGTGACAGGACAAGAGGTAATGGCCTCAAGTTGCGCCGGGGAATGTTTAGACCAGATATTAGGAAGCATTTCTTTACAGAACGGGTTGTTAGGCGTTGGAATGGGCTGTCCAGGGAGGTGGTGGAGTCCCCATCCCTGGAGGTGTTCTTAAGAGTAAAGTTGACTTAGCGCTTAGGGATATGGTGTAGTTGGGAACTGTCAGTGTTAGGTCAATGGTTGGACTGGATGATCTTCAAGGTCTTTTCCAACCTAGACGATTCTGTGATTCTGTGATTCTTCCGTTATTCTAGTATGCTTTCAAGCAGTCAGGTAGTTCTTCTTTTTTCAGCAGAGTAACACAAACAGACTCCTTATTACAGTTGGACTGTTAACTCCTTTCTCATTCTGATCACTCATCGAAAAACTACTAGGAAGAGTTTTTTCTGACATTTCCAAGATGTAGATTCAGCCTACAACCTTCAGAGACACCCTCATCCCACTTTAAATATGCTGCAATATGCTGTCTGCTTACCCAGGGAAGTGGTTGAGTCACCACCCCTGGAGGTATTTAAAAGACGTGTAGATGTGGTGCTTAGTGACATGGATTAGTGGTGGACTTGGCAGTGTTAGATTTATCGTTGGACTCCATGATATTAAAGGTCTTTTCCAACCTAAACGATTCTATGATTCTAAATACTGCTGAAACTTCTTTTGTGTTTTTGTAGCACCCTCTTCTCTCACCATCCTTCTCAATAAGTGTACTTTCTTACTATGAGAGCAGTAGAAATTACTACTTACAGAGTAAAGAACTCTTCAACAAGTTTGGGCTAACAGACTTGGTGAGCATTAGGTGAAATAAAAAAATTATTAACAAGGAAAGAAGAAAAAAACACCCCAAACCCTGAAAATAAGGTATTTAGAGGACATTTTCTTATTTTGCAGTTAAGTAATGTGAAGAAGGGAAGTTTTGACCTGTTTTATCAGAGCATTCCTTTTCAGCTGGCAGTTATGAAAGCAGGAAATTGCAAAGATACTTGTTCACATGTGTGCACACAAAGATATTCCCTAATATAAATTTTGGGAGTATTTTCAAGCCTTTTTCAAGAAACTTTTTAAAGTACTAAAAATGTAACGTCACTATTAATATCTTCAGATTCCCTTTAAACAAGTTGAAATAAGTCACAATAACAAGATATAAAATGTGATAAAGCTCTTGCATCCGCACTTGCCTTTCTTCTATCACTAGAGATGCTGACCCTCATGTTGTCAACCTAATATTGATAATTCATCTAATTCTCCAAGAAACCCATTGCTGACTAAGGACTGGACAGAGGAAAAGTGATTCACAGAGTAAGTCTGAAGCTGCATCAAACTTATAAAGAACATTTAGACAAGACAAAAATACAGAAAAGGAAAACCAAATCAGTAATATACGTATGTCAGCAGTTTTCTCAGATCAAGGTGCTGCGTGAAATGCACTTTTGTTCATCTCTACAAGGTGATCATGGCTGATGAAAAATCATATGAGGAGACATTATCAGAAACTTGAGCTCAGAGACATCCATGTATACAGAAGGACATCTACATCTCTGCACACCTTACAAACTCTATATCCACCAACTCCTTGACATTAGTACCCTCATTTTTATGTTTTTCCATTTTTCTGCCTGAAATCTAAGTTCAGATAATGACATGTAAAAATGGCACCAATGAACACAAAAGATGAAAATGTGCATTTATACTGGCAACATTTAATGGAAAGAAAAGTAAAGATTAATTGTAACAGACAAATTCAAGTGCACAGACAGATCCACGTACAATTATCTAAAACTTTTTACAACTGCACCGGCCATAAATGGATTTAAATAGATGTTGTTTATTTCTGAAACTCTCATAGAGATATAACCAGAAAATCACTATATGATCAATAGTGAAAATACTGCAGTTACTCAGGTGGTTTCTGGACTTTCATCTAGCATACAGAAATAACAAGATACTAGTATGTGGTATGTAGCTGAGCAAAGGGCAAATTTTGATACAAATACCGAGACAAAGCAATTTGAAATATAAGGTAATATCTGCTAGGTCTTAAATATTTCTGTGCCTTAAATAAATTGTGATTCCTTGATAAAAAGCGGAATTGGTGATAAATTCTTCCTACAACCATTGCATTAATTACAGCTAGAATGAGAAGCAGACTCGTTAGTGAGAAAGAGAACAAGATTTTTATGAAAAAATCCCACACCTATGTAAGTACTTTACCTAGCCAGATGAAAGAAGTCTTGCACTCCACCTGTGGATATATATAGGTTTCATCTTCAGCCAAAAATAGATCTATGATGTATGAATCTGAATAAGATTATTCAATAAATGTCTTAAATTTAGTTACATAACCAAATTGTCCCAAATCTTTCAGGATCCAAACTATTCCAATGAATAGTAAACTTTCTTTAGGTATTTTTCAGTCATGATGTGCTGGCAAATAAATCTTCCTAACAAGCTACTGGCATAGTAACACTGTGATTCTGTCCTAATGACTCACTCCACAATTTTGGGTCAAGTTAAGTTCCTCTTCTCATACCTAATAATATCTATCTTATTCAACAGGGTAAGATATTCCCCTGAATGGGGCTACTTTTCAGTAACATACAACTCCATCTGATTAACATAGAAGAATCTGTTCCTAAATAATTATCACACAGGGGGCTGTTGATTATATTATGTTGAAATATGAAGAAACATAACTAGGCATATTGCACCTCATACTCAAGATAAGTCTAAAGATAATGGCAGTTAAATTACATGATCAAAAAATGTCTCTTCTTCATATTTGAAAACCAGGCCAAAAAATGTTGTAAAGTGAATAAACTGTCATGTTCATTCTTCTTCTATGCCATATGAAAGAACTCAAAATTTCCTTGCAAGAAGAAATGCAATTTCTTGGACAGAAAAATAAAAGCAAAAAAGCTTCATCAGAAAAGTGTCTAAGCAACCTTTTCTTCTTTTTAAATATTCAGATGTTTCTGTGCCACAGATTAACATCCAGTTCATACTCTCAAAAAGACAATGCAGAAGAAAACAGCAGCTTTCTCCTCCTTTCCTTCTTGAACTGCAGTATTCAGTAGAGTGAATGAATGATTTAAAAGTTCTCAAGTAGACACAATATACCTTGATTTGTTCCTTCTAGAATATCACTGAAGTCAATTAACTCAACTGAGGGTTTGGTTTTTACCTGCAATGTACAAAAAATATGAGATTCAAGTAATTGTATCATGAACGAGGGGCATCCACTCAGAACAAAAATGGCTAAAATGCAAGTTTTGTTTTTCAGAAAACATTTATGTTTGTTTTCAATGCAAACTGAACCTTTTTTGTTCCCCCCAAAATTTTACAGTGAACTAGAAATTCTGAGAACTGGTTTTCTAAGAAACAAAAGGACTGACTGGGGCTGCATTCCTTTCAGTTCCCATGTTTGATCAGTTCATATCTCCTCAGGTAGCAAAAGAATCAGAAGACAGTATGTTCTTTAACAATAAAAAGGGTCAAGAAGCTAGGAGTAGCCATCCCTGTCCATCACCATATAGGACTAAATACTAATATTAACAAAAAAGAAAATATTTTCAATCTTAATTTAATTTCACATCTACTACTGTTGGTAGAAAAGTCTCCTGATAGTGGTATAATTCAGTGCAGCCAAGACATACAGTCCAATTTTGGCAGGTCAGCAACCCATCACTACACCAAAGCTTAGTTTCTGATACTCTAGTTAGGACCTGTGCTAAAGGAACATGAGAACACATCAGGTTACACCTGTAACAGTGACAAAACAAGCTTCTTCATGGGACTATAAGGAGGCAAAATACCTTGCAGTACAGTAGAGAAATGCTAAGGCTGAAGCTCTGAGACATCTATGAGAACCGCTGTAGTACCATCAAGCTCTTGGCAATAACAGACTGGACATCTATCAGCCCTCTGATGACATACGTATGGATGTTAAGGATGCAAAAATCTCAGCTGGCACCTGTCATTCTATTTCGACAATATGACTGGCGCACTATGGATTGTTACACCACTTGAGAGCATGACCTAGCAGCTGAACCCTCTGTGAAATGGGTGGAAGAAACGTCCGCCATGCAAACTCCTATGCCGAGACAGCCACAACATCCTCTTCATATACTGCACCTCCATCTGTGCAATCTGGCAGCTACAGCTGTGCTAAGAACATCACTAGACCCATTTCTGGTAAGAAACAAGCTAGAACTTCCACTGTGGACTCACAGGAGATTCAGTCAAGTCAAATATTTATCCTTTGACCTTTTGAACTGAAGAGAGTAACTGAAAAAACAACAGCAACAAAAACCTGAGCACGTACATCCCTACAGTAACTTCCTGAGAAATGTAGAAAATTACCTAGGAAATCCAGTGCCAACTGGCACTACTGCTACTAAGAAAAAACTTCCCAATGGCCTTCTTTATTAACAATACTTTCTATTACAAAAATGTTTCCTTCAAGCAGAGTGTTATTAGTAATGACACAGGTCACATACTTTGATTCATTTATTGAATTCCTTGCTCTTCTGATTTATTAATAGGGGACTTCCCCAGGTTAGTGGGGCTTATTACAATCCTGTTTAATTCTTCTTCATTTTTCATTATTAGGTTCTTACACACTTTAAGCCACTACTTTTTTCTGCTTTCTGAACTCCAGGCAACTTAGCCCAAAGATATAGCACAGAAAGAGACTGCAGATAAGGAAAATAAAAAGCTACAATATTCTAAATGTGTTTTAACTGGACAGTGGGCAGGGGAAGCTTAAAAGACATTTCAATTCAAATATTCTCGACTTCTTCCCTAAGGACAGTGATACTCTTTTTATTCTGCAATGTATATACGTACCCTCCCACATGTTTCTTTTAGTCAAAGCTTTCAGGCTAAGCCAATGACAGGTGGCAGTCCTAGCGTGAGAGGACCACATGCTGTGGACATTAATGAGTTTCCTTCAGGCCCAAATGGAAGTTTTATAACCTTAGGTTGACTTACTCTCCTCTTCAGTTAAATAAAAATATTTCAGCTCATACAAACAGCTCAGGAAGATACAGAAACAGCAAGAGCCAAATGAGTGGAGGGATTTAGAGCTTTTCCAAGGTTTACTTCCAGTTCAATCATTTTCAGTCGCTCATTAGGCAATGCAGTAAATCTCTTACTCTCTCTTTTGGAATCCAACATGCATTACCCAAAAGCAAGTGAGAAAGGAAGACTGGGATTGTAAAGTGTATTCCAAAGTTTATTTTTACTTCCATGATGGACTTCAGTGAATTATAAGAAAACAGCAATTCTGGCTATAGCTAACAAGCTGCAAATGCTGCCCTGAAAGAGTCAGTCTAATGCCACACATATAGAATAGATCAGTTTGATGTTTGCAGTGCCTTATAGGCTTTAAATATTTTATGCCTTCTCCATTTGTTAATGCTTCCAGTCTAACACAGAAAGAAATCAGAAAACAGCAAGTTGACTAAAGCAGAAGTTCGTGAGAACAGAAACAATCTTAGCAAACTACAAGTTTTAGTTGTGGATTAAATGAACAGAGCTTTGGCCTTCCTTCATTCAGCTGGACTTTTGGGAAGCTTCAGACTCATGGCAGAAAAGAAACATGACTTTTGCTTGTGACAATCTTCTTTATACCATGCCTGAGAAAGGAAAAGAAGCAAGTCTGTATAACAAAGTGTTTGGCTCAAATGACCTGCAATAAGTACTGGATACATACTCTCTTTCATGGTACTAATAATTCGCATTTATGGATAACCTCTGGTCTCACAGTGACCGTGATGTAGAAATCTAGGCATAAAAAAGGCTGGACAGAGTATGTATCAGAGAGGTAGCACTGTGATACTCAAAGAGTTTTACCTTACTGCAGGACATCAGAAAGCAACAGTGTCTCTGCATCTATCACTTGCTCATCTTCCTGCTTTAAGTACCTCACACTGGTTTTTATCATCAGGATAAAAAGATCCCCAGCAGTCTTCAGGTGACAGTGACTACAGCAACCTGGACTGGGTTTTAAATGAACGACTTTGAGGTGAAAGATTCTCTTTTTCATTACCAACTGCGTGAGTCATAATTCATTTATCCTGCCCTTAAAATAAACCACATTTCCAAAAGTGTGTCTTGACGTCTCTTCTCTTTTCCTTCAGTTATGACAAATGGAAAAATTTGTACAACATGTATTTCTACACTTACTGACAGCTTATATAAATTATTTCTTTATGTCTTTGTAGTTTTACATACAATATTTTAAATGCCTGAGATTGCATATAGTTGTATTGAATTCCATTAGGATTCCTGAGTCTGTCAGAGTAATGATGTATTTCAGGTTTTGAACTTCACATGTAGTTCATCTAATTTACAGTGGTTATGTTAAAAAGTCTATTTTCTTATCCTTTTAAACCAGGTACAGAACAAATTCTAATCATTACCCCATGAGATTGTGAAAAATTATTATTTTTCTGTCAATATTTGAAGCTAGTCTTTTAGAGAGGGCTGCAACATATGTACTTTAAAAAATGCACACCCATCCAAAGGTCTTCCAATAACCTCCCTAGTTCCCATTACACACCCAGGATTCTCTCTTAACTTTATGAACATAGATGCCATTCAGATGGTTCCCTTCAATAAAGCCATAGGAGAGACTCCTTACTGCCCAAAGAAATAAGAAAAATGGGACACTATGGCTCCAAAGGATGGGACTCTGGAGAGAGGATGAATCAAAATTGTACAGTAATGTTTGATAACCTGGGTATCAATAGTAGAATATTGTTTTACTCTTGCTCCCAATGTTAAATACAGCTGGTTATACTTATTCAGACAATTTCCACCCATTACCTGATGGTTTTGCAGTAAATACATACTAGGTCATTTAAATCTTTCAGGGTCATACACTGCAATCAGTCCGAGTGCTGAACTTTCATGCAGTAACTGTCAGAATGTCCGAGATATTTTTAATCAGAAGCTGGAAACCCTATTTCCTAACCATGTCAACAGATGTTCTGCATACACGCCATGAACAGCATATACACAGGCTTTGAGGGAAAGAGCTTTTCAAAATAGGCATAATATATGGACATAATATATAGACATAATAGGCACCAGGAGTAGATTAGAAATTAAAACTGTTATAAATCTGAATCCTTATCAGCATGGAATGGAATATCTGAATTATGCATAATGTGGGGAAGAAGAAAACACAGTAGTGCAAAATCACACACTAAATTACAGGACAAATATCAGAGCCCATCATATTTCACCCTCTACCTCCCCTTCACTAATAAACCCTGTCAATGAAATAAGCCTCAACAAGTTTTTCTCCTGCTTTGTCAGTTCCTCTTGTTCATTGTACCTTAGACGTCACACTGATTTACTGGTCTTTTCATACCCCCATCTCTCCTGAAGGGTAATTTTTTCACGATGCCTCAAAGAAACAAACAAATAGCACATATTAAATTCCAAGACAAACCCTTCCTCAGTCTTCACAGTAAATCCTGCCTCTCTGTGTCTTCATTTAGATTTTTAATAGCTCAGGTTAAGGATTTCGTTTATCTGCTTGTACAGAGCAAACACATACAGTGACATTTAAGAAAGACTCAATCATCATAATAATTAGCTCCTTAAGTTAGCATCCAAAGTCTATTGCTGAGGTCAGTGTATATTGCACGATATCCATAAGCTCGTACAGAGAATTCACATATAAACTCATTAGAAGACAAGGCCAGTCTCAAAGATCTTACAGAGTATAAAGGAAAGGCAGGTGCTCAGCTGCACAGAGCAGGAACTGAATTTCCACAGTGGCAAAGTAGGCACAGGGCACCTTGGGCACAGCCTTGAACGCAGCCAAGCCAATTTTGGCCAGATGTTTGCAAAAATCATTCTCATGAAGGTGAAGGGAAAAAGGTAGGAGAGATGGGGGCCAGGGGGAGAGAGCACCTCTTGCTACAGGAGGCTTGGATGTCCAAGGGGACAGAAACATGAAATTCATCATTTTCCATTCTACCTTCTCCACCCACCCAATATGCCAAACGGATCATGAAGTCAGGAGAAGTATTTTCCAAGATTCCAAGTAGTTGTTATGCTCTGTATGTGCATCTCCTCATTACTCCCATGGATACCCTTTCTGCTATACGTCACCTGCAGGCAGAATATGCCCAGACAAGGCAGCTGTGACCTCCAGTCACTCCCTGCATGGTATGGTCTCTAGCACCAACAGCCTTGTTCATGTTTATCCATCTATGCCCAAATGATTACAATGTTAAAATAAATCTGTTTTGATTTTGAACACATACATTGTATGTTGAACAAATCCAGAACTGATAGTTTTTGATCATATGGCTATACGATTGGGCATTATTCCAACTGTCTCCTGAGATTTTTGTGTATAAGAAATTTCTTTTTTACTCTAACTTTTTCCATGTCCTCAGGGATTTTGTCATTATTGATTAGATGCAAAATTAGATCATAACCTAGCTAAATAAAATTTCCTTTCATATGACAGTTCTTTGGTCTCTGCTTCCTGTGTCATTTTATTACTCATTGTGCAAATTATATTAAAAATTTAATTTTCCTTTTCATGTAAAAAGAAAAATCAAAATATCAGACTGCATCCAATTTACATCTATCATTCATAATGATAGAACAAAAATAAACCTGTCTTCACATAACAAATGAGCATTGCTTCACAGTTTTGATTATAAATACAATATCATCTCTTGCATAAAAACCTCTAAAATGCACTATCCCACTTCTCCAAGTTCTTCTCTAAGTCTACTTGTCACTATTTGGAAATTCCTGCTATTTAAAGAGAAGTGGGTCACTGCTGCCAAGAAGAACCTTGTCCCAGAATAGTGCAGGGTTAGATATCTTCACTGTACTGTCACCACAGTATCTGACTTTGCAAATGGTTAGTAAAATAAAATACCAAATCCTTGCAGAAATAGGTTTTCATTTGATATATCTCTATACTATATCACTTTTTATCCTTGTCTATTGTGCTGACTGAACACCTTCCTATGACACAAACATTGCAAGCAATGCACAGCAAAGACTGACAACGTAAGAGATTTCAGGTCAAATATTCAATAATGTATTTGACTTATCATAACAGTTTGCTATGGCAAAGCATCTTGAAGCCAGCTGTTAGCAGGACAGCAAAGTCATGTTTAGCTAGTCTGGAAAAAGAAGGAGCAAACTTATAAATGTTTTTAATTAAAATTCTGAAGTTAAAATTTAGGTAGAATTTCCGATATGATACTGTTGCATACAGCCTTATAAGCTCTCCCTCTCAGCATCTGAGCAGTGTGAAATCCTGTGCCTGTTCCAAGATGGAGTTTTGGAGGAAAGAAGTCATAACAAATCAGAAGATAATTTGGCCTCTGCCCTGGTTAAATTCAATTTTAGAGCAGAGGTGGGTTTTAGTCATGAGCATGTCTACTGAAGAGTATATCTGTAAAGTGTAGGCTTGTCTTTTTTGGCCATCCAGTTATGGATATGTTAAACAACTGCAGACTTCTTCACCAAACCCACATGAAAGCCCCAACAGCAACTAAGGTACAAAGGGATGAATATTATTATTATTTTTATATGACAGTGAAACCTGGAGAAAAAACAAAATAAAAGTTAGGGCTTTAAGAACAATCTAAAGCAAAACATGAAGAAGGAAGCAGAGAAATAATAAAATTGTAAACAGAGAATCAGAAACCACTCCAAATAGTAAACTATCCTGACTACAATGTGAGTCATACTTGAAAGTAGGAAATTACTATACCTTTTGTACGGAAAAAGAACAGTCTATTCACTTCTAAAAATCCCATGACCAGAAACATGATGTCAAAACAGAAGGAGTTCAGATATTTCTGTGCCTCCTTTTCAGTTTTAATAGATGCCATATCCCCATGTAACAGGAGAGAAGAAAGGTCAGCTGAGCTAAGCCGCATGAGAGAAAGAGTACCTAATGGAGGAAAAAGGAGAGAAGTGATGAGGAGAGATATATATTGTAAAGGCAATGTCTTGGGAACAGAGAAACCTACTTTTTACTTCTCATGTTTTCTCCCTGGCCCATTGTACATATAACAGCAAGTCACTGATTCGTTCTGCACATCTGAGCCGTGCTCCTAAAGAACTGGAGAGAGGAAAGATGCACAGGCAGAGGCAAAACAGAATAGCTCCCATGGCATTTCTGTAACGAGGTCTCTTGTATCACCAGCAAACAGTCCCAGCAGAAAATATTTTGTTACTGTTGGGGTTGAATTATTTATTTTGCAGATGCATGTAAAAGCCACCATCGGGGCTTGCTTAGCCCTTTGGTATAAAAAAAGGATATGTATCATGAAAAGGTAATCACTGCCCCAAGGAGATGACAATCCACCTGCAATGTGGGGAGTAACAGATGGAGGCCTCGAAAAACCTGTGGGGCAGCACAAACTGAACATGGAGCAATCATAGTGTCACTGGCTGGGGTCACATCTCACCACCTGCTAAACCTTCACAGAGTGCTCCTCAGCCAAAAATCCATCTTTACTAAGTTATCCACAACCTCCACAGGATATGTAACTCTCTCTCCCTTGCCTGGTGAGACTGGTATAAAACCCAGCCTGCTTCACAGGACCACTTAAATTCCTGCAGGATTCACGCCAATAAGTATCCAGTGCTTGGCTTCAGAAAGATTTTCAGGAAGACAATTTTCCAGAAAGAAGGCAATCTGATGAAAACAGAGTTAAATCCGGTTGGCAGCCGATCACGAGTGGTGTCCCCCAGGGCTCGGGTTTGGGGCCATTCCTGTTTAACATCTTTATTGATGATCTAGATGAGGGGATCAAGTGCACCCTTAGTAAGTTTGCAGATGATACCAAGTTGGGTGGGAGTGTTGATCTGCTCGAGGGTAGGGAGGCTCTGCAGAGAGACCTGGACAGGCTGGAGCGATGGGCTAAGGCCAACTGTAGGAGTTTCAATAAGGCCAAATGCCGGGTGCTGCACTTCAGCCACAACAACCCCCAGCAGCGCTACAGGCTTGGGGAGGAGTGGCTGGAGAGCTGCCAGTCAGAGAGGGACCTGGGGGTGTTGATCGACAGCTGGCTGAACATGAGCCAGCAGTGTGCCCAGGTGGCCATGAAGGCCAATGGCATCCTGGCTTGTGTCAGAAATAGCGTGGCCAGCAGGGACAGGGAAGGGATCTTACCCCTGTACTCGGCACTGGTGAGGCCGCACCTTGATTACTGTGTTCAGTTTTGGGCCCCTCACTACAAAAAGGACATTGAATTACTCGAGCGTGTAACGAAGCTGGTGAAGGGTCTGGAGCACATGTTGTACGAGGAGCGGCTGAGGGAACTGGGGTTGTTTAGTCTGGAAAAGAGGAGGCTGAGGGGAGACCTCATCGCCCTCTACAGCTACCTGAAAGGAGGTTGCAGAGAACTGGGGATGAATCTCTTTAACCATGTAACAAGCGACAGGACAAGAGGGAATGGCCTCAAGTTGCGCCAGGGAAGATTTAGACTAGATATTCGGAAGCATTTCTTTACAGAACGGGTTGTTAGGCATTGGAATGGGCTGCCCAGGGAGGTGGTGGAGTCCCCATCCCTGGAGGTGTTCTTAAGAGTAAAGTTGATTTAGCGCTTAGGGATATGGTGTAGTTGGGAACTGTCAATGTTAGGTTAATGGTTGGACTGGATGATCTTCAAGGTCTTTTCCAACCTAGATGATTCTGTGAAAATGAAACTCTCTACAAAACCATGAATTCAGTTTTGTTAAGGGTTTTTTTCTGGCTGTGTCCAGAACAGGGTTAGAGACAAATTACCCCATGTAGTCATGATCAGCATTAAAAATTACTGCTCCTGAAAATGAAAATCTGCCTAACACAGGCTACAAGCTGTTCAACTAGTTTTCAAGGCCCCAGGTCACATGTTTACAATCAGGTTACTTACTGGTCATTGTGGGTGGGATGATCTGTTCCTCCTTGTATAACTAATGAACTATTCACTCTGGTAGGAATGTGAGCCTGATGTACCCATATGCCTGTCAAGTGTGATACCCCCTGGACCATGGTGGGTGTTTTAAGAGTAAAATGAAAATGTTCCAGCTAAAGACAGTGAGAAAGTGAGGTCCTACTATCCATGGGATGTTGGAGATCCCTGTCCTGGTTTCTTGCTTTAGACAATCTTTAATTATTGCTACAAAAATAGAGAATTCTGTATGGTATAAACTGAAGAAGATGCTTAAAACTTGCTCCTAGTTCAGCAGGTAGGTATTATTTGAGTCCTATATCTCTACTATGTGCTTTTGCAGCTACACTGCTAGTTGTGAGGGGGAAGGACATGCTCCTTTCCCTAAGACCTGTGATGAAGCATGCAAAGTAGAAGAAACACTCAAAAAAAAGAAAAGCTTGAAGACTTCTTAGAGAATACTTAATACATTAAAAGTGTCTTTTCATCCAACTCTAATTTTGGTACTAACATAGTCTAATTTTCAGAAGTATCCAGCAGTGCCATCTCCCATCCATATCAGTAAGAAGTAAACTTGAAATGAAGATGAGGTCACTAGGCTTTAGGTTTTCTTCCAAATGCAAAAAAGTATAATGCTTAGCTTTGCTTTGCCTGGCTTCTTGGTTTGGGGGGAAGGCAGGAGGTTGTGTTTGGTTTTGTTGGATTTTTACTATTGACCTGAAGAATATAAGAACTTTCAATCAGCTAAAAAAAGTCATAGAAATGTATAATCTTAATTTTTTAATCTTCTGAGCCCTATTAGTGACCAGTAAAAGAGGTACACTAAAATATTCCAGTGAATCATAAAAGGATAATTAAGTTTTCCCAAATGAACAAAAGCTCAGTCTTGTAAATGTTTAAGATCTTATACACCTTTCAGAAAAGGAGTTTCCTACCCTGCTCACTGTTTTTCTACACTCTAGAGATCTAACTCAATACTCAGTCAGGAAGGTACAACAGGGGCAAGGAAAAAAAAAATCCACTAAAGAACATATAAAGTTGGCAAAAGGTCTTCAAGTTTATATGAACAGAGGAACATAAGTGTCAGTGAAAGTGTCAGTGAAAATGAAAACCTTTGCTTAGAGTATTCATAAGCAAATATAAAATCTAGAGGCAACAATATCATTTGAATCTTTCACTGCAACAGCAGAATAACAATTGGAGAATCAGGACTACCATAAACATGTCAGATAATATTGAGCAACACTTTCTCTGTGTAGCAGTTTGTTACTAGTCCAAATTTTTAGTATGAAGACAGTAACTTCTAAAAGTGCAGGGTTTTTAACAATAATATTTCCCTAAACTTTTTTTTCATCAGATTCATTTAACCCCATAGTCCTGGTAATGTTTCTTTTTCATTTTTTTTTTTACAATCTTTTTCAAATTTGGAAATGGCAAAGATTATTTAAAAAAATTATTCACGAAATTCAGGTGCTTTTTTTTTTCTGTTTCTAAAGGATATATATAATTTGACAAATTTTTCCTAGAACAAAACAGTTCAGTGTACCTTCCATGTGAAAATATTACAGATGCTTATATCATATTATTACATTTACATCTTACTCCTCACAATGTTCTTCGCATATGATATTCGTGCTTTTGTATTACTCATTAAAATAATAGTATTCTGTCTCCTGACATGATGACTAATTGTACTTCTTACATGTTCCATCAGGGACACATTACTGGACAGGAAAATTAGTATTCACATATAAATGAGTGCCTCTTCATTTATGAAAGGTTCCCCATACTTTCATGTTAACTTACTCAATGTTCATTAATATTTTAATAAATTCAAATGACTCTTCATCCATTCAAAAATTTATGAACATTGACTGACTGAGGGATTTGGAAACTCATCAAATGAATTTCACTGTTTCTATTTATAAAAATATTCATGGATAATGTCCTGGATATAGTTACCACCTTCAGCTCTCACTAGGTAAAGGTAGGATTTGAAAAAGCACGCTCTTGTTGCAACATTTGCAGGCACAGATGAAAGTTAGGTTCCATTTCAGTCTACTGGAAGGGTAGCACTTACAGGCATAAAGCAAAAGAGGATCTCAGCACCAAAGGGTTTATAGCCCTAGGTAATAGCTATAGACAAAAGGAAGGGAAAACATGAAAAGAGAACCATGAGCATGATTCTAGGGAGTTAAATGTGCTTTTTTTGTAACTATGCGCAAGCATATAATGAAGATTATTGTAATTTTGGACAAAGACAGAAGATGAAGTTATCTAGTATCAGTCTGGGCACATTTCAAAACTCAAGGAAGAAAACAATATTAGGAGTGGGATCAGTATCAGGAAATTTACTGATAAAAATGACAGGCCTTACCGAACTTGGCACTGAAGAACAGTGTCTCACCCATGCCATTTGTTTGCTCTTGGCACTCCCATCCTCTTGCCTCTTAAGAAGTCTGAGAAGCCTGCCAGCTCTCCATTTTAACATCTCTTCATTCCAATAATCCCAGAAATAATGTCTTAAAATTCTAAATAAATTTAATCAAAACCAGTGGTAGCCTTTCCATTAATTTGAGTAAGAACTGGTCAGGCCTTTTGACTGGGGAGATGCCTGAGGCAAGAACTTAGCATTTCTTCATGTACTAATTGTAAAATAATTAATAAAAGTAAATTAGATCAAATATAACTTAGAGAAAACCACTCTCTGAATTGTGATTGTTGAAACACAGCCAGAGGAGTACTTTCAGGAGTCTGCTCAGCTGTTTAATGCTGATTTAATTATGATGTTTAGACATGGTCTACTACTGAGATACCTGCTGTAGCTTGCTAGCTACATTAGACCTCAGGTAGGTGACCTTATGTGTTAATAGTCGGAAAGACAAAAGTGCAATGTACCAATATGTGAACGAATATGGCTTATTTTGTAGACATACGTGTAAACTGTTCCTTTAGTTTGAACCCAAGAAAATTCAAACCTGTGACTTAAGTCTGAAATTTAGATTTTAGAGAAATTTTGTCAAAACTCATCTTTACACAGTTTTTCTGCATTAAAACATGACTGTACATGATTCTACAGAATCTCAATGATTTGGACATAAAATCCATCAGTCTATCTAACCTATCGATTACAAGAGCCTTTCATCCCCAAAGTTTCTTCTGACATACAACTCTGGAGATACAGCAAACAGATGCAGAATCTATCGATCAAAGTTCATTGTTACAATTTCATCATTTTATCAAAAGTAAATAAAGACTGTGCACATAAAAAATCCACTAAGTACTAACTTCAGCATACATTATATATTTTTCTGGCCTCAGGAAATTTAATCTAAAAAGCAAAACAAATTTTCTTTCCCATAACTGATAAGGTGTTTTCTTTTTTTTTAACTCACTAATGAAAACAGGCAATCCTGTATTTTTGTTTCATAGTGCTTCCCTAAGGGCAAAGATAAACTTCACTCTTATCTGTTCTTCTGTTGTTCCTAGAATGATTGCTCTGTTCATTATATTGTTTGATGTTGCCATCTCAGCTTTCCAGTGCCTGATTTGTTCACTTAATTCTCTGTTATTAGGCTCTCCATTCCAAAAAACCCCTGTTTTTCTCATTTAAAAACCAATGTCATCTTTATGTATTATGGATTTACAGTTCACAATGTTAATGGATCATGGACACAATGATGAAAGGTTAAATTATGAAAATTTATTTCACTTGCATAAAAAGGGAACAAGTGATAGTGCCGTATAAGTGAATATGAATCATTACCGCACAAAGATCATAATCTAAAGGCACCTATAAAGCACCTGAGCCACAACCCTCACAAGTTCACAGAATGCTAAGAAACAAAATCTGAATGTGTGGATTATGAGATAAGAGTGTGCTGGCCACACGCTACTCTCCCGGTGGGTATCCATCCAGCTGCACAGTGAATTTACCTCCAAGGTGGGAGTGACAAAGACTATATCTCACCCACTTCAGCTGTGCATATGGATCCTGGGCCATGGGCACAACAGGAGCTGCAACCACCCCACCTTTCATCCCAGTGCTTAGGCTGGTACCCCCCTTGTGTCCAGCTGACACCACAGCTCAATGTAAAAAAAAAAGTGTATCTACTGAAATGCCTCATCTTTTTCTTCAGGATAGTCTGGGATGGAGGAAAGCAGCCCAAATCCTTTTCTTTTAATATGCACTTGACTCCAGACTAAGCCTCCACCTTTATCCAGGATACACAATGAGAAAAGCTTCCAGTGCATTATACACTTTTTATACCTTCCTAGAGGTTGGGCCTATCAGGTAGCACTGTTACATGCCATAGATGTTCTCTGAATTTTTTTTTTTCCTATTATTAAATCATGTTGCCAGTTTGACTTCACAGTCTGTTTTCTCAGTACTAATCCATACTGTAACATTGTTCACCAAGAAGCTCTTGTTCTGCACATTGACAGTGTTATAATAGTTTATGTTTCAAAATCAGAAGACCTACATAATCTAAGTAATTAGAATGCTGTTGCTACCATTTTGAGTGACCAGTGTTTTCCACACACAAATAACATACAGTTAAGAAACTACTTTTTTTTTTTTTTTTTTTTTAAAGTATTCTACATATCGCAAACCAGCATTTCTCAGCAGGGTAAGTGACAACTGAATAAAAGTATGGTGACTCAGATGTATTTTGACTTTAAATTTCAAAACTGGGGCCATTGTAAATGTTCATCTTGAAACCACTCCTCCAGACATTCTCTGTAATGCTAAAAATAAACAAAAATCCTTCAATTATTTCAGAAGATTTTTTTTAAAAGTATAAAAAGGAATTGCTTATAAAATAAAGGCAGCACTCCCAGAATAAAATCTCTAATCTGCTTTTATCTGTTAACATAACGGTTTTGTTATGTGTCTTTTAATAACAAACAGTAGAAAAAACAAGCAATGTTGGGATTGACTTTCACAATGTCATTTTATGTAAGGGCTAAACTAATTTCATATGGAATAACATACCACACAATACCCTGACAGTATGCCACCTAACTTTGTCTTTTTAAATGGCCACCAGAAATCCTACTAGATCATGAGCTCCCAAAGCCTAACGCATTAGTAAAGATTAGAGACCAAAATGTCTTCACAGGGTAAGGGAGCTTCACTGCTATGTGTGAGACTTGTTGCAACAACTAATTATCTTTGGTCTATGTGCACATAACATGCCAGCCTACTGCTCGTCTGTGCAGACAAAATCAATACAAAAAGAAGGCCAGCACATACTTTTACATTTGGAATCCTGAAGGGTCAGTATCAAGATGTTCTCCACAACCATTTCAACCTTCTTCATGTAAACATACCACCATGAATCTTCCTGACACTTGAATAACCAAGCCCATACTTACACAACTGCTGAGAGTTGCTGACTCACAATTAATGTCACAATCATCATGACTGGTGAGGCCGCACCTCGATTACTGTGTTCACTTTTGGGCCCCTCACTACAAAAAGGACATTGAATTACTCGAGCGTGTCCAGAGAAGGGCAACGAAGCTGGTGAAGGGTCTGGAGCACATGTCGTACGAGGAGCGGCTGAGGGAACTGGGGGTGTTTAGTCTGGAGAAGAGGAGGCTGAGGGGAGACCTCATTGCCCTCTACAACTACCTGAAAGGAGGTTGCAGAGAGCTGGGGATGAGTCTCTAACCAAGTAATAAGCGATAGAACAAGAGGTAATAGCCTCAGGAGGCAGCAGGGAAGGTTTAGACCGGATATTAGGAAGCATTTCTTTACAGAACGGGTTGTTAGGTGTTGGAATGGGCTGCCCAGGGAGCTGGTAGAGTCCCCATCCCTGGAGGTGTTTAAGGGTAGAGTCGACATAGCGCTTAGAGATATGGTGTAGTTGGGAACTGTCAGTGTTAGGTTAATGGTTGGACTGGGTGATCTTCAAGGTCTTTTCCAACCTAGACCATTCTGTGATTCTGTGATTCTGTGACTATGGATATGGGCTTATCATGCAGGATTAGCTTTAGGCTGTGGGTGTGCAGGTATCTAAGCCACACTAAGTCCTTTTCTTGTGTACTAGCTGATGATGCTTTGACATACTGTGAGCCCATTCAGTCCAGTGAGCTGGCATCAAACTAAGTTTTTTTTCATTACATGGAGTTAATTTTATGTCTTAACAGTGAGCTGAACTGGTTTACTGCCAGATGAGAGAACTGCCAGCATAATGAAAGGGAAAAAAAAAAAAACCCAGCCAAACAAAAAAAGGGACTGGCTCTTGCACATTAGGTTAGCACAGGCTGACAGATAAGTAAAATTCTGTGTCGCTCCTACTAGAAATGGGTAGATTCTGTTCACCTTTGTTTACCTCATCCATCTTGTAGGTCTACAGTACATAAGTGGAAAGAAAGGCGCCTATTCCTAAATGCAGATGTTGAGGTGGGCAGGGCTAGGAAACTGAAGACAGCAATTACAAATTGAGTTGGAGTCCAGTTTAAGTGAACAATTCTTGAAAGTCTCACTTTGGAACAATGTGGTAAATGCTTTTAAAAGGAAAAATTGCAAGCAACCAGCATACTGCTTACCTGTGTCTCATTATCACTTTAAACTTCAGGAACAGATCAAACATCTGGAGCTGACACTCATCCACCTTTAGAATTAGCCATTCTGTAATTCCAGCAACTGGAAGTATGCACATTTACAGACATAAAAGCAATTTTGTCTAGGTTTGCAACATGCATGTCACACACTTGCATTTCCTTTAAGGGTGCTATTCCCAGCCATGAACTCTGCCCTCCTGAAAGGATCAAAGACAGCATGAAAAATATGAAGTCTAAAACTAGTATGACAAGACATCAAGTATCATGCTAATATGCAGTGTCTGCCATAGATTAATTTTAATGCACAAGCCCTTGGGTCACATCAACATCACAGAGTTTTCTGGGTCACCAAATTAAAAGGCATGGCATCATCTTCTTTTGACACAGAAACACTTCATTAAAAATATTTGTAGAGATATAGGAAAGTAATCTTGGTCAGACACATGCTTTGAAAATTCTTCAAGTTCTGCTGGCTTGAGTAGAGACTTGTACAGAGACAAGGTCTTCTGGGAATGAAAGTCAAACTTGAAAATTAAGCTAGATGAAAGTTCTCAGCTGGACTTTGTTCTCAGAGAGGCAAAGTACACTCTTTGTGAATGCCCAAGTCCCTGACATATCATGTACAGACAATAAATGCTCATTTTTCTATGGGTTTCTGAACCTACTGTTGCTCTGATTTATCACAAGTAAAATGTCTGTGGTCTTTCAAAAATGATTAAATTTTCCCTCCAAACAGAGCTCTATTCCAAGCGTCAATTTTGATGATAGCCTGTCAAGTCAAGATACAGTCAAAGAGTTGAAATAAATCTATAATCACATGGTGTTTGTCATTAAGAAAACCATTTGTACTTTCTTGAGTATTGAATTCATCTGCTTCTATTTGTTACTACAGCTACACAAAAGTATTGGAGTTTCTTGTATTATCTAAGGAAATTACCTGTCAACTATAATCAGAAAGGTTATATTTTGCAGAAAAAGTTAATTCACTTTTTTGTTAAAGTTGTTTCGAATTTTTTTTTGAATCTCTAAAAACAAGATAATTAGAGCTCTAAGCCACCGTTACTGTCAGTCTTCACAGTAATCACCAAAAACAGTTAGCAGAAAATAAATGAGATTCCAGTGTCAAGTTACCTGAATACATAAAATATTATGGCTGATAAAAAATAGAGAAAACCCAGTCAATATAACACAAGCAAATAATAATTTCAGATACAAGACTATGAAGAGGATGAACACAGAGAGACATCAGATAACTTCCAAAATCTTTAATGTAGCTGAAAGAAGAACGTGTGCTTGTGCATTCAGCTGTTGGATTCTTTCCCCTTACGTGGCAGAAAATGCAAACTCATGGACTTCAGAACAGTGTGCATGTCATGGTAAGAACTCTTGGGCTAACCAAAGTTTGTACAGAAATTTGCTCTGAATGTACCTGAGACATCAAAAAGAATAAAGTGGTGACAGAAAAAAAGCAACGTTATTAAAATGTTTATTTAACTATGACGCTGTTCCGAGAACATAAGTCAGTTTATACCAAAGTCACAGCAGTTTTGCCATTCTGTTTTACTTCTCTGCATTCTTTGTTCTTTTTATGTCAGTGTCCTTAACATGGAAAACTGACCAAATAAATATACTAGCCCACAGATGCATTCGTGAAATTTTAACTTTGGGTATCTTCAAAATGTGAAAATGACTGTAGGCACATCAGAAATTAGAAATGGATACTCAAGAAAACTAAATTGCCTTCATTATCCATTCACTGAGAGAGAGGTTGACACTGCATCTGAAGGACACAGCTATTCCACAAAAAGGCATTAAGTTGGTGTCGGTTGTGTTGCCAATATCTTCAGACTCGGAGACATGGCAAAAAAGACATTGTCCATTCTTTTTGCACTCATTTGTTGCTGCTCTTTGCAGCTCTATTCCTAAGAAGAATCCTGATACCATGAAAGCTTGCATACGCACTTCATTTTATGTGAGCACTCCCACTAAGTACTTCTCAAAGACCTTGGTAGTCCTTTGACAAATATTATTTACATTATTCTTATGATTAAGCTGCAGAGACTTGCGGTGTTTTTGTTTGACTAGTTTCCTTGATCTTCCCATAGCTGATGCCTATGCAGCTAAGTAGGTAGGAGAGTCTAGCACTTGCCTAGATAGGACTCATGAATTTTGCTGATGACAAACTGCAGGATATACACAGCATACTTGTAACACATCACCTAAACAGTGATATGCAGGAGATCCCAAGGGCTCAGGCATTTTCCTACATTCTTCACGCCTCTTCTCCGGCTAATGCTTGTCCTTCTGTCTCCCAAATGAGAAATCTGTTTTACCAGATGCTGAAACAGCCCACACACCTTCAGAGAGAACACTACTACTTCTTGGTATTTCTGAGCTTGTACGACACGACAGGTTACTAGAGAGTGGAATAGTCCCTGCTTATTGCAGTCTCCATGCAATCCTACTGCATAACCCACCACCTAATATCATCTTTTTAAAACCACAGAAATGAAAACATGCAATCCTACTGCATAACCCACCACCTAAAATCACCTTTTTAAAAGCACAGAAATGAAAAACAAAGAGTAAAATTATCTTATAAAAAATTTATTAGTAAATTGCTAGAGTCAGATCTGAAACAGAAATTTAAGAAGTTTTCTTTTTACAGAGATGTAAAAAAGTACTGTTTAAAGCCATCGATTTTTCAGTTTACCTCCCAGAGCTTTTCTTCCTGTTCCATTCAGTTAAGAAGCTGTTGGGATGCTTGGGCAGTTGGATTCAATTCTCAGCCATGATCTTTATCTTATGAATCACTTTCACTGAGTGAGGACCATGGATTTGTAAGCATATACCCATTTTCCTCTAGGAATTTCTTTTTGTATTCACAGTTTCCTGAAGACTACCCATGATTCATGAATGTGATAATGAATTACAATATCAGGTTTTAATATTCTTCTTCTATCAGTTGACTCCCACCTCACTCTAGAAACACAAATACCACTTGGGCATGACTAGGCAGAGCCATCCCCTGGCTAGAACATAAACAGAACGTGTTAATGATTTCATCAGTGCTTAACTCAAATAACGAACAAAGCATTTACCTGACTGACTGGCAGTGTATTGTTCAGACCTCAGCACATATCACTTACATACTGAGAATAATCCCCTACCAGCATATGAGTTAGCAGGCAGAAACATCCAAGTCATTCATTACTAGCTGTGAAGAGACAATCTTAGCTACAGTAATACCCAAAGTTTGAGGTATTAATGTTCCTAGGCTAACTGCTGCAATGATAAAGGACTTCTGCCACAATAGCGAATCTGAGGGAACAGAAAACTGTAAAGAAAAAAATAGGAAATTAACCAAGCTTCTGTAAAATCGTGAATGAAAATATGTGAGTATGAACTTGTGTTAGAAATTGGTTGTGCCAGCTAGTTACACCACAGTATGTCTCTGCATCCATATAAATTCCTGCATTGATCATCTTTTATACCTAGGAGCAGAGATAGTAACTAAAGTTGTGAAAACTGCCTTCATAATGAGTTTTGCTTGAAGTATTTGAGGCCAGCATCTCTAAATCTGGTCTTCATTAACCAAATTATATTTCCAACAAGGTTAAACCAATAAAGATAAAATTATTTTGAAGCTAGAACGATTTGTCTTTGCTGTTAATATGACAGATAATGATACTCTCACAGACAGTACGATTGAGATACAAGAGACTGGTACTTTCTTTTTACCATGAGCCAGCTCAAGGTGATATATAACATGTGCTTTGCCATGAAAGAAGACATCTCATGACCTGGGCAAGGACTAGGCCACTCCTTTTAGGTAAATGGCTGTAGGGAAAGGAGAAGAGGAAGAAGCAGCAGGCAATCACAGGAATATAAAGGATAACTGAAGCAACCTCTGTGAGGATCTCTCTCCCTACTTCAGCAGAAGATGACACCTCATTCACCCATTACTTGAAAGTAATGGTAGCACTAGCTGACAATCTGACTTTTCAGGGATCCCAATTAGATTAAGTGGTCTGTCTGCTTTTTTCCACTATAAGCACTGTACCTAATTTGCCTCTATTTAGAGCCAGACCTGTCCTTTATCATCTGATTTCCAGGATTGCACTGTTGTCATATGGCATAGGCTATGAATCCACCAGCCAGAAATGATGCTCTACTCAAATGTAATTTGTGCAAATATGTGGGAACAGGATGAAGCTGTGTATGAAGCAGTCCTATCAGCACCACGTGGCACCATTCAGTCATGCACTTTGCAATGCAGTAATAACCCCAGTATTACCTCGTGCATTGGAAATGCTACCAGATATGTCAGGGGCGGTTCATTACTGACAAGAGTCTGAAGTTGTCCATACAGATTTAAATGCTCCATCAAAATGTATTTTATGTATCCGGGGACATGCAGGGCAAGGGAAGGTTGAAAGAAAAGTAATAGAAAATCCCTGTCTCCACAGATGGGGAATCCACAACTTCTCTGTACAATCTGTGCCAGCATTTGACCACCCTCACAATAAAAGTGTTTTCTTGAGTTCAAATGGAATTTCCTATTTTTTTAAATTTGTGCCTATTACATATTGTCCTGTCAGTGGGCTCTACTGAGAAAAACTTTCCTCCCTCATCTTCATTCCTTGCCATCACACATTTATTCACAATTATGAGATCCCTCCTCGGATTTCTCTTCTTCAGGCTGAAGAGGCCCACATCTGTCAGCCTTTGCTCATATGGCAGATGCTTCACTCCATCACCCTAGTAAAGCTAGGACTTGCTCCAGTAAATCCACATGTCTCTTCTACTGGGGAGCCCAGAGCTGGACTCAGCACTCAAGATGTGGCCTCACCAGCCCTGTGGAGAGGGGAAGGATCATCTCTCTCAACCTTCTGGGAATTATCTTCTTCACGCAGCCCAGAATACTGTTGACCTTTTTTTGCCGCAAGGGTGCATTGCAGGCTCATGTCCTTCTTTGCAAAGCTGGTTTCCAGTCAATCAGCCCCCATCATATACTAGTGTTTAGGGTTATTCCTCCCCAGATGCAGGACTTGGTATTTCCCCTTGTTCAACTTCATCAGATTCCTCTCTGCCCATTTCTCCAGCCTGTCCAGGTCCCTCTGAATGGCAGGACATTCCCTCTCCTGCATCAGCCACTCCTCCCAATTTTGCATTGTCTGCAAACTTCCTGAGGGTACACTACATCCCAGCGTCCAGGTCATTAATGAAGATGTTAAACAGCTTGGTCCCAGTATTGAACCACTGTCAGCAGCCCAGTCACCACTAGTCACTTACCTCCAACTGGATTTTGTGCCACTGATCACAACGCTCTGGGCCCAGCCTTTTAACCAGTTTTCAATGCAGATCACGTTTATTTTTCCAGTCTGCATTTTGTCAGCTTATGGGAGAAAGTGTCAAAACCCTTACTCAAGTCAAGGTAAACAACATCAACTGCTTTCCCCTGGTCCACCAAGCCATTGTAGAAGGCTATTATTAGGTTGGTTAAGCATGATTTCCCCTTTGTAAATCCATGCTGACTACTCCCAATCACCTTCTTGTCCTTGAGGTGTTTGGAAATGGTTTCCAGGAGATTATTCTAGGTGAGGCTAGGAAACGTCCACTAAAAATGTTTCTAATGCTCGACAGAACTGGAGTGAGAAGAGAAAGTGGGAAGTAAGAACACTGGTAGGTGTCATGATAAGCAGCTGTGCACACAGGTTTTTCACTTCACTTCCTTGCTTCTAGCAAAACTCCCTTGGAAAGGCAGAAAGTATGCTGCATTAGGTCATGACATAAATACTTTCAGATATTTAACACGCTTCAGGATAGATTTAAGTAGTTATTTTTAGGTTCCCAAGTTTGACAGCTCTGGCTAAGATCTCTCACTTTTTCCACAAACATATGATTACAGCCTAAATATTTTTTTTAGAGAACATCATTCCCAGATTAGAAACCATCTCAAGTTTTGTAATTGATCATTTGAAACCAAATAGTAAATTGTGCTCTACATGTGCACCAAGCAGGCTGCAAGACAGGATCTTGAGAAAAAATGTTGGAGGAGGAAGGGATGTAGGAAAGAAAAGAAAAAAGGGAGTAAGAGTACTGCTGTCTCTCATGCTTAATTATCCAAAGGTGAATAAATAAAGATTAATAACTGTTCAAACTGTTATAGAGACATTCCTTTCCTTTAAAACAAAAGAAAAAAAAGTATTATTCTTCCTTTTAAATAGTTGGTCTGTTGTTACCTCTTCTGTCACCATGGAGACTACCACTGCTGTTGCTACTGACAATAGTTTTTTCTCTAACTGGTCAGCACATGTTCGTACCATCACCTACTATCAACCTGAGTCACCAGTAGAGAAGGTTATATTTATTCTGAATGAATATCAGCCTAGTAAAAGAAATGCATTTGGTTTTGTTCTGTTGGGTTTTGTACTGCTGCTTATTTTGTATCATATACAAATTCCTATGAATTTACTTTCCTTGTTCTCACTTCAACACAAATTCCAGGGCTGATACAAGTATAATTAAGGGACTGCTGCTCTCACTGCAGTTGGTGCCACCTGCTTCTATTCCTATCTTCCAGTTATTAAATAGGTTAGAAAAAATTACAATGACTTAGTGCAGTCAGCTGAGAACACATTGTCTGAATCCCTTCCTCAAAGTAATACCGACCAGACACTAAATCTCACTGAACCTGCATTCAGTTTCTTCTTGGTAAGAGTGGAGATTGTTACATAATATATGATATTCTCCAACAAACACTGTCCGATGTATTTACAGAAGTATTTAAAAATCAAAAATATCTATTTTCAGGTATTCAATCACATATAAAAATTCAAGCATTATTTACATAGTTACTTATAAATTACTAACATAATTTCAGAAGTAGGCTTCTAACACCATCATCGTGAGAGTTTCTGCTTTTCTTTTGTAACAACCTCAACATAAACAACAGTGGCTTTATTCAAATCCTGTGGAGTATTTTAGATAATACATTCAGAACCCTAAAATAACTTGAGAAGCATTGCTCTTCCTTTTAGTACTGGTTTCTTTGCAAGAGGAATAAAAGTACAGAACTACTCTGAAGTGATAATGAGAGCATAAAGGACGTGAAAGCAGAGAAAGAAAAGTTCTAAAATTTCTTTGCTTGGACTACACCAAATAAGATTGTATTGATATGAGAAAGAGAAGACATAATACAGTCTCTTTTGGTTACCCTTTCAGATCCCAGTCCTTTATTTATTCACTCCTGGTTTCTTGCCTGAAACTAACTTCCCCTATAGCAGCAAAGGATGTTTTTCATCTTTCCTAGAAACACAGGATTTGCCACTGTAACATGGATGACTCTTGATATGACTCACGTTGCTCACACTTTCATCATATCTGGGCCAAACCATGGTAATGGGACACAGATGGACATGCAGCCCTCAATGCTTAGGAATTGCCAACTAGTAAAGATTGCTACAACACATCTCTTCTGCAGAATACATTTCTATGAGCTAATCAGACCCTTTTCTTGTTGACTGTTACTGATTTCCATGAAATTTCCCATCAGGTACCAGACCTTGCCCCTTCAAGTTTAAGAACTTGCAATGCTACAAGATAACAATTGTGTTTAATAACAGCATTTGCTGTGACACAACAGAAGGCTGAAGAGACAAGACTCCTGGGAATGTGACTGGGAATTTGGGCATGAACTTTCTGAATAGTTATGAAAAGTCATAGGTCTTACTACTTCCTCTTTCTAGAACAGAGGATACTGCTTTGACATCACCTTGTCTGGCACATACACAGTGTGTATCTTTTAAGGAACCTAATTAAAAATAAAAATTTTAGCAAGTTTCCATCACCACAGACAGTGAAGTGACTGAAACATACAGATGACCCCTTGCTTCGTTGGGTGAACATAAAGAAACTGTTGAGGAAATGTATCACAAACATTAGCCATGTTGGCTGCTGAAGAGAGCTTAGGTGTTGGTGATGAGCAAAAGTTACACAGAGTGCTGACCACTCAGCCAAACTCAAAGAAAAATGCTTAGTTTCCCCATTCAGAAAGCGCAGAACAAAACCTTTTAACTAACACAGTGGAACAGTGGAAAAAAACTATGTTCTTGCTTAACCAGGGCTTTGAATAAGGAACTGCCTTTTACTAACTCTAGAATGTAAAAACTTCTTCATGAACAGCAGCCCAGAATACCAGCCATTATACTCTACAAATAATGATCTAACCCTGCAGCTTCTTAGACCAGCAAAATTTTGAAGTGCGGACCAAAAGAAATTGCACTGATCAAGGCTATAAAAACATCATCCCTCTCTCCAGGCTATTTCTGCTTTCAGCCTCAGTACAGGCATACTCTGGGTCTACAACGCCAAATCTCCCTCCCGAGCACATATCACTGATTCATTTCAGGTCCAGTGACACACTGCTTCCTGCACAGTTATGCAGCTTAAACAGAAGAAGGGCGTTCCTCAGCCTTCCTCCTGTATCCCTTCAAAAGACCACTACCAGAAGGGCTATCATCTGTCTAAATAACACCCTAGAACCTGTACTGGTTTCTCATCTGAAACATGATTGAAACCTCCCCAGCCTGCTAATCTGTATCTCACACATACTTCTACCTCGGACACTTCACCCAGCATTGCTTGATCAAAACCAGGAACAGAAACCTGATGAATGAGTAACATGAAAATAACTTTTCTGTTCCTTTACAAAACTTGGGTGTTGAAATCCAGGTGTAAGATACCCTGAACACCTACTTATCATCTAAGTTTTTGCAGTAAAATTTCTCATGTGGCTAAAGCTCTGTTCTGAGTTAAATGTGCCCCAGTATGCTGTCAGCGTTGAACACCTTGGCATGACCTGTACATAAAGCTTCTTTCTTACATATAACCCCACTGCAGTCCCGGTCAAAAGAATGCAGCTCTTTAATGCACAGTGTTTTACCACACTTTCTAGAGACCCTTTACTGGGTCCTGCTCTGAGAAATATACTGGCGGACATGATTTGACTCAAAACAGTATGCAGAACAGGAAAAGCTGTTTAATTTACAAGCAGGACAGTCAACTCCTGCCAGTGGGGCTTCAAACAAATCGTTTCCCCAAGAGTACTCTAATCATCAGGCTAGAAACTGTGCCACAGTGAAACAGTGATAGCCCCTTATATTTAAAAGTGATATTCAGTATTGAGAACAAGCTGAACATCCCAGCTCAAGTCAATACATAATTAAATGGGCATCCTTGACTAGATAAATTTGTTGGTTTTGCTCTAGATACTGTCTCTTACACCATTGATTAAACTACAGTTTTGAAATCACTAAATTATTCTGTTAACCAGTATTTCCACTACATAAGCTTAAGCACTCTAAAACAAAGACTAGCGCCTTAAAAATGCATGGATCTCTCAGATGGATAGTGTCAGCAACTTCTCACAGTGTTTATTCTTGGATTCACCATTCTCACCTTGATGCTTTTCATCGGGCCCTTTAGCTGAGGAAGAAGGAGCCATATCTATTAATTCTGCTGATATTTTAGCAAAGCATCAGTAAACTTCTCCAAACTTTCTATGTTCAGTTGAAGATATGGCTTAGATTAAAAACTAAGTATGTTGGATTTTGATAATTACTTAGATTTGGAATCTACTGTGCTGGATGTAGCATCTCAGCCAATAAAAAACTTAGCTCAAAGGATATTACTATCAGTTAGCCTGAATTTTTTTTATCTGTAAGTGATTTCAAAAGACTAATTGTCCATTATATATAAGTAAACTATGCAGACAAAAGCTGCACTCAGAAAAGAAGAAATTCTATAGGTACAACTGCAGATGAACTGTATACATCCTAGTTCTGTAATTTGAGACAGCCCAGGCCTGATTGTAATTCCAGACCTTTGAAATAAGATTCGGTCAGTTCATGAAACATAGACAGATTATCAACAAATATTCACTATGTTTTGGCAGGGTCGAGCTTTTCCTCTTCTGATGCTGGAGTCTTCAACTACACAAGAAACAAAATCATCAACATAATGAAGGAAAAATCATTTTCTTATCATGGTCATCAATGGAATAATCTTTCCTAGAGTAATTAGTCTTAAATCTGTGCTTCTAACTGAAACAGTTAACTGTTCCAATTATCTCAAGTGTTGAAGTCTCTAGACAAGGGCAAACATTATGTTGGTTTATGTTTGTAGACAAACACACTGTGTAGATATCAGTCTTCTAGACCTATGACATGTAATTGAGACCTTATCACACTTTTCACTATATCAGTAAGCATTTAAATAAAAAGAGGTTTTTATAAACCGGTGAGAATACACATTGAAAATATTTAGACATGGTAAAATAACTTTTATGAGGATATCAGCTACTGCAGCATTAGGCTAATGACTGAGAGTCTTTCAACTCAGCTTCCTTTTATGCAAGTATTTCATAAAAATAATTGCAGAGGTTTTAACCTATGCCTAGCACATTTTTAGACTTACATATTGGATAAAGCCCTGGTTTTTACACTCTTCAGCACAATTAATAGTGTCATAACTATTTGAACTCCCTCCCCAACATTTAAATTATATTAAAGATTAATATCACATCCTCCTCTTCTCAACATCCCAAATCAAGTAAATAACCCATAGCAGCAAGCTTATAATCATATTTAAAAGTCTTCATCACTGTGCTAACCTCATTCTGAAAAATTAAACCTGATTTTTTTAAATCTAATTTACTTGTCATAGCATACTACATATTTATTTTTTACACTTTGCTGGCTGAATCAAGATTTGTGCAATACTAATATAGAGTTGTTAAGGTATATATGTGGCTGAACTAACTGTTATGATTTTTTTTTTTCTCTCCTTTGCATCACCTCTAGCCCTTTTTCTAATTTGGAAAGACTGAAAAATCAACATTCCAATGAGAAATTATTGTCACAATCAGCACACACATTTTCAACTATCTTGCTACAGTTATGTGTGCATAACTAATCAATACATTAAGCTAAAAGAGACCCCTGGAACTGGTTACATTCTCTACACTTATTTCTGAAAGTACCAAGACAAGTCATTGAGTACAGAAAGACATCTGCAACTCAGAGCTCAGGAATAAAAGAAGTCCTACCCAACAGGTCTTTACAGACTATGTTGCTGGCAAACTTGAATGCTTCATTCAAAACTGATTGCTGAAGAGACAATGAAGGCTTCATTTCAAAAAACAACGAGGAAATGTCAATAAAGGTGGGAATGAGAGGAACAGAGGATCTCCCTAACATCTGTATGAGAAGTTTAAAGTCCAGCTGGTTCCCGTCTGAAACAGGCAAATTCAGCTGGCTGAGTGCAGAGTCCATCCCAACCATCTTTCACCCACTTCATTTCCAGTCACCATTAGTGCTGTCTGGAGTACTGTGACGGTTCCCAGAAAGACCAGGAACCCTTTACCCAACCACTGGTGCCTGCTTCATTGGTTACAATGTCAGCACAGAAAACAGAGGTGTGTCTTCTCTCAGGAGTACATCTGCACGTTAAATGAAATTCAGTGCTAATGTCACCTTGGAATTGGAAGCCTGATGCTATTCACACACAGTGCATAAGTAATTATGTATGTCTTATTCCTCTCAGGAATGAGTGCCATGACATACTCATGGAGCAAGGAGATTTTATAAAATCTGGGTTTATGATACAGCAGCACATCAGCTCCATTCACTTGAGGACTGGATCCCAGAGTGACAGTCTCACCGTAACTGGCATTTTGGAGAGTGAGGCCAACGTTTCCTCCATGACAGAACAGAGCGTTCTTATTAAAGGTCTGATCTTAAACCAATGGAGAGACTCCCATTGACTTCAGTGCATTTTCCATCATGTTTTTCATAATCCCACCAACTGTGTAATACAGTTTTGAGCAATACATGAAGAAAATATGTATTACATTTAATATCTTTGAAAACTAATAACCTCTTTCTTTTTTAAAATAGTTCAGATTGCTTCTAGCACAGTCTCCCCCTGGCTCTCAGCTGAGCACTTTGGGGATGTATCTGCCATCTAGAGCTGGCCCTCTCAAAACTGTAATATTTGAAATTTCCACTTCCTTGAGCACAGAGAGCTAATTAAAACACTTATCTAGGCAATGGTAGGTGACAGTTCAGTGACAGCTACACGCAACAGTCAGGCTCAGAAAATCTAAACATGAAATCTGAACATGGAAAAAGAACTGAACACAGACGCATAATTTCAATAGGCTAATTCTACATTTTGCTTCACGTTCTGGATATCTTATACATGCAGTGTGTCACTCATGAAGGGAACTTGGGGAGAAACTAATAACTCATTCAGACAAAAAACACAGTTAGAGGGAGCTGGAGGAGTACAAGAAAGAAGCCTGTCATGTCTTTCATTCACAGCTCTTTGGTATTTCATCTCCTCTGTTAGATTTTCTAGGACAGAAAATCTTTGTATCATTCTTTTGCTTTTCTCTTTGCATATTGTATATCATTACATCAAAGGGACCCAGGTAAAAAACTGGGCCAAATTTCATATTCAGGCCAAACATATCTTTACAAGACTAGCAAGGTTGAATAGGAATTAAATTGACCTGTCCTTATTAATTTCAGTGTATTTCACATAAACAGCAATACTGCATAGTAATATTAATTTGAAATATTACTTTATTAATTGTCAGCTTTGAATATCCCAGAGTAGATTCAGCCCACTTTATATTTTAATTGTAGTTGAGATTAAGAGTGATTGAATTAGATTCAATATACGTGTAATTGAAATTAATGAATTTGGCTAATGAAATATTTATAGGTGACCTTTCCCTGAACTGATAAAAAAGTCTGTTTTGTTTAAAATATCTTTGATATTTACAGTCTGAGGTTAGATTTAAATTATTCCTTTACATAAGAAACCTAAATAGACATCTGTTACTCCTGTAGATTGGCAAAAAAATCATCCATATTGCAGTTTTCTCCTGCCAGATATATTTAGTGCTTCTTGTCAGGTATGCAAACGCCATTCCCAAAAGTTAAAAGTCTTACAGAAAATCATTAATGCACTTGTTTGTATGTGAATAATTTAGTCTCATCTTGGTCCACCCACCAATTCTACTGACGTTTAAATGTGATCTACTCTCAGGCATGTTGCCATTAATATTAAAGCAATGTGAAACTAGGACAAAGGCCCGTGCTGCATTAATGAAATCCTTATCAAATTGAAGTATGTTACCATTGTCAGAATTAGCAATGCAGAAATGCTAATACGATTCTCCATGGATTACAGTTGCATATTCTACTTTGTTAGAGCTCTGGTGTTATGATGACTATTATGAAACCCTGGCTGCAAAATACTGACCTAGCAACTCTGTAAACTTTGAAATAACCAGCGTACTTATCTCTACTTAGCCAGATGTGAAATTATATTAAATTAAAATCAGATAGAAAAATGCATTAAAACTCCCTCAATGTATTTTAAAAAGTTGAGATGACATAAAATGATAGCATTTATTGAAGTCAGAATCCTCCGTGTCTTACTCATGCGATTAGCCCAATGCTGTCCTGACAGACCATTCGTTTAAGAAAAGTGAAAGACATTTGGCCTTTAAAAACTCCTCTTTCCCTTCTCCTGCTGCCAACAGTTTCACACTACCTAGAATGTGTAAAAGAGGAATAGCATCTGTGAGATAAAAGTTAATCAGTCTCCTGCTCACCTGTGCATGGCTAAAACCCACTCTGCAGCATTGCACAGTTTTAAGCATGGCACTTAGGAAAGATGTGGACCTACCAAAAGGTATTAAGAAGCAAACAGCAAGAATGATCAGATCTAGAAAACTTGATCAAAAGATTGAGAAAAATCAGGACTCAGCTTAGACTGAGGGGAGGCAGGATAACAGTCTTCAAATATAAAAAGGGCAGCTGTAAAAAGAAAGGCGATGTTTTAATCGCCCTATCCACCCTGAGAATGGAAAGCGAAGTAATGGCTTAAAAAACAGCAGGGGACAAGCAGAAAAGATTTGAGGGGAAAATACAACTTTCTAGTGGCAAGGACAGTCAGGCAATGAGGCAGACTGCATGAAAGCATTGTAGAATTACCACCCTTGAATGTTTCCAGAGCACGCTAGGCAAATACCTATCAAGAATAGAGTAAGCTTATTCAGTCCTGTATTATACCCAAGAGACAGAGTGGATGAAGCTTTGCAATCCCTTCTTGTCCTGTTTATGATTCTGTAAACTCATGTGGGGTTCTTTTAAAAATCCAAGTATCTGTAGCAGCAATTTCAAAGACTAACAGTTTGCTTTCCCACAAAGCAGATGAGACTAACAGTGACACTATCTCCAACACACGCACATCCCTCTTCACAGGAGGACACACATTATATCCAGGATTAGAGAATTCGATTATATTCGATACTCCAAGGTTTTACTGAAAAAAAAAATCATCCTGTACCATTAGTTTTATATCAGTTAAATTTCAGAGAGAGTACGACAGACAGAAAGGTAAATAGAGAAGTGACAGCTTTGTGCACAGAAGCAAAAAGAAACAATAAAGTCTTTGCCCTGCCAAATATGCTTTCTAAGGACTTAATGTTTACTAGCTTAGGAGGCTTGGTTAGAAGGTTAGATGGATTTAACTCTTGGCAAAACATTCTGTGACAACCATTTTGCCAGCTGTGAGTTATAAAGTGCTAAGAAATATGAATATGAAAGCAAGAAGGACCATTTTAAAGCCTTTAAGTATCCATTTATATACCTCCTGCAGTGTTTATCTCTTAATTTTCCTCTTTTATTACTTTAATGTGTAGATAATCACTGGTCCAAATATCTCTAAATACAGTGCATTTTAAAACTGCACATTATCTTTATAATAGGGGATTTCAGATAAACAATTCTTGGCTGGTCTGTAGAGATATAAAGAGAGCTCACTATAAAAGACTGAAATCTAAAGCAGCAGAAGCAAAACAACAAAAGAAAACATTATGGCCACCATTTAGATTTACAGTAACACAAGTTACACATTGCAGATTGACAAGTGTAGCCTTGAATGAATAAATATAATAAGGAAAGGGAAAGGTCAGCACATGTTCTGGAGTGACAGTTTTTCCTTACACTTTATGGCTGGGGCTTGCACTTGTTCTTCAGTGTGGGGAAACTCCAAATCCAAAGCTAGCAAATGGGAGCTTCTACCCTATTTGCCCATTTCCTTGTTTTATTTCTCTTTAGAGCTGCATTTCACTGTGATATGGGAGTTCCCCAGTTACAAAGATAAAGCTATTGCTCTCCTTGTTTCCTCTCCCTTTCCCTCAGAGCAGATAATGCGGAAGGCAGAACAAAGAAACCTTGCTTAGAGGAAAGTGGAAGATTTGCATGCAGAACTATGATGCAACCTATTCTGACACAAAACGGAAACTAGCCTTTTTGAAACTCCTCAGGGGAGGAGAAAAAATACCATTTATTCTAATCAATACACAGTATCTAAATAACAGGGAAGACTGCCAGATTTTGCAGCACCCTGGGCCAATGAGCAGGAACCCAGCAGGTCTGGGAACTATGACCCCAGGCAGGATTACTGATGCTTCTCAAGTCCTCCAGCTCTAGAGTTGCAACTTCTCAGGAGCCCTGAGATCCCTGTCATGGGGGCGGAATTTAGAGCTTCCTGCTCCAAAGCCAGAGCTGAATCTACAAAAGCCCTCCCTGAATCTCAGGCTCTCCCAGCTCACAGGAAGCAGACTGGAAGTCTTGAAATCACTGACTTGGAGGCACTGCATCTAGCACAGTTTCCTGGAAACTAGAAGGTTCTCATGCTTGTGTTCTGCTGCAAGTTTATGAAAGCATGTAAATATTTGGGCTTCAATAAACTGGTGTCTTTGAAGACCAGGACACTGTAGAAAAGTTCTGGCCCATCTCTAAACATGGTTAACCTTCACAGCTGGAACTAAGTGGCCACTTGAAGACTTGGTCACTTGCTCAGTATCAAAATACAAAAGAAATCACAAACAGAACACTTTTCCAGTATTAGTTTAGCTGTGCAGCCACACTGCAGTAGTCACAGGACAGACAGAACAGCAACTACAAAGAAAGCTAGGATATGGCAGAGAGTTACATACCCACTGCTTTGACTTTAGCTTGCAGCTGCTTATCAATAGTTTTTAGTGCATCATTATTACGCTGAGACAATACAATAATAACTTTATTAAGACACATTCCATCTGTATTCCCTGTGTTTGAACAGATATTGACAGCCTGCATAATGTGTAAGAGTCCTCTTTTTCCCTCTCCTTTGTAAACCCATCACTTGGAAATTCTGCATCCATCAGTGTTGCCATGGTGTCAGCCCCACGAGACCATCCATGACCTCCTAAGACACTTGGCACCTACCCATAATTCTGCACAATCTACATCAAAGAGAACTAAAACCAATTACCATATGGATTTGCAATTATTATTTTAGTAATTAATCATATATTGGAACATACACATAGTCTAAGGGATAGAGCATAGATGAGAGGGTGAAGAGATCTGAATTCTACTCTTGTGCTGGCTGCCTACTTGGACAAGTTTGAGTTTCAGAGGTGCTGAGCACTTACAACTCACCATGACTTCAAGTAGAATTCTAAATGCTCCACACTTCTAAAATTCAGGTCTTTAACCTCTCTGTCCTTAGTTTTCCATTTTGCAAAACAGTCACTTTTGCAAATAATTTTATGGTTTCTATTCAAAATGAACTACACAATTACATAGTATTATTTTTTAACCTTAATAAAGCACAGATTATATAGAAATATAATCCACGTTTATTATTTTTCTGAGAAGCATAATGTTCCCAGTCAGAAAACTATTTTATTCCTTTAGCAATTCTGAATCTGTAAAAAGAAAATGAGAAAGCTTGGAAACTTCCTTTGCAAGTCACTCTCTTCCTAATTACCTTACCTTTTCCTAATGAACCCTTACTTCATTAAGTTTGTTCCAGGGAAATGCATACCTGAAATGACCAGTTCTGATAGAATTTTGTCCCCATGTATAGAACACTGGATTTCAGCTGAGCTAAATTGATAAAGTGACAGTTTAGAAAGTGAAAAAAATTTTCACAGAAAGAGTGGTTAGAGAGTGGAATAGGCTGCCCAGGGAGGTGGTGGAGTCACCATCCCTGGATGTGTTTAAGGGTCGTTTGGATGAGATGCTGGGGGATATGGTGTAGGGGAGAACTTTGTAGAGTAGGGCTGATGGTTGGACTCGATGATCCCAAGGGTCTTTTCCAACCTGAATGATTCTATGATTCTATGATAGTATCATACATTCCTAGATGATTTACAAAGACAGGATTTGCAAATGTGGGGAAGAAAGAAAAACTGGAGATAAGTGAAAACATCTGAAAATAAACAGCACAGTCATTCAGACAGGTTGTAAGCAAGCTGTGAGTAAGCCTTTTCTGAGCTCCTTAACATTTGTTAAAGAACATTAACATAAGCATCCTTAACATAAGGATTGTATGTATATAAACATACATATATATATACGCATGCATGAAGCAGCTGGATAATGAAGATTAAATATTGATGAAGGGCCACAATCTTCATTACCAGTGCCCACGCCAAGTGCTGTAACAAAACGAGATTTATTGTTTTGTCTGCAAAATCATCCTGTCAAGATTACCGGAGCTAACACAGCTCAACAGCCACACTGAGATCTTCTCATTTCCTCAGAAGTGAAATACTCCAACCAATGAAAGGGGTGAATTTCCTGAAATAAATTTGGTCTTCTTTCTCCTGCACAGCTGCAGGTTTGCAATGGGCCCGCATCAAGATGGCACACCATGACATGCAAAAGTTAAGGCCAGGTACAGCTCTGCACCTCAAAGCATCACACAGGCTTTTGTATCCAGGACCATTTCTGCAACTACAAAATCCTTCTAGTGCAAAGGGAAACCTTCAGGACTTGTGCCTCAAGAGATGCCTATCCACCTCCTACCAGCAGTGCAATGTGGCATCTCAGATTCAGAGATGAATTTGAATGAATTCCTAAGAATTATAGTGAAAAATGCACAGCAGGAGCAAAATATAGGATCTGATTTTACAGGATCTGAATCCAGTGACTTTCTTTAATGAAAACAGACGTGAGCTATTTCTATCACTGACTGTTGTTTAACATCATGGAGTTAATTAGGTCAAACCAATAATCAATGCATCATCATCATCTACCCTGTTAACACCAACAGTCTGTGGTTTGTTATGGAAGGCAATATAACATGATTTAAAATGAAGGCAGTTCACTGCACAAGAAAGGTATATTGTGGTGACTCAAAAGGAGTCAAGGTGTACTGCAGGTGTGTTCAGAGAAGGCTTCAACATGAGTTAAGGTAGTACTAGCCACATCTGTAAACTTGCCTGTTATCCTTGCCTAGTTTCCAGACAGTATTCCTGCTGTCACTCAAATGGATCATGCACTTAGCATGAGCTGTCCAGTCTTAAAAACTGTTATAGCAAAAGGCTCAGGTAAATTACTTTTAAATTTAAGTGAGAGGTGAAAGGATTTAAGTTCAAAATCCATATTCAATTCTCCGTTATGCTAGTGTAAATACACAATAACACTGTCAGGAAAGTTATTTCAGACTCATACTTGCTTAACTGTGATGAGAATCCAGTCTTGTCATTTGAATTCAGTTAAACTCAGACATGGAGCTATGCCCCTTTTTTGTTACTAAAGGATTAAGCTATGTCAGACTTTTTACAATTTAGTGCCTGTTTCAGATTGCCAACTTAGAACATGATACAAAAATATTCAGTGTCTATCCAGTGTTCTTTCATTTTAATTCAAAATATATGTATTATTCATACCAGAAGTTTAATTGAAGTCCCTGGAATGCAAAAGAGGGAGAGTTACTGACATCACGTATGCAAGGCTTAGCCACAACAAGGTATAATAGGAAAGCTGTCTACTGTCGTAAAAGAGAAAGGTAAATGAGCTAGGACTTCAAAATACTTACTAATAAGGATTAGAACCTGCAGCAAAGTATAATCATTTCACTGTGGGCCCAGCCTGCTCCCTGCTGTGCTGCAGATGTTCCATTAGTGTTTCACTGAAAGCGGTGGCCGCTATGATTCGGTAGCACAGTGTGGTGCAACCTCATAGACGTATCTGTCATTTATTCAGCAGCAAGTGGGTTAAAAACTCTTCATACCCAGGAGCTCCACTGTTCTTCTCAGAAAAAATTATATAAATGAAGTAAGCAGCAACCCACCACATCTTCCTGCCTGACATTACATATTTCTCATTTGCCAAAGCATCAGTCTATTCAGATAGCATTGGGAACTGCAATCGCAGGTTCAGTTTGTTCATTTCTACTGAGTGCAGCACACATTCACCTGTTTCCTTTTCTTCTTCTGTATGTTTCCTTTGGCTCTACAATCTCTTCTACAGCTTTCAGGCTAGCAAACCTACAGCAAACATCTGTGTAGGTCTTTAATGCAAATGTAACTTACATATTATGCCTTACCTATTAGTTCAATAAACTACCACCACTGAACAGGAAAACAATTTTGTTTTGAAGTTAACTAGCAATATATTCCATGATATATTTTTACAAAGAATAGTTATACATTTCCCATTTGAAATGCACACATGAATTATAATAAAGATCTAATAAGAAGACTATTACAAAAAAATTGGGCTACACCATTCACCTTGACAAACAGATGCAGCATTTTGACAGCTTGTCACTCTGGGCTTTTTCTTCTGCATCCACCCAAGTTTTATGCTGACCTATTAATTTTAATCACTTGCTGGACTCCCATTTAATGGTTCAATGAATATAATACAGTGGTGCTTTTCTTTGCATAGTCAAGAGGTTCAGTAAGCAAAATAACTTTTTTAACTTAATATACCAAAAGGTTTCTATAAACATTATAAACATTTCAACTTTACCTTTATTAATAAAACTGAATCTAAATTATTTTTAAACTAAGCTTTATGCCTTTCAACAGACCTATGAATATATTACCTCCTCCCAACCATCCCATATCTCAACTCACACTCACTCTTCAAGACGCATATCCTTAATAAGAATAAGGAGACTAATCCTGTGAGATACTGAGTCTTTTTTAAAAGACGAAGCCATTCCTTTTCAACCTCTTACAGCATACTCAGATTGCACCCTCTTTTTTCAGGAGCCATTCATTCTTTTCAAGGATCAGGTTCTGTTTCCTGAAAGTCTGATGGTTTTAGGACTATAATTAATCCTACAGTACTTTGAACACTAAAATCTACATTGCTTCATAACTCCTACTGCAAAGAAAAAAAGCATTTGCTTCAGCCAACCAATTCTGTTGTCTTGTAGAAAAAACTGTATTTATAATGGATATTCTTAATAGTTTCTGTATTCAGACAGCTCATAAACATTTTTCTTCCACCTGAAGTACTATGATTCCTCTGAACATCCTCCTTTAGCTGAAAGTGAGAGGGAAATTAAAAAACTCAAAGCAGAAACTAAACTATTACTGCACTTATAAGAGCCAAGGTAGAGTAAAATGAACTGAACTTTAACATCAAAACCATGACAAAAAAGGCCATTCCTTGGCCATTTTACAACTAGTTCAGAAGCTGATGAATAGGCAATTACAGTAAAGCTGCTCAAAAGTTAAAATTCCCTTTTCACGGGAAATTCTGACATTTCAAAGAATATTTCATTCTTGTTAAGATCAAAGGGGAAATTTCAATTTTTCCTCTACCAGAATAAGGATTCAGATCTTCAGGTTCTCATAATGAAAACTACAAATGCAGAAATTTTAACTCAACTAGTTGATCAAGCCCTTCCTCTCTGTTAAGGTGGCCAAGCCTCTTTGAAAGCTTCCTAGGTTTCCATGGTCTTGAATTCACGGTAGACAATCTGGAAATGCTAAAAACATCAATTTAGTGTAGAGCTTCTTTGTGCCTCCAGCCTCCCTGTTGTGAAGCTTTGATTAAACTGGAATTTTGCTAAGAGCCAGGAGCCAAGATCCATCCAGTGTGTGAATACCCAGCTTTTCCCTGGAAACCTGAAACCTCTGATCTCACAGTAGCCGCTCCCAAGGAATGGACTGAACATGTCCCAGTGGCAGCTCCAGTAGGCAGCCCTTAGGATCCTAGACAATGAACAAAACCTCCAGAGCTGTGGGACCAGAGTGAAGTTTAACTGAGATATCATCCCTAATTATTAAAAGGTAAAAGTCAAGTTTTCCCTGATTTGCAAAAATTATTATTGGGTATCATTCAGTCCATAGTAGTTTGTTGACTGGTAGCCTTAAAGATCAAAGAGCTCCTTTCAGCCAGAGTGGACACAGGACAGAAATAGGAATGGGAGTTGATGCATGCAGCATCACTGATTTACTTCCACATCAGAGCCAGACTCTGAATTCAGCAGAAACTGGATGAAGACTCCTTTGAGCCACCTGATGGGGGTTTTCATACACTGGCAGATGACTTGGACTGTCTTGGCTACTGAGCAGCCATGACATGATAACATGTTTTAATCACTTTTACAGGAGCTGGAGAGGAGCCAGCAATCTACAGATAAAGGGCTACAAGTGACTTAATGTTACCCATTAAATATGTCTTATTGTTAGCAGTACCAAAGATTAATGAGTAAAATGAAAGTGAAAAGATAACACTGGTAGGTGACAGTTTTACTTAATCAAAGAGCCTCTGGGGCCTGTAGGAGTATGTCAGGGTCACGGGGATTTATTTTCTTCCTCGTTTATTTAGACAGATCTGGTTTGCAATGCTGGTATAGAGAGTCCTTATATTTACACTATATAAAGCTGTATTAGAAGACAGGGGCAAAGGTCTCATACTAATAGCTCTATCCCATGGTTGGCTGTCAGTCTTTGCTCCTCACAATCTTTCTTGCTGGATTTGGATTATTTGCTGAGGCAATCAAGGTACTAAGCTTAGCTAAATGTAAGGGAAGATGATAGTCTCCCTCTGTAATCAATGGCAATAAGTAAGTACATAGCATTACATTTTTTTGCATTTAGGCACCTCACACCTTAAATGTAATAAATTGTACTATATAGATGTCTCTATCCATTGACTGAAGAGTCAGATTAGGCTTTTCTTGGTGAAGCACTTCAGCTATGTGCTTAAAGTTAGACTGGATTAAATTTAGGATATGGCTCAGTGGAGTACCAAGAGCTGGGAGCTCAGATCCCAGAGCAATATAAATCCATTAGCTGACAGTCCTGATACTTCACAGTCTGTGAAATGGGAGTAACTATACTTCCTTATTTCACAGTGTTATTAAATTACACATATTAAAAATTATTCAAATACTCAGTCCGTAAACATAAGGAACTTGAAATCACTACGTGTTACGAAAGAATGTTACAGCAAATATTCAGAAGTTTAAAAGTACTTGAATTAAAGGATATTCTTGGAAGTAACTTCATCTAAATTTTTCAAGGTAGCTTTTTATTCTTATACTCCCCATATTTGGTACTCAAGTGAGAGACTCCCAGGATCTATTTGTTTTCAACAAGAAATTTCCAATGGAAGGAAAAAAAAAAAAAAAATAGAAATTTGAGTTACTTGAAAAAAGACTCCTACTAAAGTTTTATGAGAAGAAATTAGTTAATATTTGTGAGGCACTGATTATGCAGATAAGTGCTCTTGAGTATTTCCCCGAGGAAATTAATAACCACATATTCAAAAGAACTGAGTACTACTTGCATAAGGGCTTTATTAGCACGCTGCCCTCTATTACAAAGTTGTTGACTATCTGCACATCTAGTGGGTGCTTTGTCTCATAGCTAAAGTTAATCAGACATGAAGGACATGAGCCCATACTATGGGTCACTGCCTGAAATTCCCCAAGCAAGAAAGTGAAGAAAACTATTGAAAGTCAGTGGCAATGGATGTCACTTCCTGCTATAGGCATGACAAGACAGTAGAGAAATAGGGCATCAGGTTCTGAGTCTTAGCAAAACCATTCACAGGAAACTCAAAAATCCTTTAAAAAGGGAATTCAGAAGTCCCTTATAAAGGAAACATTTTTTTCCCTCAGCATTCAAGCATACACAATTTGGTTTAACTAACAATCCAGAATGGTTCCTTTGACAGGATTATCCCATATACTATATACTATATCCAAATACTATGGTAGATTAAAAGCATTTATGTTGATTCCAGAGAGTAGATTGTTCAAATTGCTATGACAAAAATTGCAATGATTATTAAATTTTACAAGTAACAGTTTAGCAAGTGCCCCTTTTTCCCTTTCTCTTAATAAGATGGCATAGGAAAAAAAGATATTTTGCAGTGTTTTCCAATAGGCACTTAGTATTTAAAGTATCTGCTTTTTGTGGAAAGATAAAGCATTCACAGCAAATTGAGAATATGCACTTACTGATTTGGAAAAATTATACTTATTCATGCTCTAGCTCTATATTCTGAAGGCATTTTTTAAGAGATTCTAGGAACTAGCAGTTGAATAGCACAGAATTAAACTTCATAACTAGAGCATGTTACACCTGGGAAAAGTTCCTTGATGAGCAAAGCTAGCTGTTAAATTGGGAAAAAAAATCACATTGATTATGGTCATGAGTTGAAGACAAGCTTAATTAAAATCAATGGAGAATTTTCAAGTGAAAGCAAAAAAAAAAAAAAGATACCAGCAAAGTGTTATCTCTTAATTATGTTATGGAAATTTTCTCTAATTGATACCTGTCCCATGTCACTCTAACTAAAGCAACCTACAGATCTCAGCCTATAAATATTATTTCACATTATCAACACCAGATCTGAAGTAAGAGATGGTTCTTTCTCCTTTCTCTACTCCCTCCACAGACTTTTACCAGGACTGACAACCCTGTTCAGTTTTTTCTTGGTGTCTTTTCTTCTTTTCCTGAAAACTATGGGTGGTGTTCTAAGACAGAAGGGAAAGCAGGGGCAGCAATTCTATCTGTGGCTTTTCCACTGACTTACATGTTCTTCCTGTGCATCTCACTACTACCCTGGTTCCCAGTGTTTAAGTGTGTATGATTATTCTTTAAATATCCAAGACACTGCTCAGAGAGAGTGCCAAACACTATAACTGGTCCAAGTCTAGATACTTTTACTTACATGATATTCAACTAGTTTCAACTGGAGTTATAGGAGTAAAGTCTTATATTTTGTATTTAATCTCTGTTTTTTCCTGACAAGCTGCAAGGGCTCTCAAATGTTGAGCAAGCCAGTGTGGCTAGAAAGCTATTCAGCAGTTCTTGGAGAATAGCAAAGTACAAGAAGCAAAAGCCAGCCATAAAAAAGAACAGGACTACCACACAGATACTAACTGGTACTTAGTGCTCATGTATTATGAGTGACTTGATTACTCTCATGACATATTCTTTCAATACAATAGTTTTTTGGCATTGATATCTACATACAGCTACCATCTTCCCTGAAGTCCTACAGTCACAACTGCTACTGAAATCCATCTACCACTTCTTTGAGATATTTCTGCTTAAATTTTTTTGCTCTGTACCCTCTCTGCTCACTTTTTTTTTGTTTGTTTTTTTTCCCTTAATTCTATTCAAAACACATAGGTAGAAACTAAACGCTGTCACTTGGTTTGAGCCCAGAGGGCAACTGAGCACCACACAGTCGCTCAGTCCCCCTAAGGAATGGGAAGGAGAAAATAAAGCAAAAGGCTCTGGAATCAAGATAAAGATGGGCGCGGGGGGCGGGCGGGGACACGGACTCACCCATTAAGGTCGCAGGCAAAAGACGGTTAGGGGAAGAAAAAGAACATCAATTTAATTCAAACACTAACAACAACACTTAACAGAGAGAGTAGGACAGTGAGAAGCATTACCGCATCTTAAAAACACCTTCTCCCACCTATCCCTTCTTCCCAGGCTCAGCTCTGCTCCCAATTTCTCTACCTACTCCCCCACCAGCAGTGCAGGGGGCAGGGGATGGGGTTACAGTCAGTCCTCCGCTCCTTCATCCTCAGGGGGAGAACTTCTCACACTCTTCCCCTGCTCCAGCGTGGTGTCCCTCTCACGGGAAACAGTCCTCCACAGACTTTCTCCAACACGAGTCCTTCCCACAGGATGCATTCTTCCCGAGATGCTCCAGTGTGGGTCCCTCCTGCATGTTGCAGTCCTCCCAGCACTGAACTATAACAGGGGGAGCTTCTTCGACACAGTCCCGGCCTTCTTTGGGCAAAGTCACCTGCTCCAGCGTGGGGTCCTCCATGGGCTACAGGTGGGCATCTGCTCCACTGGTGACCTCCAAGGGCTGCAGGGGGGCAACCTGCCATCTCACCACGGGCTGCAGGGGGGTCTCTACTCTGGCCCACCTCCCCCACCTCCTGTTCCTTTCTTTCACTGACCTCAGTGTTTGCCTAGATGTCCTCCTCACAACTCCTCCTCACAACTCCCACTCTCCTCCCAGATTCCCCTTCTTAAATACGTTATCGTGGAAGTGCAGCCACCGTCGCTAATTGGCCCAGCCTTGGTGTAGAGGTGAGTCCAACTTGGAGCTGGGGGAGCTTCGAGAAGCTTTTCACAGGGGGACGCTGCTGTAGCCCCCTCCCCTGCTACCAAAAAACCCCGCCACAGACAGCACACTCTGATGTCTCAGGTCAGATGTAAAATGCACCTGCAGAAATTTCACTAAAAATTAGTGACTAGGATTCAAAGCCCGTTGGGATTCCTTATCCAGGGACAATCTGGACACTTAAGAAGAACATAGTCTAAATTTTACTTGGATTTTTAATAAGGTAGCACAGCTAAAATCAATTTTTAAATTATAAGTACCTTTCCCTTGGCCACCCTATTCTCAAAAGAATTGGCTATTAGGTATCAATACTTGTGATTCTAATGAACAGCAAAACTAAACCCCCCTATTCTCATGACAGCTTCCCCGTTTGTACTTTCTGACACAAATTACTACTCACACAGGCTAGCAGTGAAGCCATGGTCAGGCTGGTGCTACTAAGTTGGCAGTCATCCCTGATACAGTACTGTTCATCAGACAGTGCTCTTTAACAGATTCCCACTGGTGTTAGAAAAAGCTCTAAATGGCAATAAAGGTGGTGTTTCATCTTGTTAAAAAGAGTTCGCTTAAAATTTCAGACACCTCTGAGTCTGTGCTACCTCAACTATGGAAAGGAACTGAGGCAATTTGCGTTTGCTAATATCATCTTTTCCTGATTTGTTTTCATGTAGAAAACTGCACATAATAAAAACAACAGCTAATGCAGAAAATTTGGAGGTTCTTTTCTAAATACCAGGAAACCTAACCAAAGCATATACCTCCCATTAGAGTATTAGAAAAAAGGATTTGCCAACTAACTTAACACCACAGCTCTACTTTAATTAACCACTGCTCCAATTAATTATTAATTTTTAAAAATAAAAACTGCCCAAATCCTAAACTGATTTAAGAGAAATGTTCAGCTTAATGTGCATGATAATAGCTAGGTTACGACTCTTTCCATCTAGGCTCATTACATGTATCGTAACAGGCCACTAATTAAAACAGCAAGTCATGCATAGCTACATTTATTACACTGTCATTTTCACAAAAGAGGTGAAATTCCTACATAGCCTTTTCTTCTTTTCCCCCTGTCAGGCTCTCTAAACTTGAATACCCCAAGAACTGGATAGAATAAAGGTCAGGTAGGTGTTAGACATTTTGATAATCTTATTGCAAATAGCAACAGTAGCAATAATTTTAATG